>NW_023276807.1:96813963-97116463 GCF_003668045.3 Cricetulus griseus
AGAAGCAAGGAACAGGAGTAGCTGTGATGTGAGGGAGATGGAGGAAGGAAAATCACAAAATACATTTTCTTAGACTACATCACAATTGTGGGCAGAAGTTTCTGTCCCGCCTGGTCCCATAGCCATTTAGTCTCAAATAAACACACAGAGGCTTATGTTAACTATGAAGTATTTGGTCGATGGCCCAAGCTTCTTATTGGCTATCTGTCTCTTAATTATTAACCCATTTCTATTAAACTGTATATTGCCACAAAGCTGTGGCTTATCTGTAATGCTCTAGCTTGTTACTCCTTTGGTGGCTACATGGTTTCTCCCCTGAGACTTACTCCTGTGTTCTTCCTCTCAGCATTCTCCTAGTCTGGTAGCCCCGCCTATACTTCCTGCCTGACTACATCTTGCCTGTCCATTGGCTGAAACAACTTCATTCATCAACCAATAAGAGAAACATTTATTCATAGCATACAGGACATTCCCCATCATCACAATGGAGTCTAACACATTCTATGTCTATAATAACAAGTTAAAACAAAAAAGAATTCACTGTTCACAGCTATGATTTGTTTGTGCTCAACTTTTGCAAATTTTAAAATTATGTATATTTTCTTACAGTCTTTGGCATTTTGTGTCAGATGTGTTCTATTTAATTTGGAGGTTTGAGAAGGGTTGTGCATGCTGTTTGTGTTTCTTTTGTGCTAAGTGTTTTCATCTCCTTGCTTTCTTCTTACATGTCCTTAATTGGCTTCTCAGGTTTTTGTTGCTGATGAATATACCCTTTAAAACGAGTCAACATGCTGATTATAAAATAGTGATGTTTATTTTCTCATTTTTCTTCCTTTCTACCTTTTTTTAATGTTTGAGATTATACTATAGTCACATTTCTCCCTTCCCTTTCTTACTGCCAATTCCCTTCCTTCTGCTTTTAGTTTGGATCTTTTAGCTGGGTTACTGAGGCTGGACCTGATGTGGGATACAGGGTGTGACTCTGTGGTTTGATACACTTTATTATCTAAGTCTATTTTCTTTTAAGAAGCTTGACTTTTCTTCTTGTATTTGTGAGATTAAACTTGTCACTTCCTTAAACTTCTTTTTGAGATCAATTAAATATATTAAAAAAAAATTTAAGTCTGTCTTTACCCACTTAATTTTTTTCAGTTTCTGACTCAAGGCAATTTTCATAACTTGCCTTGTGCTAGTTTGAGGGTGTGAAATTATATTTAAAGTATTGTGTTCACATTCCCTGGGGAAGGTTCCCCCAAAGGGTATGCCTCCTCACTGAGCTTGGCAGTACCTGTGAAACTGGTGATTTTCCAATCCCATAATGATGGAATATTGCTTAGCAAAATATTTTACAGATGTAATTAAATTACCCATCTGACTTTAATATGGGTAGGCCTGAGCTAAAGAAGGAAGCTTTAAGAAGACACAAAGTTTGGTCAGTTCTTCCCTCCTGGCTTACAAGAAATCAGCAACCACAGTACTGAAAACTTGTGTGGTTTTCAAACTGGATCGTAGGGAGATGGCAGAAGCGTTTTGAGTGGCATGACAATGGTAGTGAAGTGTTGTGAACAGTCTGACAGTAGGAATTTGGACCTTGAAGTTACTGTCAGCAGTGGTTCAGGATGAAGTGAGACAGGCCATTGGACACTGGAGGAGGCAGGGTCCTAATGCAGAAGCAGAGAACTCGGCAAAATTGAAATAAAGTGGAAAGTAAAACAAGCAATCAGCAAATTTGCTCTATATGTTCGGGAAGAGTGCTGAAGGTACTGTCTGATGTGTTACCGCTGGGAAGATCCGAGCCAAAGAGCTAAATGGAGGAAACATCTGCGAAGGCGGAACCAGAACCAGATGAGGCTGAGAATCCTTAGTCTCTCTAGATGACAAAGGATCCTAAAAATAAGAAGTGGCTGCTGACAGCTTTCATCTAGAAAAGGCTTAGTATGCATGAGAATGCAGCCTTTTTGCTAAAACTGCAGGATGACCCAAAGATTCGCCTATTCACTGCACACAAAGAGCTCTTTCAAGAGATTAGGGGCGGGATCCTCTCAGGAAGTGTAAGCTCCTTGTCTCTCAATGACCTTGGCAGGCGCCAAAGACTGACTCACGACTATCTTGAAAAGAATTGTGGCTATGGCTTTTGTTTAATGGAGTCTAATCCGTGGAAAACCCACAACGTTTTAAAGAAATTATTTCATCAGAAACCAGCAAGTTTGGACGACAAGGGACAGAGAGAGGACAGAGAAAAGGAGGATGATAAAGCATGAATACCGTTTGTCTCTACCTTTCATGAGACCAAGAAGGGAGGCTGAGGTAGTGGGACCAAAGCTTCTAATCTGAAGCTAGCCCAAACCTCTCATTCTCCCAGAAGGCTTTTCGTCTTGTCATAGGGACCCTTATCCTTTTCTTCTTCTTCTTTTTTTAATCTTACTGCATTCTGGGATTGTTAAAGACATGTGGCCTCTAGTTTTGTGGATTCACAGATAGACATGGGAACAAAAGGTAGGAACTGGGGTGGGCACTGGACTCCACAGTAACTGAGAATACCCTTGCCTAAGTGAACACCAGAGTGAGTAATATGTTGTGTCTTTGTTATCTAAATGTACACTTTGCCTAAAGGGGTGGTGTGTGTATGTGTGTGGGATGGAAGCTGAGGTGGGGCACGGGCACTCGTGGTGGACCAGCTTCATTGAGCATCACCCCCATGCCTCACCCCAATTTCTGCCCTGGGTCCTTTAAAAGGCATCTGGATTAGCAGTTCAATGGTACCCTGTTTCCATCTATACAAGAGCACCCCCATCCCACCCTGCCCCTCCCCATGCTCCTACCTGTAAATTCATAATAAATCTCTTTCTACAACTCCTCCTCTGTGGTCTGTGAATTTCATTATTTGGATTTGCAGGACAGGAATGCCACTGGCTTGGTAAAGCTATTGTGGCTACCACATTTGAGCCTTAACTCTTGGGCTGTGCTCTTAAAGACATCTCAATATTCTCATTCCATACAAAGGACTCTTTGGCTTGCACCCAGGAGCTTCATTGGAATCCAATACAGATGCAAGAGAGGAAGAGAATTTGGGACTTGAGCTGAGAGGATGAGGCATAGACTAAATAGGGAGGTTTTGGTTTGGAGAGGCTGGAGTGGAACCTAGATAATCCCTTCTTAGACTCCTGACCTTTAGATACTGCAGATAATGAATAGTTATTCTTTGGGGCCAGTGGGTTTGTGGTGGTTTACTCTGGATGGTAGAAATGAATTTTCTGTTGCTTTGTGATTAGGCTTCAAGGGGGAACCTACTGTAGATTACTTATGTGAAATTTGATTTTCTATAGAGTTCCCTATGGACTTGACTTTTCTTTGTTTTAAATTTTTATTATATTTATTTCATGTGCGTGAGGGGGACACAGATGTGCCATGCCATGCATGTGGAAACTAGAAGACAATCAGGAGACATCCCTCTTCTTCCACACCGTGGGCTCCCAGGATCAACCTCTGGTTGTAAGGCTTGGTGGCAGGTATCTTTGCCCATTGAGGCATCTGCTGGGTTTTATTTTCTATTTTTAGAATATCGTTTCTGCCTCAATCAAGCATAACTAATACCATCATATTATAGGGGTTCAAACAGTGTAGGAAAAGCAGATGCATGAGCAACTTTGCTTAGTTTGTTTTGATGGGAGGAATGGCAATGATCCCCTCTCTGATTTGGTAGCTTTCTTTTATCACAGAGATGTTTAATTAGTTCAACTTCTGTACTATGTAATTGCCAATAGACATATCTTCTTTCCTTTTTGGTAAGTCTGAAAGATATGCAAAACATATCAGTAGTCATTAGGTTTGAGACGTCCTTTTTCATATTACTATTTGTGTGTGCATGTGTTCGTGTGTGTGTGTGTGTGTGTGTGTGTGTGTGTGTGTGTGTGTGTGTGTGTTGTGTGTGCTAGGACATGGATGCTACAGAGTATGCATGGAGGTCAAAGGATAAGGTTATAGAATCAGTGCTCTCCTTCTAGCTTAATGTGGGTTTGGGGGGTTGAACTCAGGTCTCCAGGGTTGCACTGCAAGCACCTTTCCCAGCTGAACTGTTTCACCAGCCAGCCCCAATCTGAGGGATTCTATAGTAGTTTTATTTAAAACTCTTCTCCCTTGACCATTCATTAGTAATATAACACCATTAACAATATGGTGACATTAATATTAGCTACTGGTTATTATAGGCTATTCTTTTTATTTGCTTTCATTTTAAAAGTTTTATTATGAATTGTGTCATAATATAGCAAACAAAATATTTTACACAAATGATTTTACTGTGCAGTACAGTTTCTTAGATAAACATTATAACTCTCTTTTGAGATTAGTTCAGATAAATGTCAAAAGTATTGTTTCATATGTCATAAATCAAAATGAAATTTTACTGGAAACCCAATTAAATTCCTAGGATGAGGGTCCATCTTCTCCCTTTTAGATTATCATCACTGTGCCATGAGTTTGTATTACAAGTTCACTGTGGGCCACACACTGTGTAAAGTATTTCCCAAACTTAAAACTGTTCAGTGTTTCCACAAAGCCACATAGAAGGAAAGCTACAGTTTGCAAAGTGTTCACAGCACAATTAAAAAGGAGACCTAGGTTTTGAATGTGGAGTTCTAGGCACTTCTAATGACAATAGCTATCACAAACATTTGTGACTATTCTAACTAACCATTGTCTCACTGTCCTCTGTGTGAGAAAGAACCTTAGCATTACAGGAGTCAACTGCAGTCAGTTGACAGAAGACAAAATAGACCCCGTCATGGGTCATGGAATGTTAGAGCACTTTCTTAGGGTACAGCAGAAATTAGAGGCAGACTATGTAAACTGATTTCTCAAGCTGTTTTGTATGAAGTAAGAATTAGTGACCCTTGATAGAACCTAATTTTTTGTGTTATGACTTATAACACTCTGCTTGGTTGACTGTGGATATGGTCAGTAATTTATCTATTCAATGTGTCTCTTGGGTCCTGTAAAGCCAAATTATATTCAGTTTTGGATTAGGAGAATGTTTGATTAGGCTCTGCTTCACATTTCCTCTTCCTTAGTACATTCCACTCTGGGATTGCTCTTACTAAAGAAGTTTAAAAACAACTTTTCTAAAGAGTTCCTTAGTCTGGGTCAGACCCTATTCATGCCCCCATACCTGGAATGTGGCCCAAATTTACCCAAAATACCAGGCCCGTTTTTACCTGACGACTTTTTATCCGTTGCTTTGATCGCCCCCACACTCCACCCCACCCCTGCGCATGGCCTGAGCAAATGCAAATTTGCTTCCAAGAGAATTGATCTTTTTCTCTTCTTGAGGCCAGTGGGATACAAGCAGTATTTTGCCTTTTCTTTCAATGGAGGCAAGGCTTTCTTTTCTTTTGGGAAAACAGTTCCATGTTACCACTTCAGAAAGGTAAACATAGAAAGGGACATGCAGAGAACTGTTGACTTTGCTGCTGGGTGGAGGAAGGGCTCACTGTAAATTCCAAGCTGGCTCCAAGCTGCTCCATGGCTTCCCAGGCAGCCCAGCCGGTGGCTGTCTCCCACTTTCAGTCCTGGCTTCCTCTTCTGGAGAACTCAGCTCACTACTAAAAGTCTCCAAAAGGAACAGCATAATTTTTGGTCCCGGAGTGATATTTTAATCCCAGGTAAACACTTACAAGGTTCGTGGATTGAATGCAGTGCAGATGTTCTTAACTGGCCCCTCAAGCCTTTAGCATTTCATCCTTTCAAGAGACTGAGTTCAGAGTTACCAAAAGTTTTATAAATATAAATAAATCCAGTAATATCTGGAACAACACATATTCTTCCTTTGAAATTTTGTTCTAGACCATAGAAGATAAAACCTCTAATTTATATAGCATATTGTGGTAATCTCAAAATCTGTCAATAGAATTTACAACCTTGCATGAAACTTGGGTGTAGCAGAGACTTTTTTTTTTAATGAGACAAGTCTCATGTAGCTCAGGCTGGTCTTCATACTATGTAGCCAAGGATAGCTTTGAAGTTCTGCTTCCTCAATTTCCATCTCCTAAATGTTGGGATTACTGGTGTTCTGGTGTTCACAACTACATCATGTTTTTCAAAAGTAAAACTACTTTTCTTTCCCCTTCTTCTGTAAGACCCCCTGGAAAGCTCAGGCCTCTGGGGTCTCAGCTCAGGACCTCGGTCACCCCAATCACCAGGCAGATTCGAAAGCTTGATGCAAACTGCACGAGGCTTTATTGTTGTTTAACGAGCTAACCCCATGTTAGCTAACCCCTGCCATGGCAGATGGCTAGAAAAGACAACTCGAACCAGCTGCATAGAGATCCTATAGGGCAGCGTAAGGGGAGTGTCTTGGAGTATGCACAGAATCAGGATGGGTGTGGCTCCAGGCTTGGAGGGCTTGCCCTGTGTTGATTGGTCAACTGGTTGTCATGGCCCATAGGCTCTCCCAGGGTGGTTGCTATGCTCTGTGTGTCATTGCACTTGTCCGTAAAGCACACCCAGAGCCATAAAGCATAACGCCACCAGCTAACTTCTGATTGGTTCCTTGCCACGAGGCAGGCATCTGACTTTCTAGTGACTAGGACAAGGTCAGACAAGCACGTGTTCGGCTGTTATGGCTGCCGAAATGGGGAGCTGGTATCTTCACTTCATTCTATAGTGTTTATCTGGGTAAAATAGGGCAATGTCAAACAGCATCAGCCACAGTACTTGGGGGAGGGTCTTCAAACTGCCTATTTGTTATTCAGTTCAAAAGATGAGAGTCATCACTAAAGTTAGGAAGAGGGGGGACAATACAGAGGAATGGGGAGTTAGGAGGCTTATGAAAATGAAGAATGCAAGGAGGCTTGAGAGACCTTATTTATTCAGAATGGGCCACTCTTTCTGCCCTCTGTGTGAACTGTGTTTTCTTAGCCGTTGACAAACTCTAGTCCACACACATTAGTTTGACTCTGTGTTCCTCTTAGCTTTATGCAGTCACTCATTCAAACCTTTTCCCTTAAAAGTTGAGGATCATTTATGAAGGGCCCAGACCCTCGCCCAGCCCCTGATTTGGCATCCATGACAGGCTGCAGAAAAGACCCAACAAGATGTAGGCCCCTGACTCAGCAGGATGTGCTGAGTCCCCCTCCCCCATTCCTTGCCCAACCTTGCCCTAATTACTGGGAGGAAACTGCCAGATACCCTCCATGTGGTAAGGAACAAATCAGAAGTTACCTGGTGGGCTTTGGATGTGCTTTACTGATAATAGTGGAATGCAGTAGGTAGCAATAGCTCTTGGATGGCCTCCAGACATAGCAACCTTTCTGTAGTTGCACCTGACCAATCAACTCAGGACAGGTTCCCCCAGCCCAGAGGTGTACCAATCCTGAGACTGTTACTATGCAACTAGCAGACCCCCAGACACTCCTTTTGCTCTATCCCCAATATATGCCCTGCCCCACTTGCTGCTTGGGTCACTCTTACTCCACCCAATGTGTCAGATGGAGGACCCAAGTTAACTCATAAATTAAAAAGACTCTTCACTTTTGCATCAGATTTGGTCTCATGGTGGTTTTGGGGCTCCAGAGTCTAGGCTCAACAATTTATAAGAAATTTTTATTATGCATCTAAGAGACCATTGTAAATGCACTTGGAACTGACAGGGGTTTAACAGCCTCAAGAGTCTGCTCTTAACATCCAAAACATATGTCATACACTAAGGATTGGAGTGTTGTTGCCTCAGAAAGGATCACCTTTAGCATAATAGAAATAAGCTCATAATCACAAAGAAAGAGAGAGCTAGTAGAAGTCTTTGCAAGGTAAAACTTTACACTTGATCAAGAGAATGAAATTGGAGAAGCAAGCACAGAGAGTCAGAAAGGGAATTTGATTTTTATTCTAAGAAAGGTGGTGATTATGGCTGCTAAACTTGGCTGGCGTCTGACCTCACAGACTTTTGAGATTGATTAGTGTATTATCCTCTAGAGGAACAGAGCTGATAGAATAAATCTATTTATCTATAACTATCAATGTATAAAGGGTATTTATTAGAGTAACTTTCAAACTGTGGTCTAGCTAGTCCAACAGTGGCTGTTTATCAATGGAGAGTCCAAGAACCCAGTAGTAGTTAAGTCCACGAGACTGCATGTCTCAGCAGGTCTTCAGCATATGTCAGAATCCCAAAGAAGCCAGTGAAGGGCTGGAATTGCCAGAAAGAGTGAGAGCAAGTAGGTAAAAATGGCTAGCATCCTTCTTCCATGTCTTTTAGTCTGCCAGGAGAAGATGTGACCCAGATTAAGAATCTTTCCATTTGAAAAGATCTAAATTAAAAGTGGGTCTTCTCACTTCGAATGATTCAATTAAGAGAAATCCCTCACAGATGTACCCAGCTGTTTGGGTTTTAGTTCATTCTAGATATATTCAAGTTGACAACCAAGAATAACTATCACAATTAGCTTTAAGAGAATTGATACAAAGAAATTGAGTAGGGGAGGGGTCAAGAATGTACTAGGGCCTTTGAATGAACAGAAGTTTTACTAGGTGAGGGATTATAAAACATTTGCATTTAAGTCTTACAAGGTGAGGGAGAAAAATATATTTCCTTATCATAAAATAGTTTTATAATATTTGACAGAAAAAATTCATAGTTAGTTTTCTTATAAATACCTGCTCTTATTTTTAAACATTCCTTTTTTCATTCTCATTGAGATATTGGCTCTCTTTTCCTGTCATCTCTTGGAAAAAAATTGCAGTAAGGAGGGGGTGTCTGTTTAATAATAATTGACTCAATAAGCTAGAGTTAGGCCATTAGTACAAGGAATTAATTATGTCATTTATTTCATTAGTATCATTAAAATGAGCCTGCCTTCTTAGGGGGTGTCTCTTGCTCAGGAGATTGACCTGACTCCAGTGGAATGTTGGGTCTTCACACAGGCCAGAGTTTTTATTCTCTTTACCAGAAAGAATTTTCTCTTAACAGACCTTCACTGCTACTTTAACACTCATGTTTAATTTTCTTACAAATGCCTACTCTTATTTTTAAACATTCTTTTCTTCAAACTCATTGAAGAAACTCTTTCTGTAAAGACTAAAGACATTTTGGAACCAAGCCATAGATCAGAGTTCCAAAAACACCAACTTTGGCCTCTGGTGAGGATGAAACTGCCAAGAGTCCCAATGACATTTTTTTTTGCTCTTAACCCAGAAAAAATAGGTTATTTTTCTTTGGTGTCTTCCCCCTTCCCCAAATGCCTATTTCTACTTCCTGCTCTTATCTTGAACCTTTCCCTGAAGAGGTAACCCTAACTGCTTCATGGTATTGAAGCCATTATTGCAGGCTTCTTTAAAATGAATTTTGAGTGTTGGATATGATAGTTTTGGGGTACCTCCACAGAGGGCCTATCTAAAAGATCCCAACTGTCAGATGTTGGGAGAAAATTAAGCACTTGACCAGTGTCTGGAAGGAGATGTGAGGAAGAAGACAAGGTACCAGCATGACAAGTACCAAGTTGGGAACCCGGAGAGGCTAGAACACAAGATAATTTAAGGCATCCAGATCAAAGCCCATTAACATCTCTTGATGGAATCACAAGGGTATCTTCCATTGGACTCCTTATTTTTAAATTTGTTTTATTATTATTTTTGGACCTACAAGGCTTGTCTCCAGTATGATGAACCCATGATTTGCTTTCATGTCTTTTGATAGCTGTCTGAGTGGTTAAAAATCAGGTTGATGTCCCTTCCAGGTTGGAAGGGAGGTATTTGACGATCATTTAATATTTAGGTTAAAAACAATAGTAAACCTGTCTTTCTTGGCTGGAGGTATGTCTTATGTCTGGGCAACAATGTTTTGGCAAGAAGGAAATGATTAGTGAGCTATAGTTGTCCAAATAATATTACATATCAATTTATGCCTAACATCTGGGGAAAGCAATCCCTTGGACTGTTTAAAAAAATCTTAGTCATTCTTTCCTGCTGGGTGTTTAAGCCATGCAGGTGGCCAAAATGAAAATTTTCTGTCCTGTGAAGGCCAACAGAGGGTCTGGTCCTCAGAAATCTCTTGAGCTTAAGAGAAACCTCTGGCTACCCCCAGCCTTCCTTTACCAGTTGTTCCATGTATGTGAGGGGAAGTTAAAGGCTTTGCCTGACCGCTGCTTTACTTGGAAGCACTGAGGAAAATTTCCCTCTGTATTGATGATCCTCTTACCCAGACTGAGGGTACATTAATTCTTCCTTCATGCATTTGACACTGAAGTTTGAAGGCATGATGTGGACTTACCTACGTAGCAATTTATTTATGTGGCTCTGAAGGCTAACAACCTCTAACAAAGAGGTTGGTGAGAAGTCTGGAAACAAATGGTAGCAAAGTGAAGTAGAGCTGGTTAGTAACATCAATTGTGTAAGAGAATGTAGAGACCAGGAAGAGGGAAAAGGATCAGCTATTACAAAATGACAGAAAGAACAGTTATTCTAAAACCAAGAGTTGCAGAGGTCTGACCCCAGAAAGAGTTTTTGGAAGTGGCTATCCAGAAAGACCCAGTGGAATGCAGTAGGGTAACATTCGTGGGGTTGTAGGTGTCCTCAGAGCAGAAACTAAATCAGAGCACTGGGGAAATGGTTGTAGGTGAAGTTACAGGCCACGGCATGCAGACAGCTCCACATTGGCTTCCAGTTGTCCTCCCTAGCTCATTCATGAGGAGAGGTCTTGAGGCCTACACACTCCTTTGGTTTGGGGTTTGTTCTTATTTGCTTGACTTTGATAGGAAGGGCCTCAGGATTGCCTCATGAGTAGATAATGATGACTTTCTGAAAACCTATGAGCTTCTAGCTCTAAGAGAGATGCTTTCATGGATTTTGTTCATCTAGTTCAATTCTTGTAACTGTTTTTGTTTTATTTTATAATCACAAAATAGTTATTAATTGGAAGGCTCAGGACTACCATTTAGGTTCAACCTCCAAACTTGTTTTCTTTCTACTACATTTTGGTGGTACTGTTTGGAGATTGTTTTCATGTTGCAGCTGATAGATTGATTGTGTTGTCCATCATGATTAGTGATGACACTAGGGTTCTGGCTGGGGACTGATGCCTGACTCTTCTGACCTCCCCTCTACCACACAAAGAAATTTCAGGTGGCAGATAGTGTACCTTGCTAAGCATCATGGAGCTAATTTTCAAGGTACAATCTTCTTAGTGTCTGAATAGTACCAGGTAAATAGCAATTCTGACCTTAAAAGTATATCAGTTGAACTTGGGTTAACTTTGTGCAAGTAAGAGTGGCCTATGATTTAAAGATACAGCAATGAACTTGTAACTCAGCAGGAAACAGGATGTAAATCTTACTAATGTGACTGCTGGCCAAGAACTGTCAACAGCAAACAGATTGATTCTTGAATCATTAAGTTATCTGAAGCAAGTAAATCCATAATCCAGGAAGACCTTTAGTGTCATTTTTTTTTGTAAGGATTTCATTATGGTTTGAATCTTCAATGACCCCAAAGGACCACAAGTCAAAAACTTGATTAACATGAATTCTAGGTAGAAGCTTGAGAAATGGTAGATATTCAGAAATCATCAGTCTATCCTAGGTATGTGGCAGCCTACATTTTCCTATATATGCATACACATGACACATAATTTTAGTTAAAACATATAAAATATTTAAAATTAAAAAGATATTCAAAATAAAACTTGAAATGTACAAGCCTTAAAATCACGCAGGGAATGAAAAGATGGAAGAAATCCCAAAATGCTTATAAGTCAGTTGCTCCAAGTTAGGTCAAAAGCTTAGTCTCTGCAGGTGCAGATTTTTTGTGAGGGAAAAGACAACATACAGTCCAGGACTCATCCTTTCAGGTCAATTACTAGTATGTTCTTCAGTATCAACTGTGCTTGTTAGGCTTACCGAGCCTACTGGGAATGGAGGAACCATCTATCCATGGCTGAAGATGGGAGAGGAAATGAAGGGTTTTAAAGGCAGGAAGGAGATTGGGGCACTTATTAGACACTGAAACCTAGGTCATCAGTGCTGTCACACTCCACAGCAGTTGCTTCTTGGAACACAGGATTTCTTTTTGTTTTCTGCATTAGAAAGTTGGGCTGAAGACCATAGAGTTCCATACTACACAGCCTCTGCCCACACTAAGGCCAGTTTGCCATCTGGTTCTTAAACTGGCACCCAATATTTCCACATGGTGGCTAAGAGCTTCCTGGACACCCTTCATGTTCCTGGTGTCAGGAGCTTTGACAATGTCCTCACAGGTGAGCTTGTCCTCGTACATGACACCCACCTATCCCCTTGGCCAATTGTCCTACTATCTTCATACTAACATGTCACTTTTGAGGCTGACTTATTTGATTTTATAATTAATTTTCCTTTAAAATTGTTCTATTATTTTATGCCACAGCCCACATGGGGTGACTCAGAGCACAATTTATAATAGATGGTCCTCTCCTTCCATCATGTGCAACCTAGGGATCAACCTTGGTCATCCAGTTTAGAGACAAATGCCATTATTTAGGGAATCATCCGGGCAGCCTGAGGCTAGCTTCTAATAAGTGAGGTACATTCTGTAGAGTATCCGTGAGATGGATTTCATACTCAATTTCATACTCAAGGGCAGTTAAATGTGGAAACCAACTTAGTTCAGGTTATTAACTCTTCAGGGAACCAAGAATGTGCTCAGCCAACCCTTCCCCAGGCACCCCAAGATGGAGTAGAAGAGGGGAAGACTACAGTTGTTGAGTCCTTTTTGTGTAGGCACACATGGCTATCTCAAATGCTCAGCAGTCCCGTGGGCCAGGTGGGCAGGGGTGGGACCTCTTGTCAGTCTAGGACTGTCTCTTGGAAAAGAGCAGGGAGGAGAGAAGAGGGAAAAAGCTATAGAAAGGAGATAGACAAGAGGGAGAGAGATAGAAAGTGGGTATTCACTAGGTTAAAGAATTTGCAGGTGACAATTTATAAATAAATTCTATGTGTGAGCTTGTAGTAACTTTTTTATTTCCACTTAAAAGTTATTTTCTTTTATTAGTGGCCTGGGTTGGGATGGGGGTAGGGGCAGGGCAGAAATCTCACCAAGATTTGTGTGGACAAGATTCATAGTCTTCTCCCAAAAGTTTATTTGACTAAATGTAATCAAATTTTGTTGAAATTTAATCTTTTTCTCAAAGCAGTCAGCAGCTGAGACGTGTGCTGAAGGCCTCACAGGAAATCCCTTTGTTCTAACAGAGACAGGACCCATCCAGATCTCCTCATGTCTGGCTTGCCTGTGACCGTGAAGGGCACACCAGGTGCCACACACCCATTTATTGTCACATGGGGCTGTCAACTGGCCTCCTCCAGTCATTTCTGGGATAGATCAGGTCTACCCTGTGAAACCAATATCAGATTTTTCTCACAAAGACAGTAGGGGGAGAATTATGCCTGTTGTTGGGAAAATTCCACAGCTTCCTATTACTTGCACATAATTTTGTTCTGACATTTTAGAATTTTAAATAAAGGAGGAGCCTGCTGTTTATCTGGATTTTTAGTTTCAGTCATAGTGTGAGGGGACACAGTGATCTCAGCAGATCCACAGTCTCAAGGAGTCACTCTTCTGATTTTAGTAAACATTCCACATCATGAATTTTATTTTCCTCCGGTGCCTTAACATGACTGTTTTGAAAAGTGAGTCATATGGCAAGCAGAGAGCATTGACTTCACTATAGACAATTTATAGATCTCCTTTTCATGTTGAAAAAATAAAACCACAAAACCACAACTCTTAAGAGAAAAGTCATAAATGACTAAGAGGTAAATTCTGGGTGAAGATGACAGCTGGATGGCAAGGGCTGTGTGACAGGCCCAAAGTCAATCCTGGGATGCATCCAGGAGTTTACTTTTATTAAAATATATATGACTGTATATATAGGGTCAGAGAGATGGCTCAGTGGACAGAGGCACTTGTCTCGAAGATTGAAAACCTGAGTTCGATCCCTGAGACTCACAGTGTGGACAGAGAGAAACAACTCCTGAAAGTTGTCCTTGTTTTCCAAACACGCATGCATACACACATGCAGTAAACAAACGTGTAGCACACATGTTTATAGAAGTATGTGGCATTAGTATTGCTGACGTCAGAACACCTTCAGTGCATTTGTGCTTGCAGAATTTACAGTTTTGACCATGTAGTTACTGGCTGGCTCCTGATGCATGCTTGCCACTATATCCTTAAGCTCTGGTAGACACTACCCAGAAACATGCCCACACCCACAGAGAGCCCTTGCAGACTCCTGTCCTGTGGAACCTGGGCAGGGCATCCTGGCTCAGGTGAGAAGGCCTCCAGAAGCCTGACAGGCTGTGTGCCATTCAAGCTGGCCCCCTCTAACACTTACTGAATGGATCCTCCACTTGATGGCGACAGAGTCCTAAGGCTCCTTCCATCAGCCTCCTAGCTCTGAGCCCAGCAAGCTCCACCCTAGGAAAACAAATACCCTACAGCTAAAACTTGATTCTGTGAAGATTTTGCTATGTTCTTAAACTAAATTATCAAAGAATATTTTTCTCACTAGTAAAAATTCGAGGTACTTTTGAATGAAACCAGTTTTTAAATTTTAGTAACTAGCAACATGAATATTTAATATTCAATTGTGGACAAATTATTTGGATGCATTTATCTCTGTGGAACAGTTACGTTATAATGCCCAGAAAAAAACATGTTTAAAATGAAGTTTTATATTTCTTTTACTAAGAATTTGAGTTACATTTTTGATCATGGCTGTTTTATACTTAAAATACTAAAATTATGAAATTCCTGAAAGTCCCTACATTTTCCTAAGTACCATTAATAGCTGATAGAATTATGAAGTGGCTATACCTTTCAACTTTAGTTCTAGTTCCTGCTTTGAATCATTTCATGAAGGCTTTGTTAAATTTTTAACATTGTTCTTCAAAGTGCCAGTCCTTCTAGATGCTTTGGGAAGTTTCCACTGAGTGGCTGAGAAAATGCACTGCTTCTGATTCTCCTCCCCACTTCAGACAGCAATGATTCTCAGACTTATAGCAACAGACTCACCTTTAGAAGAGGTTTAACCTCCTTGGGCCACTGGACTCTCAGTGACAGCACAGTGGCCACTCTCATAGCCTGCACAGAGTGTATTCCTGAAATTGGTTCAAAGAGCATAGGTTGTTCATTTAATTCCTCTGGCTGCTATTATTATTATTAATTATTGTTACTGTAATCCAGGCTATTTGTCTTTTTCTGAAAATAATATCGAAATAAATTTCACCAAAGCTGATGCTATTATCTTCCCTTTCTAAGAAGCCACAATGTTTTTAGATAAATTGTCTAACCCAAGTCTATCTGAATGTCTTCTTTATAAAGCAGATGCTATAAGATGAAAGCAGACTTGAAACAATCCCTGTATTATTGCTCTGGAAAAATATACATTCTGGTCTGTTTTTCAAAAAAAAAAAAAAAAAAAATGGAATCCTCGCGAAGCTTTTCTGGGTCCTGGGAAGTAGCATAAGGCAAGACATAGTATTTATTACAGATGTATGAAATGAAGAAAGCAAGTAAAATCAGTTTCAGAGTGTCTCATGCTTCTTACAGAAAGAAAACACCCACAGAACTGTGGTGAAAACACAACAAAATGTACAGATTTTGGTACAGGTGGCATTGTCTCATGAATGAAGAGAAATGAATAGCCCTTCCTACAGAGCTTGACCTGAGGCCAAATCTCTGTGACACTGAGCTTCCCCCTCATGTTGACATCATGGCCACTGTGCTCTGATAATAATGTCCAGCCCTCTTAACAAGGAGTAAACAACAATAATGAGGAACACATATTTCTACAGGGAGAATTAGATATCTAATTTCCTAATTGTTCCTTTCAGGCTTTGCTAACAGCCAGAGTTAGAGAAACTGCACCTAGGCATAAAGGAGGAACACTGAACTGTGTTGAATGATATTCTCTCTCTCTCATTCTCTCTCTCTCTCTCTCTCTCTCTCTCTCTCTCTCTCTCTCTCTCTCTCTCCCACCTCCTCTCTCTCTCTCACAAACATACAAAACAAAACAAAACAACAACAAAAAAACCTTGAGAACAGTTTTATCAGAGTTTAAAAGAAAAAACCCCAGGCAAGCAGATGTTCAGAGGAGGGAAATGGAGAAGAAAAAGAAAAGATGAAAAGCAAGTCTGTTGATTAAGACATCATGGAGACCAACAACATGGTAGACAACCAGGCACACGGAGCTTTAGAGAAAGAATAAGGAAACCCAGAGCAGCAGAAAATCATACTTGGTGTGCTGCCGGGATTCAGCCTGTATCAGTCCCAAGCAATGGAATCCATCTATTCCGGACTGATGTCTTTGGGGCTGCATTTGGAGTCAGCTGAACAGCACCCGGTCCATCCCTGACAGGGAGAGTGTGGATCAGGAAACTCCTAGCTACCCCAATAAAGACCAGACAGAGGCATCTTGTCATCTCAGGAGGACTCTCAGTCCATGCTGGAGACTGGAGTCTATGGTTCGTTCAAGCATCCTTTTAAATAGCTTTCCAACAGTGGGGGTGATCACAAAAGACATCTATTATCATGTTTAAAGCTGAAATTAATATTTCCTTTAATCCTAGAGGTACCCCTAAAACTGCAGGTCCTCATCAGCCTCTTACCAGTCCCTAGGCTCATATATAAGCCCTCAGAATAGGTGTGGGCCCACCCAGGGCCTAGGTCTGTTGTTATGCAAATTAGGAGACAATCTCCACTGAGGCCAAGTGGAAACCAGTTGACATCTAAAAGACAATGTGAGATTGGAGCTCCTGGGATAGAGTTTGAGGCCTGCATCTGAAATACCATAATTGATATTTTTGGGCCCTGACAGTATGCAATCCATCTTAGTTCCTGGAAGGCAGAGGCAGACAAATCTGTGACTTTGAGGCTAGTCTACATAGTGAATTCCAGGCAGCCAAGACTTACAGTGAGACCATGCCTCGGAAAAAAAAAAAAAAAAAAAAAGGTTACTGGTCCTTACCAATAGCATCTTATCATGAATGCTTCCTTGTACTGTAAGCCGGTTGTTGAAGGGAGCCAGGCAGTGAGCAGCAGGAGCTGTCATACTCTGCACTGAGTTAGCTGCTCTGGCAGGAAAGGCTGAAGCTACCTCAGCCTCTGTGTCAAGTGGAGCTACCATTCCCCTCAGCTCCCAGACCCCATTCTGTCTATCCTTCAGCACTGTAAACACCTGTGGGGAACAGTAATAGAACTTCAGCATTCCAAAGATGCCTTAGTAATATTGCCATTGCTGTTACAGCACTCTGATGAAAGCAACTTAGTGGAGAAAGGTTCAAATTCCAGGTTGTGGGGAGGTTGTCAATTTGGCAGGAAGTGAAGCAGCTGGTTACATCCGCAGTCAAAGGGGGGAAAACAAATGCATGCATGCTTGCAATCAACTCCCTATAGTGAGTGGATCTTCCCACTTCAGTTACTATAACCAAGATATTTCTCTACATTCCTATCTACAGGTCAAACTTACATAGACCTCCCTTCATTAAGGCCTTTCCAGATCATTCTAGATTGTGTCAGTTTGACAGATAAAACTTTCACAGCCAGAAACATGCTAAGACTCCAGTGTATAAAAGTTTCCCAGGTTTTTAATGAAATTTACAAATGGAATTTTACTGAAATTTCATCAGTGAAATTTCATTATGACAAACGTCTATAGGTATCCACACTAATAATCAGAAATTATGGTCCATGCCTGATGGTGCATGCCTGTAATCCCTGGTACCTGGGGACTGAAGTAGGAAGCTCAAAGCTTTGAGCCTTGCCTCAAAGCAGAAAATGAGGAGCTAAGGATTCAGCTCAGTGAGATAATACTTGCCAGCTCATGGGGGCACCACCTTCAATTCCCAGTACCACACATGCATCAAAATCTACACTAGAAGTAGAAATACCTCACAGCTGCAGCAATGAAGGTGAGTCTATGCAAAAACATTTATAGGAAGTGATTCAGACTTCCTGAGAGTGATGACAAGAGTCCTAAACATCCACAAGCTGCAGGGAATGGTCACAGCCCACACATGCCTTTCATCTCAAGGCAACTGATCTCTCAAATCACCTACACGTTAACAGCTTTCCAGGACCCCTGCTTTGCAAGTGAGAGACACTGCTGAGAAAGAGCAGTGAAACTCAGGAGAATGGGGACCTTACCCAAGGATGTGACAAATCTCTTTTCAAAATAGACCCAGACTGAGACAAGAAAAAGGGCATTGGCCTTTTCCAGGTCAGTCTAACAATGAAGCTGTGTTTATTTGTTCCTATCATAGGGCTCTGCCTTTTGAAGCGTCTCTTCTTCACTTTAAGCTTCTGCAGAATTTTCTTGGCTCCAGTTGTAACCAAAGGCCATGGACTCACATCTCTCACAGCCAAGGAGCAGTAGAGTGGGAAAAGATGACCAGCAGCAGGCATGGACAGGATGAGATCATTTCCAGAGTGATGCTTTCCTTGAACAAAGGCCATAAACACATCCTTATAGATGTGGGCCAGTTCCCAAGCAGTCTCTCTTTAGGACTTGAGGACAGTGCACAGTTTACACTACCAAGTTTTACCTGAAAATAAACGGGTATTCTGAAAGCCCATTAGCACAGGAGTCTGCCTTTTAGGTGCCTGCCTTGCTTACTCACTAAATGTTTACAGACTAGCATTGCTTTTGGTCTTGGGTCACAGGTCAGACTATACCTAGATTGCCTTTGGGGAGCCTAATTGGGCTAGCTCTAATTGCCACTCTCAGTCTGCTTCTTCCTAGCCCAATTTTCCCTTCTGTGCTTGAACAGGGCAGTTAGGAGCAGACCCATAAGGCACCTTGACTAATAGTTCAGTTCTGTTTTCTTTTTGCTGCATCCATCTCTTGCCTGTACAGCGATCTTCCATCAAGATCTTTGATGCTGTCTGATTATAGGATGTCACATGATTTATGATACAATGTAAATTATCACAATTTAGAATTGGCAGCTAAAAGAGCAAGTTAACTAACTAACTAACTAACTAACTAACTAACTAACTAACTAACCCATCCAAAATATCCTGAGAAACTGACTTTGCTGTTGGCTCCTTGCTGACTATGGGCTATGGAGGTGGGCAACACATATCTGACCCTCTCAGGGGTCTGCATGCTCTGACTAGAGGTTTTGGGAGGTCTTCAGAATGCAGCTAGCATTTCCTCTCTCCCATTTGGCCACTATTTGATTTCTCAGAGTGCTTCTGCCTGAAGATTCATAGGAACTGAATTCCCTCAGTGACTCCTGGGAAGCGTGGAGCCCATGATTACAGTAGGGGGTCTACAGTGTGAGCTGCCAGAACAGAGGTAGGTCCTGCACAGACCCATAGATACTGTAAAGTCACCAGCTGAGAGTCTACATTCCCAGTTTCAAGGGTTGGAGCTGACATGCTTTTGTTGGATCATTGAAAAGAACGAGTGAAGCTTGACGTAAGAGTCATGTAGTAGGTGCCTTCACAGGCATGCTTTGCACAGAACTACTCGAAAGTAGCTGGCCTGATAGTGAGACCAGGGAGGAGGGCCCTGAGCAGGGCAGGGACTATAGGGCGGAGTCTATAGGGTGGGGTCTGTAGGCAGGGCCTGTAGGGTGCCACTGTAAAGCATAGCTTCCTTGAAATTGTCTTGTGGTAGCGGCTAAAAGCCTTCATAGGTTCCCTGATTGCCAGATATAGGGAGATGGCCTTTCTAAACAAGCCCAATGGCCAGCTGTTACACCAGAGATGGATGGAAAGGCTCAGGACAGAACTTTATGGTCCCCGATGTCAAAATTGAAAAGCTGCCCTAAGCAGTGTGCTGTCTACAGCATAGCCTTTGGGCCTTGGCTAAGAATTAACCTCAGTGCACCAGACCCCTCATCTGCAAAATCGGAGACAAATAACGGAACCATCTCATGGGGCACCAGGTGAGTAATTGGGTAGGAAGAATGGCATACAGGAGGTGCAGCTGGGGACTAGATAAGGAGGATAAAACAGTTTCAAGATGAAAGCAGCTTGGAGGCAGGGATGCAGGAGGAAGAATCAGGACCAACAGGTCACCAATGCCGAGCTTGGTCTGTAGTAAAGCTTCCAGTTCCGCAAACTGACACACTTTCTTACAAGCTTAAGTTAGTTTCACCCGGGTCTCTATCTTTTTATTTTAATTTATTTTTTTATTTTTATAGTTTCTGACATTTTATTTTTTTCTATTTTTTATTTAAATTAGAAACAAGCTTGTTTTACATGTCAATCCCAGTTCCCCCTCTCTCCTTTCCTCCCCTTTGCCCCGCCCCCCACTAAAACCCCTATCCCATACCCTTTCTGCTCCCCAGGGAGGGTGAGGCCTTCCATGGGAGATCTTCAAAGTCTGTAATATCATTTGGAGCAGGAACTAGACCTTTCCCCATGTGTCTAGGCTGAGAGAGTATCCCTCTATGTGGAATGGGCTTTCAAAGTCTATTCGTACACTAGGAATGAATACTGATCTACTACCAGAGATCCCATAGATTGCTGAGGCCTCCTCACTGACACCCATGTTCAGGGAATCTGGATCGGTCCTATGCTGGTTTCCCAGCTATCAGCCTGGGGTCCATGAGCTCCCCCTTGCTTAGGTCAACTGTTTCTGTGGGTTTCACCAGCCTGGTCTTGACCCCTTTGCAACAGGATTCCAGGAGTTCAGTTCAGTGTTTAGCTGTGGGTGTCTCCTTCTGCTTCCATCAGCTACTGGATGAAGGCTCTAGGATGGTATATAAGGTAGTCATCAATCTTATTAGCAGGGGAGGACATTTAAGGTAGCCTCTTCACTTTTGTTTAGATTGTTAGTTGGTGTCATCCTTGTAGATCTCTAGACATTTCCCTAGTGCCAGATTTCTCTTTAAACCTATAATGGCTCCCTCTATTATGGCATCTCTTATCTTGCTCTCTTCCATTCTTCCCCCGACTCAACCTTCTTGCTCCCTCATGTCCTCCTCACACCTCCTCTTCTCCCTTTCTCTTTCTGCTAGGTCCCTCTCCCCTCCTGCCATGCTCCCAATTTGCTCAGGAGATCTTGTCCCTTTGCCCTTCCCCGAGGAACCACATATGTTTCTCTTAGGGTCCTCCTTGTTTCCTAGCTTCTCTGGTGGTGTGGATTGTAGGCTGGTAATCCTTTACTCTATGTCTAAAATCCACATATGAGTGAGTACATGCCATGATTGTCTTTTTGTGATTGGGTTACCTCGCTCAGAATGGTTTCTTCTAGTTCCATCCATTTGCCCGAGAATTTCAAGATTACATTACTTTTTTCCCACGGAGTAGTACTCCATTGTGTAAATGTACCACATTTTCTGTATTCATTCTTCAGTTGAGGGACATTTAGGCTGCTTCCAGTTTCTGGCTATTACAAATAGTGCTGCTATGAACACAGTTGAACAGATGTCCTTGTTGTATGAACGTGCATCTTTTGGGTATATGCCTAAGAGCGGAATTGCTGGATCTTGTGGTAGACTGATTCCCATTTTCCTGAGGAATCTCCATACTGATTTCCAAAGTGGCTGTATGAGTTGGCACTCCCACCAGCAGTGGAGGAGTGTTCCCCTTTCTCCACATCCTCTCCAGCATAAACTTTAGTTGGTGATGGTGTTTTTGATTTTAGCCATTCTGACAGGTGTAGATGGTATCTCAGAGTTGTGTTGATGTGCATTTCCCTGATTTTTAAGGATGTTGAGCACTTTCTTATGTGTCTTTCAGTCATTTTAGATTGCTTTGTTGATAATTGTCTATTTCTGTACCCCACTTTTTAATTGGATTAGTAGGTGTTTTCGAGAATAGCTTCTTGAGTTGTCTGTATATTTTGAAAATCAGCGCTCTGTCAGATGTAGGGTTGGTGAATATCTTTTCACATTCTGTGGTCTGCCATTTTGTCTTGTTGACTGTGTCCTTTGCCTTACAGAAACTTCTCAGTTTCAGGAGGTCCCATTTATCAATTGTTGATTTCAGTGTCTGTGCTACTGGTATTTTCAGGAAGCGGTCTCCTATACCAGTTTGTTCAAGGGTACTTTCCACATTCTCTTCTAAGAGGTTTAGTGTGGCTGGGTTTATGTTGAGGTATTTGATCCATTTGGACTTAAGTTTTGTGCATGGCAACAGACATGCATCTATGTGCAGTCTTCTACATGCCAGCATCCAGTTATGCCAGCACCCAGTTATGCCAGCACCCAGCTATGCCAGCACCATTTGTTGAAGACACTTTCTTTTTTTCTATTGTATAATTTTAGCTTCTTTGTCAAAAATCACATGTTCATAGTTGTGTGGCTTAATCAGGGTTTTCAATTCAATTCCATTGGTCTACCTGTCTATTTTTGTGTCTATATCAAGCTGTTTTCAGGACTATAGCTCTATAATAGAGCTTGAAGTCAGGATGGGGATGCCTCTGGACATTTCTTTATTGTACAGTGTTGTTTTGGCTCTCCTGGGTCTTTTGTTTTTCCATATAAAGTTGAGAATTGTTCTTTCAAGGTCTGTGAAAAATTGTGCTGGGATTTTGATAGAGATTGCATTGAATCTGTCGATTGCTTTCAGCAAGATTGCCATTTTATTATTTTAATTTTACCTATCCAAGAGCATGGGAGATCTTTCCATTTTCTGGTGTCTTCTCTAATTTCTTTCTTTAAAGACTCAAAGTTTTTGCTATATAGGTCTTTCAATTGTTTGGTTAGTGTTACCCCAAGATATTTTATGTTGCTTGTGGGTATTGTGAAAGGTGATGTTTCCCTGATTTCTTTCTCATTGGATTTATCATCTGTATATATTAGGGCTACTGATTTTTTTGAGTTAATTTTGTATCCTGCCACTTTGATGAAGATGTTCCTCAGCTGTAGAAGATCCCTGATAGAGTTTTTGGGGTCACTTATATAAACTATCATATCATCTGCAAATAGTGAAAGTTTGACTTCTTCCTTTCCATTTTGTTTCCCCTTGATCTCCTTTTTTTGTCTTATTGTTCTAGTTAGCACAATACTGAAGAGATATTAAGACAGTGGGCAACCTTGTCTTATTCCTGATTTTAGAGAAATTGCATTAGTTTCTCTCCATTTAGTTTGATGTTGGTTTGCTGTATATTGCTTTCATTGTGTTCAGGTGTGTTCCTATTATCCCAGATCTCTCCAGGACCTTTTTCATGAAGGGGTGTTAGATTTTGTCACAGGCTTTTTCAGCATCTAGTGAGATGATCATGTGGTTTTTCTTTTGCATTTTTTTATATGGTGGATTATATTGATAGATTTTCATATGTTGAACTGTCCTTGCAACCCTGGGATGAAATCTACTTGATCATGGTGGATGATTTCTCTGATGTGTTCTTGGATTGGATTTACCAGTATTTTTGTTTGTTTTTGTTTTTGTTTTTGTTCTTTTTGGTTTTTCGAGACAGGGTTTCTCTGTGTAGCTTTGGAGCCTATCCTGGCACTTGCTCTGGAGACCAGGCTGCCCTGGAACTCACAGAGATCCGCCTGCCTCTGCCTCCCGAGTGCTGTGATTAAAGGTGTGCACCACCAACACCTGACTGGATTTGCCAGTATTTTATTGAGCATTTTTGCATTGATATTCATGAGGGAGATTGGTCTGTAGTTCTTTATCTTGATTGTGTCTTAGCTGTGTGGATTGTGTACCAAGGTAGCCTTGTAGAAAGAGTTTGGCAATGAGCCTTCTGCTTCTATTGTGTGGAACACTTTGTGGGTATTGGTATTAGCTCTCCTTTGAATTTTTGGCAGAATTCAGCACTGAAACCATCTAGTCTTGGACTTTTTTGGTAGGGAGACTTTTGATGACTGCTTCTATTTCATCAGGGGTTATAGGTCTATTTAAATTGCTTATCTGTTCTTGATTTAATTTTGGTAAGTGATATCTATCCAGGAAATTGTCCATTTCCCTTAAATTTTCAAATTTTTGTGGAGTACAGGTTTTCAAAGTATGACCTGAAGATTCTCTGGATTTCCTCAGTGACTGTTGTTATATCCCCCTTTTCATTTATGATTTTGTTAATTTGCATATTCTTTCTCTGCCTTTGGTTAGTTTGGTTAAAGGTTTGTCTACCTTGTTGATTTTCTCATAGAACATTGTTTCTTTTTATTGTTTCTTTGTTCCTACTTTATTGATTTCAGCCCTCAATTTGATTATTTCCTGGTATCTACTCCTCCAAGGTGACTCTGCTTCTTTTTGTTCTAGAGCTTTCAGTTGTGCTGTTAATTTTCTAGTGTGACTATTCTCCAGTTTCTTCATGTGGTCACTTATTGCTATGAACTTTCCCTTTTAGCACTGCTTTCAAAGTGTCCCATAGTTTTGGGTATGTTGTGTCTTCATTCTCATTGATTTCTAGGAATCTTTAATTTCTTTTTATTATCTTCTCCTTGACCCAGGAATGTTGCAAATGAGAGTTTTCAAATTTTCATGAGTTTGTAGGGTTTTTGCAGTTTGTGTTGGTATTAAGTTCTAACTTTAAAGCACGGTGATCTGATAAGAAACAGGGGGTTATTCCAAATTTTTGTATCTGTTTAGGTTTTCTATGTTGCCGAGTATATTGTCAATTTTACAGAAGGTCCCTGTGGCCCTGAAGAAGGTATATTCTTTTGTGTTTGGATGGAATTTTCTATAGATGTCTGTTAAACCCAATTGCGTCATAACCTCTCTTAGTTCTTTTGTTTATTTGTTAAGTTTCTGTCTGGTATTCCTGTATAGTGGTGAGAGTGGGGTGTTGAAGTCCCACATGAGGTTTTATGGGTGATTTGAGTTTTAGTAATTTTTCTTTTATGAACATGGTTGCCTTTGTATTTGGGGCATAGATATTCAGAATTGAGACTTCATTGTGACGGATTTTTCCTGTGATGAATAAGAAATGACCTTCTTCATCTCTTTTGATTGATTTTAGTCTAAAGTCTAATTTATTAGATAATAGGATTGCCACATCAGCTTGTTTCTTGGCTCCATTTGATAGGAAAATCTTTTCCTAACCCTTTACTTTGAGGTACTGTCTGTCTTTGAAGTTGAGATACATTTCTTGTATGCAGCAGAAGGATGGATTCTGCCTTCCTATCCATTCTGTTAACCTGTGTCTTTTTATAAGGTGAGTTAAGACCATCAATATTTTTTGTTGTTGTTGTTGTTGTTTTTCGAGACAGGGTTTCTCTGTGGCTTTGGAGCTCTTGTAGACCAGGCTGGTCTCGAACCGACTGCCTCTGCCTCCTGAGTGCTGGTATTAAAGGCGTATGCCACAAATGCCTGGTGTAAGACCATCACTATTGAGGAAAATTAATGACCATTGATTTTTAATTATTGTTTGTTTTGGATTTGTTTTTGGTCATGGTATTGTGTGTGGATTTCCCCCCCTTTCTTCTTTTGGCTTTTGGTAAAGTGCGATTATCTATTGTCTATGTTTTTGTGAGTGTCATTAACTTCCTTGGGTTGGAGTTTTCCTTCCAGAACTTTCTGTAGGGCTGAATATGTGGATATGTATTGTGTAAATCTGGTTTTGTCATGGAATATCTTTCTTGTTTTCTCCATCTATAGTGATTGAGAGTTTTGCTGGTTATAGTAGTCTTGGCTGGCATCCATGGTCTCTTAGTGTTTGTAAACATCTATCCAGGACCTTCTGGCTTTCAGAGTTTCCATGGGAAGTCAGGTGTAACTCTGATAGGTCTGCCTTTATATGTTACTTGGCCCTTTTCCTTTGCTACTCTTAATATTCTTTCTTTATTCTGTGTGCTTGGTGTGGTGAGGTGACTTTTTTTGTGGTTCACTCTATTTGGTCTGCCGTAAGCTTCTTGTACTGTCTAAATTCACAGAGATCCACCTGCTCCCTCCCCTGAGTGCTCAGATTAAAGGCATGAACAATCATTCCTGGGTGATTATTCAAGTATTTTTTTTTTTTGTGTGTGTGTGTATGTGTGTATGCTTGTGTGAATATAAATCATGCAATTCTTTGTGTTGCCCATTCTGCTCTCTGAAGTAGTGGGGAAGCAGGTATTATTTTCAAGGCTGCTGCCATGGTATAGGATGGTGTGTGTTCATGTGTGTTTGGATGGTATATGTGGATGGTGTGTATGGGATGGTGTGTGGATGGTATGTATGGAAGGTGTGTGTGGATGGTGTGTTCAGGTATGGTGTGAGAGGAATGGTGTGTAGGACAGTGTGTTTGGGGATGGTATGTGGGGATGGTGTTGGGGCAGAGTGAAGATGGGACTGGAGAAATTTAAACCCATTCTAAGTTTGCTATTCTTACTAAAACAAAGCTATTATTATTTTTTAAATAAGTCTACTTCTGTTTTTGAAGCTCTTGGTTGATTTCCAAGTTACTAAAGTTTGATTCTTACAGTTTTGCCAATACTTGTGTTTCTATCCAGAAAGTCAAGATTTTGGTTCCTTATTCTGCCAATTTGACTACCATTACTTAGAAACTCTCCTGAACTTTCTAAACAAATATGAATGTCATCTTAGAATATAATCAGCTTCCAGTTCTTTGCTTTTCAAGTTGTTTTACTGCAGTTGCTAGCAACTGAATGTGATGACAGAAACAAGCTGTGATACTTTTGATTTAAGAGAATGACTGTGGTTTGGGTGTGGTTTGTGTCCCCAAAGGGATGTGTGTTGGAGGCTTGGTCTCCAATTAACGATAGTGGTGAGAATGGGACTTTAAAGAGCTCAGACCATCTGAGTAGTTGTGCTTTGGGCTGCAAAATGGCTCAGTGCTGAAACTTGCTTAGAGCTCTTGCAGGGGACCTGGATTCAGTTCCCAGCATACACTTTGGGTAGCTCTCAACTGCTTGTGTCTCCAGCTCTGGGACTTCTGGTGTCATCTTTAGGCACTTGCACTCCTGTGACATGCACACACAGACATACACACAACCTCATGAGTAATTTTTAAAAACTGTGTTTGTACCCATAGATTGCTGCTCCCACAGCTTTGGTCAGAGAAATTCCATTTTGCAGGGGGCAGCAGCAGAAGTGAAGATGTCAAACGCTTAAGTATATTTTGGACTTTTATATTTCCCTTTCCAAAGCTCAAAGAACATGATGGAAGACAGGGAAGAAAGAATATAAGAATTAAATGAGGTAGAGCATTGTCTTTGGAACAAGACATCTCTGCTGTATTCTTGCTGCCATAGATGTGACAACAGCAGGAGACCTGGGCAAGACTGGACCTGTCAGCATCCTGTTATGGGAGGGGGGATGGGGACAAAGGCTTACTATTTTCTATAATGCTTTGATGTTGTATACATTACACATGTATCTATCAAACCCAAAGAAAGATGCAATTAAGGGGTGGCCACTAATACAAGATGGGGCTTAGTGAATGAGCTGTTCAGTTATTCCTCAATATCATCAAAAGAGGTATAGTGGCTTGTGACTGCAACTTAGAAGATACCAAGGCTACTGGAAATCCACGAACCCTGAAGAAGCACAGAATGGGCTCTGTGCATCAGCTACTCAGTTACTCTGTAAAATAAGCTTCAATAATATCTAATGAACAACAGCAGAAGTGGGACCTGATTAGCTCCTGGGGCAGGCTTACTCTCCTGAGTAGATGTTTGTTAGACTGAATTAGCATTCTCAAGGTTATGTGGACCTTACCAGTATTAGGCCCTTCAGTAGTTAATGTGTCAACACACTAGTTAGTATGAGACATGACAGTTATAACTGGTGAATCTCCCTTCTTGCTTCTTCTCTTAGAGGATGTCTTTCTTTTGTACATTCTGGTTGTTTATTTTAGTCCCATTAATAGTTGTGCTGTCTTCTGGCACACTTTGCTCCCCCTGATTGTGAGTTAAAAACTTTTTTTCCTTATACATTTCTCAGCCTTCAGTATTTTGTTATAGTAACATAAAATAGACATAGAATTATTGACTGATACCAGAGTCAATATTGGTAAGTACTGAACTTCTAGCTGAGGATTCACCAAGTTAATGAGGTCTCATACAATTTATGAAAGCTTTTGTTATGAAAATGGATTCTAGCCAAGTGGTTTAAACCATGGCTCTTCCATGGCTATGCTGTCAATCTTAGTCCCAAAGTTGATTTTGTTGTCTCAATCTATTCACATTCAAAATTATATTATATTATAAATAAAATTATAATATATTTATATTCAAAACTATATTATATTGTAGATAAAAATTATAATATATTTGTATTCAGAACTGCCAATTCTCAGTAGATGTGAGCCATTAGGTCCAACCACTTCAAAGCAGCAGGGTTGCACAACAATATGTACCAGGGTCCCTTTCATTGACTGTCTCCTATATTAGTCCGTAACTTCTCTTTAAGTCTCAGGTTTAATATTCTTTCGTGTATTTCTTTGTTTGCGTTTGGTATTTCAGATAGGAAAGTTTCTATTGCATTTTTAGTATTTTCCTCAAGTTGGATATAACCCTGTTTTCTTGTGTCCTTCTGCTAAAACTCTTTTGTAATCTTTTAATTTCTGATACTGTATTTCCTTCCCAAAAATTATCATTTGCATAGTTTGATTGCTTACAGTTTTTATTCCATTATTTAAAAAATTTCCACTAGTTTTATTGAAGTCTTGGACACTCAGCTTCACTATTTGGGCCACTCATGGGACATCTGTACTGCTTCTGACTTCCTCCCCTCTATGCTGTGACATCCCATAGTTGAGATTTAGTAGCAATCTCCAGGGAGCATCTAAAAATCATGGAGTCTTTTTGTGCTGGTACTGGCTGAGTACTGAGTGCCCATTCCCAACCTTCTGGGCACTTGTTTAGTTAGTAAGCCTGTACCTGTGCAGACAACAGTACAACTGACTTCAAGGACTTTAACAAATAGCCTGAAAAATCCTTGAGTTCAATCCCTGAGGTCAGCTAAATTGTGAACATTGATTTCCTGGACTGCTAAGGGTCTCTTCTAAGACTTGTAAACCTTTTAGATCAGTGGTTCTCAACCTGTGGGTCTCAACCCATCCATAGGGGTTGCATATTAGGTATTTAAATTATGATTCATAACAGTAGCAAAATTTCATCTATGAAGTAGCAACAAAATAATTTTATGATTGGGGCCACTACAATATGAGGAGCTGTACTAAAGGGTCTCAGTGTTAAGAAGGCTGAGAACCACTGTCTTAGAGGGTTTCTGTTAAGTCTCCACTCTCAGAATGTTTTGGTTCCTAGATAGGGAGAGATAACTGTGCAGACAATGCCAGACTACCAATAAATTCATAGGAGGCACTACAATATTTAAATATGGCAGTCATTGAGGTCATTGAGTAACCATAAAGTCTTTATAATTTTATTCATTTATTTATTTCCTTTTATTATTTACTGGAAATCAAATGATTATTGTTCTCCCTCCGCTGATTCCTCCAAGGTTCTCTCTAACTCCCCACCCACTCAAATCCACACCCTTTCTTTTTCTTACATTAGAAAACAAACAGACATATAAAAGGAAAGAAATTCAAATGTGATAAAATAGAAAGAGCAAACCTGAACAAGACAAAACAAAGCAACAATTAAAAATTGATGGAAACACACATGGACACAGAGACACACACATTAGCAAACTCAGAAAAACCAATAAAACATGAAGTTGGAAGCTATAATATATAAACAAAAGATCTGTAATGTTAGAATAAAAAAAAAAAGCTCAGAAAAAGCATCATGAGGCAAAAACACCTCAAGTACCATTGAGTTTGTTTTGTGTTGGCCATTTACTGCTGGGCATGAGGCTTGTCTTTCATAGTGTTTTGAATACTCAGTGAGGCTCCTTTGAAGAAAACTAGTTTTTCATTTGCAAGTAGTTATCAATTGGAGGTGGCTTCTGTGTTGTGATGTGACTTGTGTCCACATTCACTCTCAGCATGAAGACCACATGTACTGCAGACCCACGTAGGCCCTGTGTCTGCTTCTACAGTCTCTTTGAGTTCATTTGTGTTCTGCTGTGTATAGAAGGCCTTGTTTCCTTGGAATCCTTCATTTCTGCTGACTCTCACAATCTTTCCCCCTTCTCTTCTCCAGGGTTCCCTGGGCCTTGAGGGGAGGGAATCGATGGAAACAACCCATTTAAGACAAAGTGTTCCAAGGTCTCTAACTCTCTGTAAATTGTCCAGTTATAGGTGGTCTGTATTTATTTCCATCTACAGAAGTAAGAAGCTTCTCTGATAATGGAGGAGTAAGACACTGATCTATGAGTGTAGCAGAATGCCATTAGGACTTATTTTATTACTATTTTCTTTTAGCAGAACAGTAATATTTGGTTTTTCCATAGCTCCCTGACCTATCTACTATTCAGTTTTTGGCCACCAGGGCAGTACTGAGAATGGTTACATCTCATGGAATGATCTTAATGATATTGGTTGGTTATTCCCACAAGCTTTGTGACACTATTGGGGTAGTGCATCTTGCATTCAGGTCATCATTGTAGATTGAAGGGTTTGTAGATGGGTTGTTATAACATGAAAAATAAAAACCCAGAGATAGATAATGGGGTTCAAGATGAGGGTCAGACAAACAAAGCAGCCAGCCACTAACTCTTACCTCTACCTCAGACTGAAAGGGCGATCCTGGCTCCAAGAATCCTCAGAGACAATAACTCTCCCTGTCTGGAAACTAAATCTCCACATGAGACCCTTCACTTCTTCCTTTTATACCTTCCTAGTACTGGGATTAAATGCTTGTGATCCCAAGTGCTGAGATCATCTTTGTGTGAAGTGTTTCTCTTTATGACTGGATCAATTTCATGTAGATCAGTGTGGCCTTGAACTAACAGAGATCCATCTGCCTATATTCTGAGACCTGGGATTAAAGGTGTGTGCCACCACTGCCTAGCTTTATGGGTAGCTAGGATGGCTGCTGTGATTAAAGGTGTGTATCACCACTGCCTGGCTCTATGGATTGTGGCTAGCTTTGTATTCTGAAGACTCAGGCAAACTTTATTAAATCATAAATAATATGTCATCTTAGGCTGGTGTTTACCTTTGTCTTATGGGAGTATGCAGAGCACCTTCTAGTATCCTAAACACTAGACAGTAGGGGTGAAGACTCTAGGTAGGCACCTGATTGACTCTCCATGTCCAATAATTTTTATCTTTAGCAATAGTTTGTGAAGAGCAACCCACTGTCTTGTCAATAGCCTGGGTTGTTTGGGGTTCCCATGAGGTGGCTTTGGTCAACAACTCAATTAGACGTAACCTATTCCCACAACTGGAGCCTTCATTTGGCAATGAGAGATGTCGACTGGGGCTTTGTCTCTCACATTATTGGGAGATTCTATTTAGGTCACTATCATATATTTTAGGAAGCTTCTATTATATTAGGTTTCCATACAGTCCCTCAAATGTCCCTTTCCAAATTCTCCTCATCCCTCCGTTTCCCTCCCTCTCCCTATTTGATCCTTCTGTTCTAGGATTTTCCCCTCAAAATCCATAACTGACTACCTATACCTAGTTTCTGTGGTTATATGAATTATAGCCTGCTTATCGATGACTTAACAAATAGCATCCACATATAAGTGTATACATACCATATTTGTCTTTGGGGGTCTGGGTTACCTCACACAGACTGATTATTTCTATAGCTCCATCTATTTACTTGAAAATTTCAGTTTTAACATCCAAGTAATATTCCATTATGAAAGTGTACTGCATTTTGTTTATCCATTTATCCACTGGTGAGTATTCATCCATTGATAGATATTTGCCAGGACTTTTATCATGAAGCAGCAATGAACACAGTTGAGCAAGTGTCTCAGTGGTAGGATGAAGTATCTTTGGGTGTATGCCCAAGAGTGCAATTGGGTCTTGAGGTTGATTGATTCCAATCTTCCTGAGGAACTGCCACACTGATATTTGTAGTATCGAAAAGTTTGTACTCCCACTAGCAATGGGTAAATATTCACTGTAGCAGGCTTTCTTTTGGGTTACCAACCAGCACCCAAATCTTGACAGCAAGACTTGTTATTAGTTATGAAAGCTCGACCTTATTTTAGCTCTTGTTTTAATCTGTTTCTATTTATCTTCGTTTTGCCTTATTTTTTTTGTTATTTTTTGTTTTGTTTTGTTTTTCCTTTCTTTAATCCTGTATGTCTTATTTTTCTGTTTCCTTTGTGTCTGACTGTCTGGCGGATGCCTTGCTTTTGGCCCTTGGTGTCTCGTTCTTTCTCCTTTTTTATTCCTTGAGTCTAGATTTCTCCTACTTATTTTATTTGCCAGCCCTGACTATAACTTCTCTGCTTAGCTATTTCTTTTGCTTGTTTGTTTGTTTTTTGTATTTGGATACAGAGTTTCTCTGTGTAGCAGTCCTAGCTGTTCTGGAACTCACTTTGTAGACCAGGCTGACCTTGACCTCACAAAGATCAGCCTGGCTCTGCCTCTCCATTGCTGGGATTGAAGGCAAGCACCACCATGCCTGGCAGTGGTCAAGCTTTTTTTTTTTTAATTTTATTAGTTCAAATTAGGAACAAACTTTCTTCAGATGTCAATCCCTTCTCCCTCTCCTAACCCTCCCCCCCAACATCCCTCCTGTCCCTAGACATCCCCCCTCCACTCCCCAGGCAGGGTAAGGCCCTCAAAAGGGGCTCCCCAAAGTCTACCACATCATCCTGGACCAGGTCTAGGCCTTTCCCCATGTGTCCAGGTCAAGAGAGCATCCCTTCATATGGGACTGGCGATCAAAATGCCTTTTTTTTTAAGACCTTACATATTTAATACAGTGCATTACCCCTGTATAAATGGAAAAAAATTAAGTTCAACATTTCTAGAACAATATGGCTGTTAATTTTTGTACAATGACAACTGAATGCGGTAAACTGGGATGCTTTTTTCCAAAGTTGACAGCACAGCTAAAGTTTCCAAAAATTCAAATTATATATATATATATATATATATATATATATTATATATATATATCAATAATGGCAGTATGTTATGCATCAATAGCAGCAACAGCTTTTCCAGGTTCTGCAGTCATTTGAACAAAATTGTAGAGACATCCAGCACTCTCCATTAAAAAAAAAAGTAAAAAACAAAATCCCAGAAAAACAGCACAGTTCTGTTACCCTTGTGGTGCCTGGCACCATTTTTTTTTTAAATTAGCTTCTCAATCATCATCTGGAAGGAAACCATTCTGAGCAACATCATTAAAAACAGCTCTGATAAAGCACGGTCACTACTATGTATCATAAAGCAGGTCCACATATGAGTGAGTACATATCATGTTTGTCTTTTTGTGATTGGGTTACCTCGCTCAGAATGGTTTCTTTGAGTTCCATCCATTTTCCTGCAAATTTCAAGATTCCATTGTTTTTTTTTCCTGCTGAGTAGTACTCCATTGTGTAAATGTACCACATTTTCTGTATCAATTATTCAGTTGAGGGGTATCTAGGATGCTTCCAGTTTCTGGCTATTACAAATAATGCTGCTATGAACATGGTTGAACAGATGTCCTTTTTATATGAATGCGCTTCTTTTGTGTATATGCCTGAGTGGAATTGCTAGATCTTGTGGTAGACTGGTTCCCATTTTCTTGAGTTAGTCATCATACTGATTTCCAAAGTGGCTGTACAAGTTGGCACTCCCACCAGCAGTGGAGGAGTGTTCCTCTTTCTCTGCATCCTCTCCAGCACAAACTGTCATTGCTTTTCTATTTCCAGCATTGCCTCAGATTGTGCTTTCTTTATTGTCTCTATTTCAGTTTTTAGGTCTTGAACTGTTTCTTGTAATTTTGGTTTGTTTTGTCTTCAATTTCTTTAAGGGATTTTCTCATGTTCTCTTTGAGGTCCTCTATCATTTTCCTGAAGATGTTTTTAAGGTCATTCTCTTCTGGTTCATCTGCATTGTGATGTTGAGGTCTTACTGGTGTATGGTTCCTAGTCTCCGGTGGTGTCATATTGGGTTTTCTGTTGTTGGATGTGCTTTTACCTTGTCCTCTTCTCATCCTTTCTTCTGGTGGGTGTAGCAGGTGTTTCTTGTTCTCCTGGTGGGTGTAGGACCACGGTTCCCTTCTGGTAGATGCAAACAGATACAATACTCTGATGTCGGTCCTCTTCTCATGGATGGAGTTGTCACTGTTACCCCGGTCTGGGCGTGCCGGGTTCTGCTGGGCCAGCAGTTGGAGGCAGAGCTGTCACTGGCCTCCGGGTGCCGATCCCGCTGCCGAACTCCATATGGTCACTTGTGTCAGATGACTCTGAGCAGCGATGACCAGCAGGAGCCAGAAACAGCCCCTGGCCTACCTGGGCTGCCGGATGGAGACCGGGCTGCCTCTGGGTGTTCGGTGTTTGGAGCCCACTGCTGCAGCCAAACTGGGTCCCGTGGTCAAGCTTTTTATTAGCCAATCAGGTACCTTAGGCAGACAAAATGAAACACCAACATATGATTATAATTAAACAAATGCAGCATAAACAAAAAGAAACACACCTTTACCCAGTTAAAGTAATATTTGTTTTATTGATCTTGGCCATTCTGAGTGGTATACATTGAAATCTCAAAGTAGTTTTGATTTGCATTTCCCCAATGGATAAAGGTTTTGAATACCTCTTTAAGTTCTTCTCAGTCATTTGTGCTTTCTCTTTCAAGAATTCTGTTTAGATCTGTACCTCATTTGGTAATTGGGTTTTTTACTTCTTAATGTCCAGTTTTTTGGTGTTTTTAAATGTATTTTGGAGCTGGGCTTGGTGGCACACGCCTTTAATCCCAGTACTTGGGAGGCAGAGGCAGGCGAATCTCTGTGAGTTTGAGGCCAGCCTGGTCTCCAGAGCGAGTGCCAGGATAGGCTCCAAAGCTACACAGAGAAACCCTGTCTCAAAAAACCAAAAAAAAAAAAAAAAAAAGAAAAATGTATTTTGGATATTATGTCTCTATTGTATTTGTAGTTAACAAAAATCTTTTCCAGCCCGCAGGGCTCCAGTAATTCATGGGTCTGAGGTGAACTAAGCCTGAAAATAAATGGATGAGAAAGAGAAGCCAGACCAAGCAGTGTCCTTGTCAAGGTCTAATTTTATTGATTATAAACAAGGGGTTTTTCAAGAGAAGGGAGGAAGAAAGAGGAAGTGCAGGAGGAATGGGTGTTAACTGCTCTCAGGCCAGGGCAGGTGTCCGGAACCTCCTATGGTTATCTCGAACAATAACCTAAGGGGTGGGGTGCTTGACTAATTGACAGTTTAGCATGGAGGTCACCAGGCCTCTTGTAAAGGAGACTTTTTTATATCTAACCAGGGCTGGCTCCTGACAATGTCTTTATTATATTTGTAGTTGACAAAAATCTTTTCCTATTTTGTAGCCTGCCACTTTATCCAAATGATGGTGTCTATTACTATACTGAATTTTTGAGGTCCCATTTATTAATTGTTGTTCTTATTGCCTGTGATAGAAAGTGTTCTGTTTAGAAAATTCTTTCCTTTGCCAATGAGTTTAAGACCATTTCCAACTTTTTTCTTTATCAAATTCAGTGTGATTGTCCTTAAGTTGAGGTCTTTGATCCATTTGAAGTTGAATTTTGTGCAAGGTGATAAATATGGATCTGTTTAAATTCATCTACCTGCAGCCATTAAGTTTTGTCTGCCAAGTGCCATTTGTTGAAGATGCTCTTTTTTGGTTGGTATGTATCAAAACTCGGGTGTCCATTCAAGTTCATTGATCAATGTGTCTGTTTTTATGCCAACATCATGATGTTTTTATTGATATAGTCCAGTAGTATATATAGCTTGAGGTCAGGAATGGTGACATCCCTAGTAATTCTTTTTTTTTTTATGTTTTATTTATTTGAATTGCAAACAAAATTGAATTAGATGACAATCCCAGTTCCCTTCTCCCTCTCATCCTCCTCTGCCACCCCCCAACTAAAACCCTATCTATCACATATCCTTTCTTCTAATCTACACCTGACTCAACCTTTCTGCTCCCTCATGACCTCTGCATTCTTCCTTTTCTACCTTTCTCATTCTCGTAGCTCCCTCCCCCCTCTTCCCATGTTCTCAATTTGCTCAGGGGATGGTGACCCATTCCCCTTCTCCAGGGGACAAAATTTGTCTCTTTTAGGGTCCTCCTTGTTTACTAGGTTCTCTGGCAGTGTGGATTGTAGGCTGGTAATCCCGTACTCTATGTCTAAAATCCACATATGAGTGAGTACATATCATGTTTGCTTTTTGTGATTGGGTTACCTCGCTCAGAATGGTTTCTTCCAGTTCCATCCATTTTCCTACAAATTTCAAGATTCCATTGTTTTTTTTCTGCTGAGTAGTACTCCATTGTGTAAATGTACCACAATTTCTCAATCCATTCTTCAGTTGAGGGGCATTTAGACTGCTTCCAGTTTCTGGCTATTACAAATAGTGCTGTTATAAACATCGTTGAACAGATGTCTTTGTTGTATGAATGTGCTTCTTTTGGGTATATGCCTAAGAGTGGAATTGCTGGATCTTGTGGTAGACTGATTCCCATTTTCTTGAGGAGTCGCCATACTGATTTCCAAAGTGGCTGTACAAGTTGGTACTCCCACCAGCAGTGGAGAAGTGTTCCCCTTTCTCCACATCCTCTCCAGCATTAACTGTCATTAGTGTTTTTTATTTTAGCCATTATGACAGAATTAAGATGGCATCTCAGAGTTTTTTTGACTTGCATTTCTCTGATGGCTAAGGATGTTGAACACTTTCTCATGTGTCTTTCAGCCATTTTAGATTCCTCTATTGAGAATTGTCTAGTTCTATACTCCACTTTTTAATTGGATTGTTTGGTGTTTTCGAGAATAGCTTCTTGAGTTCTTTGTATATTTTGGAGATCAGCCCTCTGTCAGATGTGGGGTTGGTGAATATCTTTTCCCAGTCTGTGGGCTGCCGTTTTGTCTTGCTGACTGTCTCCTTTGCCTTATAGAAGCTTCTCAGTTTCAGGAGGTCCCATTTATCAATTGTTGATCTCAGTGTCTGTGCTACTGGTGTTATGTTCAGGAAGCAATCTCCTATAGCAATTAATTCAAGGGTATTTCCCACTTTATCTTCTAATAGGTTCAGTGTGGCTGGGTTTATGTTGAGGTCTTTGATCCATTTTGACTTAAGTTTTGTGCAGGGCAAAAGGCTTGGGTCTATCTGTAGTCTTCTACATGTTTGCATCCAGTGATGCCAGCACCATTTGTTTAAGATGTTCTCTTTGTTCCAGCGTATATATTTGGATTGTTTGTCAAAAATCAGGTGTTTGTAGATGTGTGAGTTAATTTCATGGTTTTCAACTCTATTCCATTGGTCTACTTGTCTATTTTGTGCCAATACCAAGCTGTTTTCAGGACTATAGCTCTGTAATAGAGCTTAAAGTCAGGGATGGTGATGCCTCCAGAAGTTCCTCTATTGTACAGGGTTGTTTTGGCTATCCTAGGTCTTTTGTTTCTCCATATAAAGTTGAGAATTGTTCTTTCAAGGTCTGTGAATAATTTTGTTGGGATTTTGATAGGGATTGCATTGAATCTGCAGATTTCTTTTGGCAAGATTGCCATTTTTACTATGTTGATCCTGCTTATCCAAGAGCATGGGAGACCTTTCCGTTTTCTGGTATCTTCTTTAATTTCTTTCTTTAGAGAGTCAAAATTCTTAAGGTACAGGTCTTTCACTTTTTTGGTTAGTGTTACCCCAAGTTATTTTATGTTGTTTGTAGCAATTGTAAAGGGTGATGTTTCTCTGATTTCTTTCTCCACCCATGTGTCATCTGTAAATAGTAGGGCTACAGATTTTTTGAGTTAATCTTGTATCCTGCCACTTTACTGGAGGTGTTTATCAGCTGTAGGAGTTTCCTGGAAGAGTTTTTGGGGTCACTTATGTATCATTTCATCTGCAAATCTTGAGAGTTTGACTTCTTCCTTTCTGATTTGTATTCCCTTGATCTCCTTTTGTTGTCTTATTGCTCTAGCTAGAACTTCAAGGACAATATTGAAGAGGTATGGAGAGAGTGGACAGCCTTGTCTTGTTCCTGATTTTAGAGTAACTGCATTGAGTTTCTCTCTATTTAGTTTGATATTGGCTGTCGGCTTGCTGTATATTGCTTTTATTTTGTTGAGGTATATTCCTGTTATGCCTGATTTCTCCAAGACCTTTTTCATGAAGGGCTGTTGGATTTTGTCAAAGGCTTTTTCGGCATCTAGTGAGATGATCATGTGGTTTTTCTTTCTTAGTCTGTTTATATGGTGGATTACATTGATGAGTTTTCCTATGTTGAACCATCCTTGCATCCCTGGGATGAAGCCTACTTGATTGAGATGGATGATTTCTCTGATGCGTTCTTGGATTCAATTTGCCAGTAATTTTTGCATCAATGTTCATGAGGGATATTGGCTTCTGGTTCTCTTTCTTAGTTGTGTCTTTGTGTGGCTTCAAGGTTATTGAAGCCTCATAAAAACACTTCTGCTTCTCCTAGTAGTTCTTTTATTATTCAGATATTTTAGCTCTCTCTCTCTCTCTCTCTCTCTCTCTCTCTCTCTCTCTCTCTCTCTCTCTCTCTCCCTCCCCCCCGTGTGTGTGTGTGTGTGTGTGTGTGTGTGTGTGTGTGTGTGTGTGTGTGTGTGCATGTTTGTGTGTTTCTATATGAAGCTGGAATTATCCTTTCAAGTTTTGTAAAAGATCCTGTTGGAATTTTCAGGGGATTTTCATTAAATCTCTAGATTAATTTTGCTAAGATGACCATTTTACTATATCAATCCTACTATTCCATTAGGATGGGAGATCATTCCATCTTCTGATATCTTTTTTAACTTCTTTATTCAATGCCTTAAAAATTTCAATTATGCAAGCTTTTTACTAGTTGGTTAGAGTTATTCCATGATATTTTGTTTTTTTTTTTTAATCTATAGTGAAAGGTATTGTTTTTCTGAACATTTTGCATATTATTTTGTATTTTGCTACTTTGCTGAAAGGTATCAGCTAGGGAGGTTTCCTGGTAAAATTTTTAGGGTCTCTTATGTCTAGAATCCTTATCACTTCTAAACAAATATAGGTTAACTTCTTTCGTTTCTATTTGTATTCCCTTGATTTTCTTGAGTTGTCTTATTTCTAGGTCTTCAAGTACTGCAATGAATAGCTATGGAGAGAGTTAACAGCCTGACTTGTTCCTGACTTTAGCACAAATTCAGAATGTGTCTGTTGTATCCCTGGTCTCTCTAGGACTTTTATCATGAAGGGGTGTTGGAATTTTGCAAAGGCCTTTTCTGCATCTAATTAGATGACTATGTACTTTTTGTCATTCAGCTTATTTATTTGGTGAATTACATTTATTCATTTACATATGTTTAACCATAACCTGTATAGCTGGAATGAGACCTACTTGACCATGGTGGATGGTCTTTTGGATGTGTTCTAATATTTGGTTTACATTAATTATGTGTTTAATATTTTATTGAGAGTTTTTGCATCTATGTCCATAAGGGAAATTGGCCTGTATTTTCTCATTTGATCTTTATGTGGCTTAGGTATCAGGATAAGAGTGGCCTTTTAAAAAAATTTGGCAATGTTCCTTCTGTTTCTATTTTGTGGAATAATTTGAAGAGTAGTAGCATGAACTGTTCTTTGAAAGTCTGGTAGAAGTCTGTGATAAAACTATTTGTTTCTGGGCTTTGGTTGGGAAACTTTTAATGACTGCTTCTATTTCACTAGATATTATGGATCTGTTTGACCTTGATTTAATTTTAGTAGGTGGTATATATTGAGAAAATTATCCATCTCTGTTACGTTTTCCAATTTGGTCATAAAAGTTTTTAAAGTATGTCATAAGATTATCTGGATTTCTTTGGTATCTGTGGCTACTTACCTCTTTCAATAATTATGTTAATTTGAAAATTTTCTTTTCATGCCTTTTAATTTGGATAAAGGTTTGACAGTCTTTTTTTAAAAATTGATTCTTTGGGAATTTCACATCATGCACCCCAATCCTGTTCATATCACAGACTCTCTTTATCTGCCCCTCACTCTTGTAGTGTTTTCCCCCAAAGGAAAGCTAAAAAAGAATAAAAGTAAGATAAAAATAAATAATAATTTACAAAAAGGAAAAACATTTTGTTCATCTGTCTTTCCTACCTCTCCATCTCCTCTTCATTCATCTTAATGGCAATGGGAGCTGCTGTGTATCATGCAATATACCCTTATATGCAAACAGCATTAGTTTCAAATGTCCATTGTGTAATGAATTGTCAGTCTAGGTCAAGGCCTCAGGCTTTGGTACACATTCAAAACTAAACTCCCATTGACATTCCTCTCCAATATCTTGCTGTTGCCCCAATTATGGAGCCATTGTGACTATGGTTCTGCAGGATCAGTCCTTATAAACACTCCAACAGATCATAAATGGGGTAGATGTTGAGGTGTGTCAACTCCAAGCCTTGGATGTGCACTTGGATGGCAGCTGAGGTGATTGGTCTGGAACACCGGGACTGCTTCTCTCAGGTGAGGGGTGGAGTCAACTCTCCCATGGTGAGGGGTGGGGTGAACTTTTCCAAGTATGGGGGCTAGTTCTACTATTAGGGGAAGGCCATCTTTCTGGAATCAAGGTTTGGACCATGGGCATCAGCATTACTTTCGGTGGTAACAGGACCCACTGACATCCAAGCCGGCCACAGACTCAGATATGGCCCCCAGCAGCAGCTTGGGTCCAGGTGACTCCAAGGTCACTGGTGGCAATGCAGGCTACCCAGATCATCCCACCCTTAGCCACTGCAAGTCCCTCAGTCACTACCATGGTCACACATAGTAACTCAGAACCCAGGCATTTGTGTGGCCCTTGGTGGTGACATGGGTTATGGACATCATCACAGACCCTGGCTGATGTAGGAACACAGACCCAGATGTCCTTAGAAGGAGCATCCCTGACCCCAGACATCTTCACAGCCCCTGGTGGTATCAGGCACTATGGACTTCTCACAGACCAAGGCTGCAGTAGGGCCACGGACCCAGACATGGATAGCCCTTGGCAACAGCCCCAGACTGGCTGACACCATGTCCATGTGTGGCAAACAGGCATCCCACATCAGCTTGTTCTTCATGGCCTTTGCCTCTTCAGGTATGTCTCTCTCTATAGGTCTATAGTCATGTGTACCTCTCTCCCTTCCATACCACCATATATTTGCTTACCCTAAGGTTGCCCAACTGCAATGTGCTGCATGGCCCCTGGCCTGCTTTGGCTTCTTCCTACTGTGGGAGCTCATCTCCAGATGCCCCTTTGTAATGCCACTGAACAACAGGATTTGACAATCTTAGTGATTTTCTTGAAGAACCAACTCTTCATTTCATTGATTTCTTTTATTGTTTTGCTGTTGTTGGATGTTTGTTTCTGCTTTATTGATTTAGCCCTGAGTTTGGTTATTTCTTGTTGTCTAATCCATTTGTGTATTTTTTCTTTTTTTTATAGAGCTTTTAGATGTGTGCTAAGCTAATAGTATGAGATCGCTCCAATTCTATTATTTATATCTATTGGCTATCTATCTATCTATCTATCTATCTATCTATCTATCTATCTATCTATCTACCTATTTTTATGTAGGACCCTAGGCTTGTGAATTTACCTCTTAGAACTGTCTTTATTGCATCCCATAAGTTTGGGTACACTGTGTTTGCATTTTCATTCATATCTATCATGTTTTAAATTTCCCTTCAAATTTCTGTCTTGATCCATTCTCCATTCCATTTTCATTAGTTTGTAAACTTTTTGTTGTTTCTGTTGTTGATATCCAGCTTTAATCCATAGTGTTCATATAGGATGCTGGGTATTATTTCATTTTTTTTTGTATCTGTTGAGACTTGTTTTGTGTCCAAGAACGCAGTCAATTTTGGAGAAATTGCATGAGGTGCAGAGAAAATGTTCCATTCTTTTGTGTTTTTTGGGTGAAATGTTCTGTAAATGTCTATTAGGTTGATTTGGTTTTGATGTCAGTTACCTACAGCATTTATCAGTTTAGTTTTTGTCTGGATGACCTGTCTATTGAGTGGGGTATTGAAGTCACCCATTATGATTGTGCAAGCTTTGATATGTGATTTAAACTGTAGGAGTGTTTCTTTATGGGTGCCTTGTAAACACAAGGTGTAGATATTTCGAATTGCAATTTCCTTTTTTTGATAGATTTTTTTCCTTTGATGAGTATATGGGGTCCTTCCATATCTCTTTGGATTAGTTTTGGTTTGAGGTCTGTTTTGTCAGATATTAAAATTAATACTCTGTCTTCTTTTTTGGATCCATTTGCTTGCAATATAGTTTTCTATCAGTTTATTCTGAGTTGATGGCTATCCTTGAGCTTTAGGTGTGGTTCTTGGATGCAGCAGAAGGATGGATGCTGATTTCATATGAAATCTGTTAGTCTGAATCTTTTTATTGGGAAATTGGGACCACTAATGCTGAGGGACCAATGACCAGTGTTTGTTCCTTCCCATTATTTTGTTGTGGTGTTTGGGTCCTCACTCCCTGATTTGCTGCTCTGAGATTATTTATCCCTTGTGTTTTCTTGGTTATGTTTAACCTGTTCAGGTGAAATTTTCCTTCTAGTCCCTTCTGTAGAGCTGGGTTTGTAGACAGATATTGCTTAAATTTGTCTTTATTGAGGAATGTCTTTCTCCATTTATTGTGACTAAAAGTTTTGCTGGTTATAGAAGTCTGGGCTGACATTTGTGGTCTCTTAGAGTTTGTAGAACATCTGTCTACATGATTCTGGCTTTTAGGATAGTCAGGTGGTATTCTAATGGGCCTGCCTTTATATGTTACTTGTTTTTTTTTCTCTTGTAGGCTTTAATTTTCTTTCTTTATTCTGTACATTTTGAGTTTTGATTATTGTGTAGTGATGATACTTGCTTTTTTGGTCCAATCTATTGATGTTCTTTCTGTATGCTTCCTGTACCTTTGTAGACATCTACTTTATTATGTATACAGTGTTCTGCCTGCATATATGTGTATGCCTGCATGCCAGGACAGGGCACCATATATCATTATAGTTGGTTTGAGCCACCATGTAGTTGCTTGGTATTGAACTCAGGACCTCTGGAAGTGCAGCCAATGCTCTTAACCTCTGAGCCATCTCTCCAGCCTAGGCATCTTCCTTTAGGTTAAGGAAATTTTCTTCTATGATACTGTTGAAAATATTTTCTGCACCTTTGACCTGGCTCTCTCCTCCTTCCTCTATTCTCATTATTCTTAGATTTGGTCTTTTCATGGTTTCCCAGATTTCTTGGATGTTTTGTACTTGGATTTTTTTTTTAAGATTTAACATTTTCTTTGACCAAGGTATCCTTTTCTACTTCCTTATCTTCAATGACTGAGATTCTCTCTTCCATCTCTTATATTCTGTTGGTGAGCCTTGGCTCCGAGGTTCCTGTTCAAGTTCCTAAATTTTTCATTTCCAGTTTTCCTTTCCTACTTTTAAAAAATGGATTCTATTTCCATTTTTATTTCTTAAACAGTTTTCTTCACTTCATTCCACTGTTTGCACTTTTGAAGATGTCATTTATGAATTTATGGTCTTTATGGTCTCTGATCATATTCATAATAGCTCCTTTGATGTCCTTATCTTGTACTTCATCTATATTGCATTTTCAGGGCATGCTGTAGAGTGACATGGTTGCTATGCTTTAGTTGAGACATATTGTTCTGGCTATTATTGATTGTGTTTTTACTCTGACATCTAAACATCTGTCTTTGGAATGACTGTAATTCTAAGTGTTGATATCTGGTCTTTTCTTTGTTGGGTGGGTTTCCTACTCTGTTTTCTTTGCCTTCTCTGAATCTTAGGACTATGTGGCATCTGTTTGTTACCTGATAGGAAGTGCTTCTGAGTCCCTGCAACTAGATATCCTAGGTATCTTATTTGGGAGCTTTGGGGTGAACTAAAGGGGAGTGGTCTGAGAAGGTCCATAGGAGGGAGGAAAACTGGGTTTGCCAGGAGGACCTGATTCCCTGGCTATTGAGACCAGTAGGTTTCCAGAGATAGATAGACAGGCTGTTTTGATTGTTAACATGGTATTGACCGAGTAAGGAAGCCTGCTGAAGAGGATGTGCTTAATCCCTGAGGTTGGGCCATAGCAGGCAGTCTGCTACAAAGCCTGGGGTAAGACTGGGAATTGGAACTGGAGGTTGGAAAGGAAAAGTAAAAATCTCTTGCCTGATTCTCTGGCCAGCATGGTCAGTGGGTTTCCAGGGAGAGACCAGCTCAGACAAAAGGATGCTAGCCATGAACCTCTTAAAATACAAATGAAATCATATCATCTCTGCTCACCATGTTTAACTGAATACAGGAAAACCCACTGAAAAATCTCACTATGTTCTGCAGGAACCTAGGTGACTGTTGGGTGACACTTCCCAAGTACTTTTCCCCAACTCTGCCCCTCACCTTAGCCATGCTGCCCTTTTGCTGCTCTATGAGAGGGTCACATTTAAGAAACATCACATTTATTCTTTCTTCTTTTTGGGCATCTTTTCTCACCAATTTCTGCTTAAGTATCACTGTAAGAACAAAACACCTGGATGACCCTAACCCCGCCCCCTAACAAGCGGGTACTCACTCACCCGCCATGCCTTTCGACCTTTGCCCTACTGCGCATATGCAATCTTCCCTTTAAAAGGTCCTGCCCCACACCCCTCTTCCTCTTTCTCTCGACTTCCCTAGGGTTGGCTGACTGCCCATCCCCTCTTTCCCCCTCTCTGATAAATAAACTCCACGTGGGTTGATTATTCGTTGTTCCTTTCCTTATTAGCAGCTGCAGCTTAAACAAAAGAACAACAATCACCTCATGAGATCTGAACTCTAGAAGACTAGAGTCCTGCTTTGGCCTCTCCTTAGACTGGTGTGTTTGTTGACCTCCACACAAGACAGGCAGGCTCCTGCAGATTGAGCTGTGGCTCTTGTCTTTGTATCTGGAATGCAGCAGACAAGAGGCACATACTCCTTTTAAGTAACTATGCATTGGGTACTGTATGACAACAACTGTTCTAAAGATAACAAGCACCCCTACTTCTCTGCCTGTAGAAATTGCGGGAAATTCCAAGAGGGAATACAAGTCAGACTATCCAAGGCAAAGCTTAGAAGAGGAGAAGGAGGAGCATGAGAAAGGAAGGGGCAATGTAGGGGACAGTGCAAGCCACACCTGCTAGAAGCTGGCTACAGGTGTGCCTGACCATGCCTGTCAGGGTGAAGCATGATAGGGTTTTAAGGGGCTGCAAGGCACATGGGAGTCCCTTCTCTCTGGCCTGCCTGCCTTGCTGCCCCTGGCATGCTCTGGCTTGCATTTGGCTGGTGTTTTTCTAATAAAGGTTATCTTTATCCCAAGTACCTTTTATTTGTCAGTCAATAGGGCAATGAAAAGACACAGGTTCTTATTAGGCCTGGACCAAAGGCCTATGTGTGAATTCCTCTCCACTGAAAATAAAATTCTAAGTCATGTTTTGAAAAAGAAATCTATTCAACCCAAGTTCCAATTCAAGGTTATTTCAAAGTCTTAATATTTTTCATTTGTAATCTTTAAGGGGAAAGACAGCATTACAGGTTATAACAAGCTTGTGACACCAGTGACATTTAGTCAAATCAAAAAGACCAAGGCTTTTAGAGGAATGGGGAAGAGATGTAGCATAGATCTACCTAAGACTATTGGGGATTTTGATAATTCTTCTGTGTGTCTAGGAAATCTTACAACGTAGAACGCAGGCTGATATGGGAAAGCATGGCAGAGCCACAGTGCCCTACTGTTGGGAAATGATACCAGGGAGAGCAGGGTGGTCCTGGCTGCCTTCAGATTTGTTGAGTATCTTGAATGGGCCTTACACAGTAGTGATGGAAAATCACCTGTAATCACATTTAGAGAACATTTTTCATGATTAAAAGCTTAAGGTTTGATGAAGCTAAACCTTACAAACATTCCCAGCATCTATGAGATCAAGCTGGAAGATACCTGCCCTAATGTGATGAAACCTTAACCCAAATTGCTGAGCCACACAGCACGTCCACAGTCATACATGCAGGACATGGTGCACTGAAATGACTCAGGTTCATGTGTTTATTCTAACATCTTGCCAAGGAAAACCAATTTTGAGTCATTCTGTTTACTTTCCAATTCCTATCATAGACCTGGATAAAGATCTCAGCATTTGAAAAAGTTAAGCGCAGGGACAGGTCAGGTCTCTGGTCTACCATGTACTCAAAGGGAAATGTTAAAGGCTTTTAAAAAATGATCTGGGCTTATGACGGTGGCTCTTCCAACTGATTTAAATAACTGTATGTCATACCAGCAAATAATATGTTTAAAACATTTTTATGTGTGTACAGTATGTGAGAGAATATATGTGTGAAGGTGTATGTGTACATGTATGTGAATTGTGGTGTGTGTGTGTGTGTGTGTGTGTGTGTGTGTGTGTGTGTGTGTGAAGGCATGTGAGTACTGCAACTTGAATATGAAGGTCAGAGGACAGCCTTGGGCCAGTCTTTATCTTTCCCCCTGTTTGAAGCAGCATGTCTTTCTCTGTTTGCCTCTGCACTATGCACTTTAGGCTAACTTCCCACCAACTTCTGGATGATCCTCCTGTCTTTGCTTCCTATCCCACCCTAGGATTGCTGAGTTTACCAAAGGGATTACAGTTCTGACTTCTGCCTGAGTTCTGAGGGTCTGACCTCAGGTCATCAGGCTCACATGGGACAAGTTTATTTATTTATTTATTTATTTATTTATTTGTTTGTTTATTTATTTATTATTAACAAGCCACTGACCCATCTCCCTGCCTGTATTAAACACCTGTGAATCTCACTTGATAGTTTTCATTATTACCCTGGCATTATTGTTAGCTGCTGGGTTTTTTTGTTTTTTAATCTGGAAATTCAGCTTTTTAGAACACTAATAATAAAAAGACATATATATATATATATATATATATATATATATATATATATATTGTTTTTCAAGACAGGTTTCTCTGTGTAGCTTTGGAGCCTATCCTGGCAATCGCTCTGGAGACCAGGCTGGCCTCCAACCGCCTGCCTTTGCCTCCCGAGTGCTGGGATTAAAGGCATGCGCCACCAACGCCCGGCTGTATTTCTATATTTTTGTAGCACTGTTACCATAAATATTGGTCATAGAGTGGCCAATGTCCTGGTATAAGGTGAATTGAATTTCCATTTTTTGTGAGCAGGGTAGAAAATAAATGAGTTTTACAAACACAAGTTTCTGTTTGGACCTTGCTCTGGCCCCCAGAACATATATCATTTCCTACAGTTAGAATTAGTATGTTTTATTCTAGTTTATTTTTATCTGTAAGATGCAATAATGTAATATCAAACAGATGTGGTATTGCATTTATATATCACAAGTTTCGTTGCTTTGTTTCAGGGCAGAGCCTTACCATTAATTATCAAGTATCTAAGCTTTGCTCAGAAGTGTGTGTGCTAGATTTTATCAGACAGTGCAGTTCATCAACCCACGATGGTTTGCTTTTGAGTCTAAGTTTCTCAGAAATGAATTTAATGATTGTTACAAGTATTGTCAATGACTTTATTAATGTGAGTTTTGACTTATGATCTCTGTTTCCTTTTAAATTTCTATCTAGTAATTGCATACCAAGTATCCAGTCCTTTTAAATATAGTCACAGTGTATATTATGAAGGATAAGTGCTTTTGTGACAAAATTTATGCTGTTGTACTCCAAGTACTAAATTTGTACTCCAAAACTAAAATTCATTAATAGTAACCATTATCATCCATCTGTTTCCAATATGTTGAGAATGGCAGTTGATATTATGAGAAGAGTAGAAATAACTGAACTTTAATCAGCATCCCTAGGCTTCAGAGAGTAAGAATATCAAATTGGGTTCATTTTCTGTAAGACAATAGATTCAAGAAAGAGTATTTTGAATTCTTAAGTGTGACATTGCGGCTTTACATTGGGGAAACTGAGGCCCAGTGAGTGAGAAAATGTGCATGGTGATAGAGAGAGCATTATCCCGCAGGCTATCAAGAGGTAAAGTTTCACTGTGGCCCAGACTGTTGTGTGTACTGGATCCTTTCTCAGACCCATTGCTCAGTTCTCCTGTCCTCTATTCCAGTGTCAGAACTTTGAGGCTGCAGAATACAAAGCACAAGTTTCTCCTTAGGTTCACAGATCCTTCAGACCAGGAAAATGGGTGAAGCCTAGTGTGCTTGGCCTGCCCTTATTCACTGGGAAGATTTAACAGGTATAGGTAGTTCAAAGTGCATAGTGCTTGAATTATATTGGTGAATTCTTCTCTAAATCTCTGGCATCATGAAAAGGGTCTGCGTCATGAAAACGGATGGCTAGCGGTCCTGTATGTGACTTTTTCTCTGCTTTGGATATAGCAAGGTGGCCTTGGAGAAGAGAGAGTCCTCTATAATGACTCAGAGCCATACTGAATGAGGCAGGAGTTGCTTAGTCTTCAATGAACCGTTTAAGTTACTGTCCCCAGTGGTTCAACAATCTCTTACTCTGTCAGGCTTAAGAAAAGGCAGACTCCACTTCTGATGGGAGAATCATCAGTAAGAAATTATGGGAGCAAGTGTTTGCTGAGAACATGTCAGGTGCCAGACAATAAGCCCTTGAGGAGATAGAGGCCACTAGGATGCATTCTCCATCTTCAAAGCCTTTCCAATGTATAAAGAACCAAGGCAGATGTTGCCAAAGCTATCTGTTAATGACAAAACAGAAATTAATATTTTGATTGTGTAGTAGGGAGGACAGGTGAATGAATGAAACCATAGAACACACAGAAACTCAAAGGACAGATAGCATTGTGATAGATGGTGACAGTGTTACGACAGGTTATTGTTCAAAGGAAGAGTTGCATAATATGTAGAGCTAAGAAAATGTATTTCTGCAAGGAATTCATCAAATAGATTTCTATCTCTCACTACAGGGAAATTAAGTCCAGATGGGTCAAAAACTTAAATGTCAAAGGCAAAGCTTTAAAATGAGTAGAAACAATGTGGATGAAATCATCCTGCCCTTGAAGTTGGGAAGGACACCAAAAGCATTCATTGCAAGTCTCCAATGGAAATTAAAAACATTTGGTTATCAAACAATATCTTAGAAAATTAACATAATATAAAAACAGGAAGATATTTGTAATGCACGTCACTGGAATATAAACCAGCTTGCATCTCTATCTGCCATCTATCTATGTATCATAGTATCTATCTGTTATTTACCTGGATATCATCAATCTACCCATATTTTACCTATTTGTATCACCTACTAACATAAAAATAAATGAGGAAAAGGCCTTTCAATTAACAGAAAAATAGACACAAGGAATGCCAGTTTACTAAAGAGAAACGGATATATGAACAATAAAAATGTTACTTTGTTCATTAACAATTGCAGTGCAGATTTGATTGGCAGAAATTATCATGCCACACCACAATGGGCTACACATCTATAAAATGTACCAAAGAAAAACCCGATTTAGCAGTAGGAAAATCTCATGGCATTTGAGTAAAGGACCTACATTCCAGCCTTCAAGGTGTCCCTATAGTCTTCATGTGCAGACAACTCACTCGTAATGTTTTTGTTCCACTGTAGGGTGAGACATCAGAAATGATCCTGCAATGCCTTGTCAAAAGTAACATGAACAAGAATTATGAATTGAAAAGGGAAATTAGGCTCCTTATACTTCTCAATTAAAACTATCATTTCTTTCTTTTTTTATTTAAATTAGAAACAAGCTTCTTTTACATGTCAATCTCAGTTCCCTCTCCCTCCTCTCCTCCCCTGCCTCCCATTGAACCTTCTATGTCAACTCATTATGCTCCCCAGGGAGGGTGAGGCCTTCCTTGGGGGATCTTTAAAGTCTGTCATATCATTTGGAGCATGGCCTAGACCCTCCCCAGTGTGTCTAGGCTTCGAGAGTATCCCTTTATGAGGAGAGGGATCCCAAAGTTCACTTGTGTACTAGGGGTAAATACTGATCCACTACCAGTGGCTCCATAGATTGTCCAGACCTCCAAACTGACTTCTTCCTTCAGGGGTGTGTGGAACAGTCCTATTCTGGTTTCCCAGCTATCAGTCCAGGATCCATGAGCTCCCCCTTGTTCAGGTCAGCTGTTTCTGTGGGTTTCTCCAGCCTGGTCTTGACCCCTTTGCTCATCACTCCTTCTTCTCTGCAACTGGATTCCAGAGTTCAGCTCAGTGTTTAGCTGTGAGTGTCTGCGTCTGCTTTTTTCAGCTACTGACTAAATGCACTAGGATGGCATATAAGGCAGTCATCAATCTTGAATAATGCCCAATTGCACCATCCCTGGGTCCATGAAGAAATAACAAAAAAGAAATTAAAGACTTCCTAGAATTCAATGAGAATGAGGATACAACATACCCAAACTTATGGGACACTTTGAAAGCAGTGCTAAAAGGAAAGTTCATAGCACTAAGTGCCCTCATGAAGAAACTGGAGAATAGTCACACTAGACGATTAACAGCTCAACTGAAAGCTCTAGACCACAAAGAAGCCAATGCACCCCGGAGGAATAGATTCCAGGAAATAATCAAATTGAGGTCTGAAATCAATCAAATAGAACTAAGAAAACAATACAAAGAATCAATGTAACAAAGAGTTGGTTCTTTGAGAAAATCAACAAGATAGACACACCTTTATCCAAACTTACCAAACAGAAGAGAGTGAACATGCAAATTAATAAAATCAGAAATGAAAAGGGACATAACAATAGGCACTGAGGAAATCCAGAGAGTCATCAGGTCACACTTTGAAAACCTGTATTCCTCAAAATTCAAACATCTAAAGAAATGAACAATTTTCTGGATAGATTTCACTTACCAAAATTGAATCAAGAGCAGATAAGCAATTTAAATAGGCCTATAACCTCTAATGCAATAGAAGTATTTATCAAAAGTCTCCCAACTAAAAAAGCCCAGGGCCAGATGAATTCACTGCAGAATTCTACCAGAAATTCAAAGAACAGCTAACACCAATTCTCCTCAAAGCATTCCACACAATAGAAGCAGAAGGGTCATTGCCAAACTCCTTTTACGAGGCTTCAATAACCTTGGTACCCAAGCCATACAAATTCATAACTAAGAAAGAGAACTACAGACCAATATCCCTCATGAACATTGATGCAAGAATACTCAATAAAATATTGGCAAATTGAATCCAAGAACATATCAGAGAAATCATCCACCATGATCAAATAGGCTTCATCCCAGGGGTTCAAGGATAGTTCAACATACGAAAATCCATCAATGTAATCCACCATATAAACAGACTGAGAAAGGAAAACCACATGATCATCTCACTAGATGCTGAAAAAGTCTGTGACAAAATCCAACACCCCATCATGATAAAGGTCTTGGAGAGATTAGGGATACTAGGAACATATCTTAACATAATAAAAGCATTATTTTTATTTTTTATTGAAAACAACCAACTCAGCTAGGCAGTGGTGGTGCACACCTTTAATCTTACAGTCAGGAGACAGAGGCAGGTGGATCTCTGTGAGTTTGAGGCTAGCCTGGTCTACAGAGCAAGTTCCAGGACAGCCTCCAAAGCTATGGAGAAACCCTGTCTGGAAAAACCAAAGCTAAACCAAACCAACCAAACAAACAAAAATCAGCCATGTGCCCCCTTTCAGCATTTATCAGTTGCCAGTAGTTCCTCAACTAGTGGTGGGATACTATGATCATCTTCCTCCATGCTGGGATTGTCTGGCTTTATTTTGCACAGGTCTTGTGCTAATGTATTCACACTTGCTGTGAGTGCATATGTGCAACTTCCCTGTTGTGTCCAGAAGGCAGTATTTCTTATAGTCATCCACCACCTCTGGCTAATTTCTTATTTTTGCCTCCTCTTGCATCATGATCCCTGAGCCTGGAGAGGATAGTGTGTGATACAGATGCCCTGTTTAGGGCTGATCATTCTGCAGTCTTGTATTCTCTGAACATTGACAAGTTGTTGCTCTCTGTGTTAATTGTCATCTACTAAAAAGTGAAGCTTCTCTGATGAGGGTTGACCATTCTCCACTTGATGGCCTGGTAACCAGAAATTGCACTCAATTTTTTTAAAAAAGTGTACACAAAGTGGAGGTGAATGTGATCAAACCTGTTGCATGAAAATTTCAAATAATTAATAAATAAAATAAAGCAAAACAATTAGACTTGTGGTACTTCCCACAGGGAGATGGGTGTGTATGCAAGTGGGCTGACAGAATTGAGTTTTGAAGAAGTAGAATACCATTCCTGTGACACTTTTATGGTATTACATCCAGCAGCAATGCTGATAGGCTTATTTTTTAGAACAAATTTCATGTAGACTATTGAATGAAGTTCAAGAGGCAGTTCACTTTCAAGCTGTCATTCATGTTGTTGGTGAAAACATATTAAGTGTACTTATATAGAAAATGATAAGGTTCTTGAGACATATGCTCTTGTCCTTTGTTGCCCAACTCATTTATGGGGAGTAGAAATGTGAACCAATAGCCGGGCAGTGGTAGCGCACACCTTTAGTCTCAGCACTTGGGAGACAGAGGCAGGTGGATCTCTGTGATTTCGAGATCAACCTGGTCTACAAGAGCTAGTTCCAGGACAGCCTCCAAAATCATAGAGAAACCCTGTCTTGAAAAAACAAAAAAACAAAAAAAAGAAAAGAAAAGAAAAGAAAAAAGAAAGGAAAAGAAAAAAAGAAACGTGAACAAATGAACAGAGAGTTTGCACTGGGAATTGAGTAGTATGGGCCAGAGAGGGTATTTATAATGAAGAAGCATTGCTGGGAATAGACCTTGCCAGACTTGGCCTTGAAAAAGCTGAGACAACTGAAAAATCATTGTTGATTTAGTAGAAAAAGATGACTTGCGGTACACATCCATGAGGTAGAACCCATAGCCAACATTGCTTGAACAACTAAGAACCACAGACTTTATAGCCCAGAGACCTAGGGTAAAACCAAATACAACTGATTAAAAAAGGCAGTGATAAGATGTTCTAATGATATTCTGTTATACTCATAGGTCAGTGCTTTGTTCATCCTTCATAAGAGAAGCTTCCTCTTGCTACATATGGGAACAAATACAGGGATCCACAGTCAGATATTACACAGACATAGATGATAGACAGATAAGCAGGTAGATAGATAGATAGATAGATAGATAGATAGATAGATAGATAGATAGATAAACAGATAGATGTCTTTGGAACATTTTAAGTGTCTTCATCAAATCCTTCCCCTCAGAGCTCAGGGAACCCTGCAGAAGAGGAAGTGGAAAGAATATTAGAGCCAGAGAGGATGGAAGACATAAGGAGAACAATGTCCTGTGAATCAACTTAGCGAGGCTTATTTGAATTCACAGACACTGAAGCAGAAAGCATAGCACCTATAGGGGTCTACACCAGGACCTCTGTGTATATATTATAACTATTCATTTTCATATTTGTGTGTATGTGTGGGTCTCTGATTCTTGTGCCTTCCCCTAGGCTCATTTCCTTCTGTTGGTTTATCTTGTTCAACTTCGATATGATGGTTTTATTTTATCTCATTATATTTTATTTTGTTATGTTTGGTTGTTATCTCTTAGAATCCTGTTATTTTCTAATAAGAGATATAGCATGATAAATAAAAGACACAGAGACTTGACATTGGGGTTTAAACTTCAAGCTGAAGATCAGAAAACCAAAACAGCTGGCCACTAGCTCTATCCTCTACCTCAGACTGAAATGTAATACTGACTCTACCAAACCTGGGACTGCTATGCTCTCCTCAATGTAGCTAGAGAATCTTGAGACTTCAATGTATTCCTATTCTCAATGTGGCTAGAGAATGAATGCCAGCTCTGAGACCCTGTTCCTGTCTTAAAGTTCCTGTCTCATAAGTCCTGGATTAAATTTGTGTGATCCCAAGTGCTGAGATCATGTTTGTATGAGCTATTTCTCTTTAGAACTGGATATGTTTCATGTAACTCAATGTGACCTTTAACTAACAGACATCTATCTACCTCTTAATCCTGAGTCCTGGGATTAAAGGTGTGTATCACCACTGCCTGATCTCTATAGCTTGATGATGGCTTTGCTTTCTGAATCCAAAGTCAAGCCTTAATAAATCATAAATAATATATCAAAGAGACAGAAAGGGAGTGGGTGCAGATTGGAGAGGAGGTGGTGAGGAACTGGCAGGAGTAGAGGCAAGGGAACTGTAATCAGGATATATTGTATAAGGAAAGAATCTATTTTCAATAAAGGCATGTGTGTGTAAAAGAAGGTCAGGGTGGAAACTGCACAGAAGAGTGTAGGATGGAATTTAGTTATTATAACAGGTTGATGTAATGAAGTTTGGATTCAGGAGACGGGTGTTGATGGAAGTTTCTGTCCTGCCTGGTCCTGCAGCCATTTAGTTCCAAATAAACACACAGAGGCTTATATTAATTATAAACCGTTTGGTCAATGGATCAGGCTTCTTATTGGCTTTCTCTCTTTTAATTACTAACCCATTTCTATTAATCTATGTGTCTCCACATGGTCTTGGCTTACCAGAGAATGTCTGCACATTCTACCTTCCCAGTAGCTACATGGCATCTCCCTCTGCGACTCATTCTCTGTGTTCCTCTCCCCAGCATTCTCCTAGTCTGGCAGCCCCGCCTATATTTCCTGCCTGGCTACATCCTGCCTGTCCACTGGCCAAAACAGTTTTATTCATTAACTAATAAGAGAAACATTGACTCACAGCATACAGAAGGACACTCCCCATCACTGAGGAAGTACAGGGCAGCAGAAAAGGTGCAAAGGGTTCATTATATTCCAATCAGCTTTCTAAGACAAGCAAGGGCGACTGGAAATGTCCAGATGTGGTAAACCTTGCTAAATAGAAGAGTTAGTGGGATGGTAAAAGGAGTCTGATCTTGTTAGTTGCAGCATAATTCAATATCAACAGGACCTTGATGACTTCATCAAAGAGAATCCTATGAAGGCTCTGAGCTTCTTCATAAACACAAAGGGAACAGAGTCTGGACCACTGGAATCTCCCCCCAGATACCCCCAGTGGCATTAATATGGAGGGAACAGTCCTGATTACTGCAAGCCTGGCTTCTATTTTACCTCATGATCCAGCACTCCTTGCCTCCTCTTCTTTACAGGAACTCCTGGTCCTATGAGCTCAGTTTGGAAGCATATTATTTGTGTCTCCTTTTCCACAAGCATTAAATCAGAGCACAAGGAACTTGAAAAGCCAGTCAAATAGAAGTTATGTTTCAAAAGCCTGACTGAGGACAACCACTGTCCCAACAGCAACAGGCATCAGAAATCACAGTATATGAGGGAAAAGTCAAAATAATGTTGGAAAACATGAGCAAGCTGGTGAAGGAAAGAGATGAATCAACTCTTCACAGGAAACACCTCTTTGTGGAAAACACTGGTAACCTTTTTCCTCTATGTGCAAAAGATGAAATACGAATAGTCTAATGTTAGTTCTCAGTGATCACACAAATGGCCTGCAGCCTTGGTAAGTTTTGCAAAGCTCCTTTGAGCAGTTCTGTTTCCTTCCAGCACTGCTGTCTCAACTGTTGCAATGACAGTAATAGGTATGCATTTATATAAAGCACACGGTATTACCATGCCATGTCTTCCACGGTTACTGTACTGCTGTACCCTTATGTCATCTTTTCAGTTATATTAAGAGAGCCAATATTTTTTAAAGTAATGGAACTCATGTCAAGTGGCCCATTTTTTCTGCATTAGGAAACATTAGCCAGCTCTAACGTGAATCTATTTAGATTTGCACATGGATTCTCTGACAATACAGAACATTCTAACGAAGTGCTTTTGCTAAGCTCAAACATGCCTTTTGCCAAGACTGACTAAACTAGAGAGCTTCCAGCACTAATTGTTTGGCCTCCTCCTCCCCATCTTCTCCTCAGAAACTATGACGATTTTTGTTGTCTTCAGAATTTTCCTTTTCCAGAATCTTACACAGTTGGAATCAAATAGAGGGTATCATTTTCAAATTGGCATCTTTTTCATTTAAGTCTTCACTGAAGGGTCCCACACACAGTGCAGGGTGGGGGGGACTTCCCCGAGGACCTCAGATTTGACAAAAAGCACATCTGAGCACCTATTTTCATAGAGAGATCCTTTATTAAGTGGCTGTCTTCTGACTCAGGCAGTAAACACCAGCAAATGACCTTGCAGGTGTGAATTTTAAGAGTTAAAAAAAGGGAGGTCTGTGGGTCTGTGTTAGAATGGGTAGGGCGCAATGATATGTTTTTATTGGGCATGTTAATTAGATGAGCCAAAGGGAGATTTTGATTGCTGGATTTCAATACTTTGATAGCTGGACCTTGGTGATCAGCCTTAGGAACCAGTCTGCCATAAGAAAGTGTCCAGATAAGGGAACAGACCTTGATGGCTAGCTTTAGGGATGTAATCTATAGTTTATAATGGGCAGGGAAAGGGGGAGGGCAAAACCTGCCAGAGCCATGTTTGCCATGCTTGGGACTGCTACAGCACTTCATTCACTATGCCTTCTTGTGGCTTGTTAGCTCATTTCTTTTTGACACTCAATAATATCCTTTTGCTGGAAATACCACGGTTAAAGGACAGCTTTCTTGCTTCCAAGTTTGGACAATAATGAGCAAACATCCATGTGGAGGTCTCTGAGTGCACTGAGTTCTCATCTGGTTTTGGGTAAACACCAAAGTACATAATTGCAGGATCCTATGATAGGAGCAGAAAACTGCCAAGCTCTCTTCTAGAATGTCTACCATTTTCCTTGCTCTCAAACAGTGTTACTTCCAAATCCTGGTCAGCCATCAGTATTTGAGATTTTTGGCCATTCTAATAAGTGTACAGTTGTTTATTTTTATTTTATGTTCCAGTGATTGAACATATGGTTTTGTACTTATAGCATAAATAATACCAGAGAAGATACTGGGGTTAAAACTGAAGATCAGAAAAGGAAAGTGGCCAAGCCACCAGAGAGTTCTCACCTCTACCAATGCTCAGATCAAAGGATTGATCCACCGAACCACAGATCGCATCTCCAGACTGCACTGCTCCTCACCATAGCTCAGACTGCTCCCAAGACTGCACTGGGCTCCTTATATTCTTTCTAGTGCTGGGATCAAAGGAGTGAACTCTGTTTCTCTTTTAGACTGACTCACTCTCATGTAGCTCAGGGTGTCCTTGAACTCACAGAGATCCATCTGCCTCTGTCTCCTGAGCACTGTGATTAAAAGTGTGGGCCACCACTGCCAAGCTCCTATGTCTGTGGCTAGCTTTGCATTGTGATCTCCTGGCAATCTTTATTAGATCATAATATATCATCACATGTACTCTTAATTTTCTACTTTAATTTGTGGTTCCAAATGACAGAGAATGCTTATTTTATATGCTTACTTTCAATTTGTGTATCTTCTTTGATGAGGCTTTCAGATCTTTGCCCATTTTTAACAAGGTGCTCATTTTCTTACTGGTTCTAAAACTCTCAAAAACTCATTGAGCTTAGGGCTAAGTTGGCCAAGGCCAGAGTGTAGCATATGCCAACAAGAGGCATGCTTATTTTATCTTTTTCTATATCTCATCACAAGTTCACTGTTGATCTTTCTTCCAACTCTGATGCTCTCTAAGCCCCCAGTCCTCAAATGTGCCAGCCCTTCTTTACCCCCATACTCTCTGCTTGTACCATGTGCGTTGTTAGTTTCCTTCCTTCTTTCCTTCCTTTGTCAAATTAACAAAGCTAGTGTCATCTAGATAGAGGGAGCCTCATTTGGGAAAATGTCTTCTTCAGCTTAGTGTGTAGGTCAGTCTTTGGGGCATTGATTAATGATTGATGTGGCTGGTGCCACTTGGAAACAGCTAATTCAGTTTTGCATAAAAAAAGCAAACTGAATGAGCCATGGAGAGCAAGCCAGTAAGCAGCATTCCTCCATCATCTCCGATTCAGTTCCTGAATCCAGGCTCCTGCCTGCTTGAGCTCCTGCTTTGCTTCCTTCAGTGATAGACCTGGGACATGTAAGCCAAATAACCCTTTTCCACCTTAAGCTGACTTTGGTTAATGTTTAGTCTCAGCAACAGAAAGAAGACTGACAGAATGTTCTTCCTTTTATATAAGTAACTCCTTCCATCCTTAGAGCTTCACCAAGACAGGGGTTCCTTAGGAGTCTCCCTTCTACCACAAGGTCAGATCTCCTATGTGTTGCCATAATCAAGTTCTAATCAATTTATACATTTAACATCTGTCTCTCACAGTAGAACAGATGCTCCATGAGGTTGAGAAGACAAGCAAGGACATTTCTCTGCATAAATTGGTAGCCCTTCACAGGCCTCAAATCAACCTATTTCTCTTTTCATTTTAAAAATAGGAATGACTTCCCCCCCAGACAAATACAAGGACCATAAGAACATGACATTAAATTTGTAGAGATTTTCTTTTCTTTTTTTTTTGTGTGGGGGCCATCTCATTTATTTTTACAAAGTAATTTTTGGTTTTCACAATTACACTAATATAAATCATTTAGCTAAAATACCACTTGAAGGATAATAAAGTTATTATTATGCTAGCCTTGAGAGACAATGTTAATTAAATTGGAAGGTAACATTAATGCTTAATAAGATAACAATTTCCCTATTTTTGAGGACATGAAAACTTTATATTCTTTTTTTCTTTTCCATTTTTTATTTGAATTAGAAACAAAATTGTTTTACATGTCAATCCTAGTTCCCTCTCCTTCCTCTCCTCCCCTGCCACCCCAAGAGATTTTCATTCTATAAGTTTAACATGGTATTTGAGTTGTAGAGACTTGTATTGGTAAGTGTTGGTTATGTACTTTAGAAATTTTAAGGTTTTCTTGATTTCATCTGTCAGAGTGCAAAGATTATAATAATTGAATTTAGCTTTGGGGGAGAAGAATCTACTATTTAATAATATTATTCATCATTACCAATAAGAACAAAGGGAAATCTAATAAACTAAATTGTTTTACACACACACACACACACACACACACACACACACACACACACACACACACACACAAGCTTTAGTACCCTTTCACCTTAATGTCTGAGACAGGTCTTAAATATTACAGGGTTGAAGCAATAACTGAAGAGAAAGTAGTATGTTTAGTACTTTCCTCTTTGAAAGCTTGTCTCCTGTATTTTGTAAATGGCTACATGAGGAAAGTACTGAGGATATGGATGAGTCTCATGAAGAAGACAGAAGCTGCTAGATAGCTGTGTTAATTGGTAGAAGAAAATTTAAACTTGGCCTCTAGTTAACCTAGAAACAGAGGCACATTTTGGTGCCTAAAATTTCAAGTGAATACTCTTTATTATGCCCCTTATTATTTCTTATCTTATTTGAATGTTTCTCCAATGCGATTTTCTCTGTAATTATAAGAAATTTAGATAAAATTCTTCAGCCTAACTTTTTATCTCTCTAGAATTTCATCTGTGCCTTGGACAGCACCCATCGTTGGCCTGCACCAGTGTTTGGATGCCTCTTTTCTGTTCCAGAAGTTTCCAATTGGCTTACCCTCAGACAAACAGAGCAAAGAACTGGATGTGAACTTTGAGGTGGGGGAGGGTGAAGTTCATTCCCAGCACAATCCATGATGGAGGGATTTTCACCCTCCAGAGAGCCTGCTGGCATCAGCAGACTTCCATTGCTTAAGGATGCTTGCTTTGAGCTAGAGCAGTCCTGCTGAGGTACCAGGCCTGTGTCTGCTGCTGGGAGTTGAGCACAACACAGGAATCCTTCTCAGGTCTCATCCTCATTTATGCTTCATGACCTTGTGGCAACTGGTTGCTTAAGCAGGCCTGTATTTCGTACAATGTTCTTATCTAAGAAGACTAAAATGAGCTGTCCACACACACTCTCAAGCATAGATCATAAACAAAGGGGAACGTATTCGTGATATGGCACAAAGGTGTATTTCTAAAGTCATCCTTAATGTCTCAAAATCTATGAGACCTGGGTAAACATGTTTGTATTCCTTTTGTTCTTGTTAAACAGGATATAGTGGGAAGCAAATACATGTGTCTCTTTTGCTGTGTTCTGGGGAACTCATGGACATTAGTTGTATGCCCAAAGCTGTGATGACTCTCATTGCTTCTGTAATGAAACAGTTTCTTTTCAGAGAACACCCTTTTCCCCCCTCCATTTTTATTTAAATTTGAAACAAGTTTGTTTTACATATCAATCCCAGTTCTTTCTCCCTCCCTTCTTCCCTGCCCCCCCAACTAACACCCTACCTATCCCATACCCTTTCTGCTCCCCAGAGAGGGTGAGGCCTTCCATAGGGGGTCTTCAGAGTCTGTCATATCCTTTGGGATAGGGCCTAGGCCCACCCCTGTGTGTCTTGGCTCAGGGAGTATCCCTTTATGTGGATTGGGCTCCCAAAGTCCACACCTATGCTAGGGATAAGTACTGATCTACTAACAGACCCCATAGATTTCCAAGGCCTCCTCACTGACACCCATGTTCATGGGGTCTGGATCAGTTCCATGCTGCTTTCCCAGCTATCAGTCTGGGGACCAAGAGCTCTCCCTTGTTCAGGTCAGCTGTTTCTGTGGGTTTCACCAGCCTGGTCTTGACCCCTTTGCTCTTCACTCCTCTTTCTCTGCAACTGGGTTCCAGTTCAGTTCAGTGATTAGTTGTGGGTGTCTGCTTCTACTTCCACCAGCTGCTGGATGAAGCTATACGATGGCATATAAGTCAGTCATCAATCTCATTATCAGGGGAGGGCATTTAAGGTAGCCTCTCCTCTGTCGCTTAGATTGTAGTTGGTGTCGTCCTTGTAGATCTCCAGACATTTCCCTAGTGCCTGATTTCTCTTTAAACCTATAATGGCTCCCTCTATTATGGCATCTCTTACCTTATTTTCCTCTAAGGTTGAACTGTCAGAGAACACCTTTTAAAGACAGACCTATGTGACATTCTGCAGCACAGAGGGAAGGGAAATTAAAAATAGGTTCCACGTGGGTACTTAAAGCTCATGGTGACCACCATGTAGAGTCTACTTTTCTCTCAGATAACCCTCATTCAGGTAGGTTAGGGATGTGTGGGAATCCACCTTTTTCTTTATATTGTTAACCCACTGCTGGAGTTTGATTATGTATTAAGGGTAATTCAATGAAAGAATGCCTCTTCAGTGACTGATTTCCTATTCTTCCTAAACATTTTTAGTGATTATTTCCATGGAGAGTACATAGGAAAATGTTGGTAAAGAATGTATTAAATAGTGCTTCTGAACTGAACTGGAATCCAGTTGCAGAGAAGGACGAGTGATGAGCAAAGGGGTCCAGACCAGGCTAGCGAAATCCACAGAAACTGCTGACCTGAACATCGGGGAGCTCTTGGTCCCCAGACTGATAGCTGGGATACCAGCATGGGACTGATCCAGACCTCAGGAATGTGGGTTTCAGTGAGGAAACCTCGGAAATCTACGGGACCTCCTGTAGTAGTTCAGTACTTATTCCTAGAATAGGTGTGGACTTTGGGAGCCCATTCCACATAAAGAAAGGGATACTCCCTGAGCCAAGACACACAGGGCCTAGGCCCTATCCCAAGGGATACGATAGACTCTGATGACACCCTATGGAAAGCCTCACCCTCCAAGGGGAGCAGAAAGGATATGTGATAGGTAAGGTTTTAGTTGGGGGAGGAGGTAGAGGAGGAGGGGAGGGAGAGAGAACTGGGATTGACATGTAAAACAATCTTGTTTCTAATTCAAATAAAAAAGCATCTGCAAAAAAAGAGAATGGTATTAACCAGTGCCTAAAGAAAAGAATAACATTTGAAACAAAAGAGGCTATGCAGTGACATAATCAAGAACTGTTGATTGAAGGTGGATAACTTGTCCTTTACCTCTTCCAGAGGCCTGAGACAATGTCAGCTGGGGTGAGAAGGTGCCACATTGAGGTCACACTTTGATGCTGAGAAAAGGCCAGAAAAGCATGTCCAAACTTCCATTACCAAGGCTGAGTCCCAAGGCTGCCTTTGCTCAGACCTTGCAGGCAAGCCTGAGGGTCCAAGAACTGCATTTGCACTCACACTGCTCATGTACAGTAGAGTACTGGTGGGAATGAGGCCTGATCTGTAGACCCTTAGAGCACACACTTGTGAAGAAGGCAACTGTGAGGAGGGCCAAGTGTGAGGTGGACGTGGAATACTGTCATCAAGAGTGGCACAAGGCATCGTGGGGAGGCAGAGCCAACACAAAGTCTTGTTACACACAGAACTGCATTGGTGTCACCTATAACACTAACAGGTATTTAATTTCTTCTTTATCAATGGCAGAAACTCTGTCTGTAGTAGTAGAAAAGAATGTAGTCCAAAAGCCCATGTCTTGTTCAGGCAGAGTAGAAAAGGGAAAGCAGGTCAACAGGTCTTAGCTATCTGGACACAAACATGTCAAGACGTGGGCGCTGGACTAAGATATGTTTGAAATATTAATGGTTATTCTTGCCTGAAAATCTCAACTGTGAAAGGTGTTGGGAGTGGCTACTAAAAGTAGAGGGTCAAAATACAATGCAAGCATATTTTCAGTTTGAGCAAGCTGGTGCATGACTGAATCCTAGCACGAGTGTTGGGAAGAGACTGAGGCAAGAAGGTCATGAGTTTGAGGCTATTCTGTACTACATAGTAAGATCCTGTTTCAAAAATAAGATAAAGTACAATGAGTTCTATAAAAGTGTATTCTCAGTGCCTTGGTGCACAGGAACTCAAGCACAGGAGCGGTGACCTCATGCACAAGATGTAGACAAGTGGAGGAGAGGCTCATGAAGTTCTAACCTTAGCGAATAAGGAATTGGAGCTGATGGCTGCTGAGAAAAGGAGAGTTAGTTTTCTTCAGGGATGCTGCCCTTGAGAGGCCATCTTATTTATGTTACCACTGTTATAAACACCATGGCCAACATCAACTTGGGGAATAAAGGGTTTATTCAAATTACAGTTGTAGTCTATCATCAAAGCAAGTCAAAGACAGGAGCTGAAGGTAAGACCTGGAGGCAGGAACTGAAGCAGAGACCATGGAGGAATGCTGCTTCCAGTCTTGCTCCCCTGGCTTATCCAGATTGCTTACTGATGCCACCTGTCCAGGAGTAGTATTACCCACAATAGGCTGGGCCTTCGCACATCAATCATAATCAAGAAAATGCCTCCATAGAGTTGCCCAATAGCCAGTGAGATGAAGACAATTACTCTATTGGGATTTCCTCTTCCAAGATATGTCTAGGTTTATGTCAGGTTGACAAAAACCAACCAGCATATTAACTATTAACCATGATCCATACATCCATACATATAGAGGCAGAATTTTTTAAAAGAACCCACAAAGTTCAAATATTAAAAGGAGAATAAGGGATTATTGGAAAAACGTGGGAATGGGGGATTGGATTTGGTCAAAATATACTGTATTCTGGAAGGCTGACCAGAAGACAAAGAGCCACATGCATGTCAGGGGCATTGTACCCAGGTCCTGGAAGGAGATAACACAGGCCCTCCTGGTGTGGTGCTGGGCAGTCAGGATCTATTAAGGTAGGTAAATATAGGGTGGGGAATGGAAGCAAGACAGAGAGACAGAGGGAGAGGGACAGAGAGAGGGAGGGAAGAGGGGCTGCACAGAGTTGGCCTGGCACCCACTTGCTGCAACACTAGGTAGAACTGGCCCAGCCCCTCACCAACTGCAACACTAGGGAGAGCAGGTCATACACCCCTCCTGGGCAGCATAATGGAGCCAACCCTTTTCATAGGGGTACTGGTGATCCAATCAGAGAATATGAATGTGAAAGATCTGGTCCCTTCCTTTATCTTCCATATGGTAGCAGGGGAGGTGTTCCCCCCCCCCCAAGGCAGGCAGGAGAGCAGTCCCTTGGTTGTGAGTGTGAAAGAGCTGGCTCTGTCCCTCACTTGTTACAGCACTTGAGAGAGCAAGCCCTACAACTCTCATGGGTAGCACTATAGTGCTGACCAAGCTTGAAGGGGGTTCAGGTGAGCCTGCCCTGAGGTTGTGAGAGTGGGAGAAATGGCTCCACCCCTCTCATCTGCCATGAGGTAGTAAGGGTGAGGGAGAGAAGCCCCCTGCCCAACACTGCCCATGGTAGGTAGGAAAGCTGTCTCTGAGGTCACAAGAGCAAGAGAGCTAGCCCTGCCTCTCACTAGCTGCAGCATTAGACAGAATGGCCCCTGCATCTCACCTGGACAACAAGCTAGCTCACCCTATGAAGTAAGTGGCTAGGGGCGGGACTGATTCTCCTGTTCTCACCCTCAGGGCCAGCTCTACTGTATTGCCCTGCATAGGGTGAGCTAGCCTGGGCAGTTCTGGGGAGTTCACCCTGTTGTTCAGGATGACGGAGATCCAGCAGGCCAGAGCCAGGGCTATGAGTTGGCCTACCCCATCTATGATCTGTGGGAGCACAAGGAGGGGCCGATCTTGCAGACCCAAATTTGCAAGATCTTCAAGATACTGGACAACAATAAGATAACCAAGAGGAGACCCAGTGAGAGCCCAGAATCAATAGTGTAGCAAAAACCAGAGGCCTTGGACCAGACCAATGACTCATTACAATGAATGCTTACTAGTAAGATCTATGGACTAAAGGGCAACTCACTATGTTACAGTACAGCTTCCATGACAAGAGCTTTCTTTTCTTTTAAATTTTATTTTGTTTTATCTTAGCGGGGGAGGTTGCAAGGGCAGAGGCAGATATTGAGGGGCAGGGGGAAGAATGGGATTAGATTGCAGGGTGTAAAATCCAAAGAATCAATAAAAAGCTAAATTAAAAATATATGCATATATGAAATTCTCAAATAATAAATGATAAAATTTAAAGCATGTGCTTTCCTTTTTCTTCACCTTTGTTTCCTGATTTGCCCATGTGACCCTCTGGAATGTCACTTGCAGCCAGAGGTCTTCTCTTTGAAGCTATCTCTACTCACAGCTACCTTGACACTCGATATATTACATTCTGCTTATCTTTAGCTCCCTGTATAAAACCATAGCTCCCATCCCTGATCTAGCACACTGACCACTGGTTACATAGCAAACACAGTTTGGTGAGTTGCATAAACCTCAATTTTTGTGATTACCATTGAATGTGTAAAGCCTTTCCATTACAGTTAATTGAATGGTCTCTGTGTATTTGTAAATACCAAGTTCAGTAAACAGTCTTAGAGCAGATACTTCATATGTCACACAGAGAGGGATGGATGACCACTGTGCATGAGCTAGGCATGAGAAGGAGATGAGAACCAAACATGGGGTGACTTTTAATGACTCGTGTGTTCAGGCAGAATACAAATATTTGCATGCTTTCTATTTTGGTCCTTTGAACATTTACTAACTGCCTAAAATTCTTCAAAGCTTAGTATTTGCATGTGATTTTTGGAGACATTTGTTTTAATTTCTTCCACGCACAATTACAATCAGTGTGCTTGACAAAATTATGCAGATGTCAGTCCTCAAAATGACCATAATGTATATAAATACAATGATTTTGGGCACATTGATTGTCTCATTTTAGGAAAGATGTTATAGACTTCCATGAACACAAAGACTCCATCCCAGAGATTCTATAAGGATGTACTGAGGATGATGTCTAAACTTACCATAGAAAGGAGTGTGTTGGGGCCAGGCACATAAAAAAGGAGTCGTTGTTGGCATCTTTGCCTAATGGAGTCACAAAAGACAGCATGCTGTGCCTTCAAAATCAATTTTCTCCCTTGTGAGGAGCAACATTTCACAGTGTGCCCAAGAAGACGAACTTGAATCAATGGATGCATGTGAGAACGAATGGAGAATAGCTAGAATTCTTCCACTGGACACACCCTGTTTAATTCCACCTTTAAAGAAGAGGGGGCCATATGAGTGAAATACTTCCTGACATTTGACCATTGTGTTCTTTCTCACTCTAGTTCATGGAAAGTTGCATATACTACACAACCTGCATACTTTAGTCTCCCTTCTCTTCAGCAGGTTGTTGGTGAGAACCTAGTGTTAAACAATGGCTGTGTCTACTAAATTCTTGAATGTGGTCCTATAAGGATCTGCTGGTCTGTAGTTTCTTGACATCTATGCCATGTGTGTGGTGTGGTTATATTATTTTTCCTGTTAATTTTGAATAATAAAGTTTCCATTATCATGACAAAACACCAATTGTCCTTTGATGCGCCAAAAAAAGAAAAAAATCAAAGCATAGCAAAACAAAACCAGTTACTCAGTTGTACAGGTCAGTCCCTGTCCTGTTCCTGTTGTACTGCCAGTGTGGGCATGTTTATTTGAAATGCTGTCTACATGTCAGAGCCACAGCAAGGAAAGGAAAAGAAATGTTCCTGTCCACAGAGAACTTACTTCATGCAATGGAGGAGATTAACCAAAATTTGCATAGTTCTTTTATTGTTTATTGAAGGTGTGGCATTAGGATTAGCCATCAAACTTGCTCGAAGCTTGAAATGTAGACCAATCTGGCCTCAGACTTTCCTGCCTCTGTCTCCCAAGTGCTGGGATTGAAGGTGTACACCACCATACCCACCCAGGAAATATATCATCCTGATTAAAGACAGTCTCCAGACAAATTTGCCTATACTGAATGGCCTATATCGCCACTTCCTCCTCTACACCCAGCGGGATACACCCAGTATAGCAACTCAGGATGATCACTCTTTTGTGATTCAGTCCCTTTTACGTGTGTCATATGGCCCAGAAATACTGGGGTACCAAAAACGAATACATCTTCGATTCAACCCTCAATTAATTTGTTATTACAAGGATAAAGGCCAGCAGGGGATTGGTTGGGAGGAATGAGGACTGTAGAAGAGACTGGGGAGCATTTTGTGAAGATGATGCTGATTATGGAAGACATCACAGGATATAGTAGTCCTCTGGAAGATAAGGTGGAGATTATGTGGAAACCATTCCTTACTCTGCTGTGGCAAGAAAACGAAAGAACAAGATATGCTGACCCATTAGCATCTTCTTAATTTTCTTTCATCTAGTTTGTCTCAACCTTCTCCACAGACTCTGTGATCTGTGGATAGTATGACAGGAACAGATCTTCATTTTTAAAAATCAGCCTTGGGCTGCAGCTTTTGATTTGTACCCAGTGTGTCCCAGGCTTGCTTGTGCTTTCATTCTTCATCCCTTAGCTTATAATTTAAAGACAACAGCAGGCTAATCCTTCAAACATTTGAAGAGTACTCAATGCTTAGGAAAATTATCCCATTTTCGTGGTGACTCAGCCTGGGCTGTATTTCTGTGATTAAAAACAATTAGTTTAATTTCTCCTCCCACAACTGCTCTTTCCTCCAAATTTCCTCTGTTTAGCTGTTGGGTATTGCATTAGCTTTGCAGGCAACCTCAATGTAACTTTTTGTGTAAATGTGAGAGTTTGCTTAGTAATATAAAGGTGTATGAGCCTGCAACACTCCCTCTTCCTTACAGGGCACTTACCTTTGAATCCATCATTTTATTAGTCCTACAATTGTAAATGTTTCCAGGAAATGATTTTCCAAACTATAAATACCTTTCTAACCTCATTATCAGAAAGTTCCCTGAATTCCATGCCTACATTAGTTTTGGTTTTCTTCAGGGATCAATTCCCAAGGAGCCTTTGTGTGTCAGACTTAAACCTAAAACCCGAGAATCAGACGCTGACAAAGGAAGTGCCCGGTAACCATCTTTTAGCAAACAGTCAAGACATTTTTTTCCAGCTATTTCATTAGTGGAGTCTGTCAGATTAGAAATTATTATCAGAAGGGAGGAAGATGTCTTTATCCACACAGCCCACAGCTTTCCAGACTTTATCTCATGTACCCATCACAATGTGGGGGCACTTATCCTCCCTCTGCAAAGAAGGGAGCACGGTCAAGGGGAAGGGAGGTGACAAGGAAAGAGAAGTGACAACTGTGAGTGCTGCATCAAAGCCAGGCTTGTCTCCAAGGACAGCTTTGCTGCCATTGCCCCTCAACTGAAAAACCATATTTCTACTTAAAAACCAAGCAAAACAAACAAATAAATAAGCTCTCTTTCCCACCTCTGGATTCAGATGACAGGAATATTTTACCCAAGAATGTTGAGCAATAGTAAATGACTTTTTCTCCTTCCATACTGGAAACAAACCACAACTTAATATAACAAAACTGGTCATTGCTCTTGCCAAAGTATTTCATCAGCTCCTGGCGTCCATTACATCTGATATGCTTATCCAGCATGACTGATGGCTTGGTTCTTAATAAGCAGGCTAGTTAGGCAGAGCAGTTAATGACAGGAGATTTTTCTTTGGCTCCAGGGCTCGGCATGCACAGACAGGACCCTGCATGAATTCCCCTTGCATGTGACGATAAGATACTTCCACTCTGCCAGCAGAAAGCAACTTTATTAATTAGAAACACATTGCATGTTATCACAAAAGATGGACTTTTCCAGGAAGAAGTGCCCCTTGGCATTGACGATGAGTATGAAGAAGAACAGATAATGTAGTTACAGACATGACTTTATCTCAATTTAGGATGCAAATATTTAGGATCAGGATTAAGACTTTGAGAGAGGCAGTCTTCAAGATATCTGCAAAGGAAATACTCTAGACTGTTGATTTCATTTTGTTTACAACAGTTCTGGAAGGGAAATATTTACTAAGCCCTATGGGGTATCAGCGATTTTACAGATCCTGGTCCCCCAATTTAAAGAGTCCTTCGGAATACTTTAACATTTTGTGCTTTAAGCAAAATCCAAAGAACTAATAAATGGACCAATAACATATTTACAAAGATACATCAAAGTCAGCCCATCATTTTGGAGGGAGATTACTTATATCTTCAGCTGAAAGAAGTATTTTGAGTTGAGCTGGTGGTACTAAGCAGGCTACTTTCTCACATGTATGCATATCCATAACACAAGAGAATCTTGGATCTGCAGCCCTTGGATCTGAGACCATTTTGATTGATATCCAACCCCAAATAGATGTTTATCAGACCTCGTTCACTAGCTTGCATCCCATTGTAGACCTCTCTGTTTAACTAGATTTCTAGCCTACGGGAATCCTCCCTAAACTGCAGTGTATCCTGTTTTACTTTCTGCCATAACAATCAACATTTTTATTTTGAAAATATCTACCCTCTCTCATATAGAATTTCTCACATTCCCACTAAGTATCTCTATATGAAGTCAATTGTCTTACTAGATAGAATATTTTCTGAATCACTGAGTCTTCTAGGATGTCCTCTTAACACATGTCACAGCTGACATAACATCTGGCCCTATAGTCCAATGTCAAGGTCAGTTGGGCAGCTTATCCCTACCCATATGGTATGCAGTCCTGTGAAATCTATGTAGACTTGGTGTAGATGTTTGTCCAGCATGTCTTGAATACTTCCTCTTTAGAGGGGATGGGGAATCCTCCTATGGTTTCTCTACAGTGGGCTGCATTTCAACTAATCTCTCCTCTGCAAGGGACTTGCAGAATGGCAGGCCCCAGTGCAATAGTTCTTACCACCTCAGCTATTCTTTCTGATATTTAAATCTTTTGAGGTTAATACTATGCAATATGCTCATCCCCTTGCTATGTAGCTTTTCTTTTCTTTCTTTATTTTTTGGTTTTTTTTCGAGACAGGGTTTCTCTGTGTAGCTTTGGAGCCTATCCTGGCACTCACTCTGGAGACCAGGCTGGCCTCAAACTCACAGAGATCCACCTGCCTCTGCCTCCCGAGTGCTGGGATTAAAGGCATGCTCCACCAACGCCCGGCAACTATGTGGCTTTTCTTAATCTACTGGCCTGTGTTTTGTAGACTATTGTAGATGCTAATGGATGCTGTTCCAGTAGATAGAGCTGCAACTGACTCCATACTACAAGGTATGTACAGAGATGAAGAAAAGTGACACTAAGCATTCCCTTTAAATACCTGGGAACACAAAAGAACCTGTTATGTTTACATAACCTCTGACTATTTTGATCCAATACAAAGAATCTGAATGTAAAAGGTGATTGACTACAGATTTGCATCGTTTTCCTTCATTTGATAAGCTAATTGCTACATCTTAGAGGATATTTCTTCCAGCTTGTATGTCATGACTCTTAGGTAACTTCCCCTGCACTGTACTCATCCTCTGAAATACACTGCCTGATTTCAACCTTAGCATGAGTTCCTACTTCTAGGATGTGCCCCAGATTTTGTGAAGTATTCTCAATTTTTTTCATATTTAGTTTTTGCCAACATGACACAAACATAGACATACCTAGAAAGAGAGAACCTCAATTGAAAAATTTACATCAAATAGGCCTGTGAACACATCTGTGAGAACATTTTCTTGATTAAGATTGAAGTGTCTACTCCATTGTGAGTAGTGCCACCCCTGGGCCGGTTGGCCTGGACTGTAGAAGAAAGGTATCTAAGCAAGCCAAGAGAAATCAGCCAGTAAGCAGCATTCCTCTTTGGTGTTTGCTTCATTTTTTTCCCTGAACTTCTGCCTTGGATAGTAGATTCTTGGCTTGATTTGCTTGCATCCTCCACTCATAGGAGATAGTGAGGCATGGTTTCTGAGTTAGTAATGAATTGAGTAGATTTGTTCTGGGCATGTGGGAGAGACACAGGCATGTCTTGCTTGGTGCTGCCCTAGGTTTGATGATGGGAAAAGTAGAATCAGGTCCCCATCATCATTATAAGACCTATCGCTCAGGTGGAAGGGTTTCTCCAAATTGGTTTTCACTGGAAAAGAAAGTACACAAGTGCATTTGATGAATTTTCTCTAAATCTTTTGGAGTCAACATCATGTTTTTAAGATAAGAGAATCTTTGTGCTTGGGGTCTCAGTGTTTGCCATCTGCCCACTCCTCCATGGGTTTTCCCAAGAATCTGGAGCGCAGTACTGAGATGATCTGTTTCAGCTTCCATGTATAAAATAGGAATAGTGATGGCTTTAAGTGCTGTTTTGAGGACCATGTGAACATTTCAATAAACTCAGGACTCTCTGTATTATGAAAATGTCAATAAAATTAACTCAATTTATTTCGTATGGGAAAAGTTTCCACAAAGTTTAGATTTTTCCTTGTCCTTATTTTAGCAAATCCAGACTTTTTTCTCATACATGAACCCTGGCCACTTTTTTATGGATAAGATCAAATTATTTCTGTTCAGACAGATGAGTATATCTAAAACATTATATTCCTAATTAGTTTGACTTTATTAATTACCAAATATGTGCCCTTGTGCCAGTGACCTGAATTTAGATTTTAACAAGTAGACATTTTATCATATAGTTCTGAGAAAAAAAACTTCAAACACACTTCAGTGTTCTTATTAATCCCAAGATACCTTTGGAGTCTATTACTCCACATCTGAGCACCTGACTTGTGCCAGGCCTCTTCTACTCCACAGGGTTAGATGCAGCACATTACCATTTCTCTCATAGAAATTATCTTCTATTTGGGGAAGAGCAATAGCAAAAACAAACTGGAAGACATAGTAACCATTAAAGGGATGGACTAGTCCCCTTGGAAATATGGAGGTATTTTAGATAAGGTGGTCAGTGCACTTAGGTGATTGCCACATAAGCAGAGTTAGTTACTAGTACATATGAGCTTGGCAGTCTTGGGCAGAAAGTGCCATGCTTTGTGTAATAATTGGTTTCTGTCTAGCTCCTGATATGGAACTTCAAGCACTCTCTTAACATTTTAAGGGATTGTGGATTGGAGAATTTTTTTCTATTTATCCTTAGTCCCTAATTCCTAACACAGGGTGTCAAGGGTCCTTGGCATCTCCAGAGTGATAGAAAGTCTTTTTGCACATTAACAAAAGGTATGGGTGGTAGCTGATATGCCTTTGGTTGCTCTGGCTTGCAAGGGGACTTTTAACTACAATGCTTTTTAGTCCCATCCCCAGGCAAGGAAAGGCATCCAAGATTGAGTTCAACCATCACTGGCCAGTAGGCTAATCAATCACAATGGATATACCTCACAAACCCTAAATGGCATGATAGAAGAGCTTCCAGTCCTTGACCACAGAAATGTGACTGAAGTGCTGTGTCAGCATGGAAGCCCTGTATCCTTCCCTGCACCTCTAATATGCCCTGGGCTGTGCATCTGTCTCTTCCATGTGGTTGTTTATGAGCTATGTCCATTATAATAAGCAGTAAAAAAAAAAAGCATTCTTCTGAGACCCATGGGCTCTTATAGCAAACTATGGAACACATGGAAGGTCATGGAAAGCACAAACATGCAGCTAAGTTTTTATAATGTTTGGTGACATAGGGGTTACTCCCTTGATTGGCATCTGAAGTAGTGAGGGGGACAGTCTTGTAGAACTGAGACATTGGGTTTGTACTAACCTTGTGTAGTTAGTGTCAGCAACACTGAGCTAAATGTAGAGACTCACATAGTACCTGCACAGACTTGAGAAGTTGTTCAGTGTGGGAAATGCAATCATTTGCTTATGGAAGTGTTATAAATATGCAGAAACAGCTTGTTTTCCTTTTATGAGGAAAGGGGCATCAAATGCAATGATTCTTCCCCATTAGTGTAAACCAAATGCAGCTGATAGGACAAAGGTGGCAGAAAGAGGACTGTGGTGGAGACTGTGAGGCCCCATGACATGTCCCTCATTCAGTTTATCAAGTGCAGCAGAGTTTAATGTTGGCATGGTTGGGAGATTTAAAATTGGTCAGTCTACAGTTTGAAAGTCATCACTCGTATGTGGACCATGGCAAAAAGAGTATAGAGATTAACGGTGAGTTCAGATTGCTCTTGTCCAGGGAGGGTAAAAAGACAGGTGATACACTCATTTTGGCAAATTAATGGGCCAAGGTGGTGGTAGGTAAATAGACTTCCATGAAAGCCTGGTGATTTGAGTTCAATCCCTGAAACCCATGTAGAAGTCGAAAGAGAGTGTAGTCACCACACAGCTGTAGAGTTAGCTCCTCTAACCACCAGACACAGTGGCATGCACACCTATACATGCATAACACGCGCGCGCTCGTGCACACACACACACACAAACACACACACACACACACACACACACACACACACACACACAGAGAGAGAGAGAGAGAGAGAGAGAGAGAGAGAGAGAGAAAATTAAGACTTTAACAATTGTTGTTAGGCTACTTTTTTTTTTTTTAAAGATCTGTTCATGGGTTGGCTATTATGGTTCCTCAACATATCAGGGCCCAAAGTATCCCCAAAGTTTTGTGCTGATCAAAGTATGGTTAAGTCAAGAAGAGCAGCACCAGGAAAATGTATTATATTATTCATGGATGATGGGAACTAAGCTTTGCATACTAGTTTGTTTAATCACAGTTGAAGTGGGTTTTTCTTTGCTTAATTTATATTTTGCTTACAAATTTTACATTGTAAAATTTGAGATTAATGAAATTAAAATACAACATATTAATACTTGATGGAGATCATAAAACAGAGATTAGAAGGAATAATTTGGCGTAATTAAAAGAGAAAGGTATATAGTCAATATTCCAGGCTTTTATTTTAAGGAACTAGAAAAAATAAAGCCGAATAAACCCAAAGCCAAGAGAGGGAAGAATATAGTAACTACAGAATGGAAAGTTAAGGAAATAGACAACTTGCTAAGGATTGGATGAGTGTGTCTCTTAAGACTCATTTGCAATCCTACCTGCCAAAGTGATTTTTGGAAGTAATTAGGATTAGTTGAGGTCATGAACATGGAATTCTGGGGATGGGATTAACACTCTTGTAAAGGCTGTAAGTGTGCTTCTCCCTACTCTGTCTTGTAAGCACACAGTTGGCAGTCTGCCCCAAGGCTCTCATCAGAACACACCCAGGCTGGCCCCCTACTTCAGGGGTCCAGCATCCAGAAAGAATACGTTCTGTTGTTTATAAGTCACTCAGTCTATGGATACTTACTACATCAGCTTCAACTGGCTAAAGAACATACACACAAACAAAAACAGAAGCACAACTTAGAGACAGTGAATTTGTCTAATATCTAGTTTGTAAAGCAAAATCAGCATAAACTATAGCACTATCGGTAAAAAAGAAAAGAGAAGACACATGGGAAGATGTCAGGAATGAAAGAAAGGATATTAGTACCAGATCCACAGACAATAAAAGGATAATAAGCTGGGTGTAGTGGCATGTGACTTTAATTCCAGCACCAGGGAGGTAGAGACAAGTGGATATATATGAGTTTAGGCCAGCCAGGGCTACATAGTGAGAGCTTGTCTCAAAAAAATAAAATAAAAGGATATTAAGCATTACAAAGAATTGTACACACATAAATTGAAAACTTAACTAAAGGGGACAAATTCTTTAAAAAATCACAGGCTGCTAGAACATATGCAAGGAGAAGGTGATCCAAACAGCATTATAGTTATTTATAAGATGAACTATCAGGTGAGTATACAATGGGAGGTCATCCTTAGGCTAGAGGTTTCCATGGGAGTTGGTTCAGATGTGTAAAGAAGACATCATGTCAGTACTATCTATACACTTTCACCTATAATATGGGAATAGGGTTTTCCAATTTATTTCCTGTGGCTGTGTTTACTGTGATATCAAAACCAGGGAGGTATAGTGGAAGGGAAGAGAGAAATGAAGCCTGAGGAGGCAGGGAAGACTGTGGAACAATAGTCTAGACAGACAAATCTACAAAAGCTTTCATCAAAATAAGGAGACAAATCCATCCACAGATCACTACACTAATACTTCACAGCCAGGTGGGATTTATCTTTGATTTATAACATTTACGGAAAGCCAACATAATACATGTTTTGTAAAATCTAAAGAAGAGCCACCTGATCCTATCATTGATCCAGATAATTCATTTGTCAAGACTCAGCATCTATTTATATAAGAGCTCTGCTCAAAGTAGAAACAGGTGGAACTTCTTAACTTGAAAGATGATATTTATAAAAGTCAAACAGAAACCCTTTAACTAACATAGTATTTAATGGTAAAATACTGAACATTTTCCCATAAGTTCCAGAGTAAGATAAAGCTGTCTACCTTTACCTCCATGTTTACACAGTGCTACAAATTCTATCCTCGCAGCACTGTATTCTAGTTTTGTTGTATAATACAAGAATAGACAGAGGTTTACAAGGAAGAGGTAAAACTATCAGTACACTGTTGAAATAAAAACCCCATGAGTTGGAGATAGATATCTTTAACAAATAATACTGGCCAAACTTGGTAGCTCAATGTAGAATAATGAAACTAAATTCATATTTCTTGCCCTATTACACAAAACTCAATTATAAATGGATTATGGATCTCAACATAAATACCCTGAAGCTATTGGAGGAGAAATATGGAATACATTTGAACTCATTGGTTCAAGAAAGGACTTTGTGAATAGTACCCTGAGAGCCTAGGCTTGAAAACTAACAATGAATAAACTGGATCTCATGAAGCTCAAAAGCTCTGAATAGCACAGGATGCCATCACTCAAGTGTGCAGATGCAGTCGGGAGAATGGGGAATCTTTAATAGCTATATTTGACTGAGGAGTAGTGTGACAGAAGCTAGAGGCAATTGAGAAATAACTTAATCAGATTGGCCTATGAGCAAACCTGTGATGCGTTGTTTTTACTTAGCGATTGCTGTGAGAGGGTCTGGGCCTTTCTGAGTGATGCCATCCCAGGGCAGGCAGACTTGGGGAGTACAAGAAAGCAGCCAGAGAAAGCCTTGGAGAGCAATCCCATAAGCAGCACTCCTCCGTGATTTACACTTTAGTTACTACTGCCATGTTCCTGCTTCTTGAGTTCTTTCCCTGACTTCTCTGGATGATGGAATAAAATATGGGATGAAATAAAAACCCTTTTCTCCCCAAGTTGCTTTGGTTCATGGTGTTTTATCATAGCAATAGCAAGGTAACTAAGATGGGTAGTATCTTGAATATACAAAGAACTAAAAAATTAAATGCCAATTAAGCAAACAACCCAATTTAAAGATGAGGCCTGGAGGTAAACAGAGAGTTCTCAAAGGATGAACTACGAATAGATGAGAAACAGTTTCCAAAATGTTTGACATCCTTAGTCACCATAAAAATGCAAATCAAAAATACTTTAAGATTTCATCTTATCCTAGTCAGTGTGGCTTGGACAGACAAACAAACAAAATGATGATAAATTCTAGCACGGATAGGGGGAAGGGAGGATGCTTACTCATTTCTTTTGGAAATGCAAACTGGTGCAGCCAGTGTGGGAACAATAAAAAGCTAGGAAAAAATATCTACCGCATGATCCAGTTCTATCACTTTTGGTCATATACCCAAATGACTCCATATAGCCCCACTATAGAGATGTTTGCTCATCTATCTATGTCCATTGCTGCTCAATTCACAACAAATAGGAAATTGAGATAGCCTAGACATCTATCAACTGATGAATGGCTAATAAGACTATAGTATATTTATACAGTGGAATATTATTTTTCCACTAAGCAAAATGAAATTATAAAATTCACAGGTAAACAGACAAATCTGGAAACAATTCTGTGTTAGATAACACAGACCCAGAAAGACAAACATCACATATTTTCTCTCATTTTTGGATGTAGGTTTGAATCTTCAGATTCCAGTACTTTAGAAGTGTTAAAATGTAGTTACCCTACATCATGTCAACAATGTCCCTACCAGACACCATGGGCTATCAAATAAAAACTTCAGTGCCAGAAGTAGGTTACTTCTTATGGAGTGGTTGGCCAGCAAGGTCCCATAGGCCTCTAACATTACAGATTATTGCCAACATTCTTGGTTACCTTCCAGAACCTTATAGTAAGACCCTATCACTTAACACAGCACATGCTTGAGGAATAGAACATGAAAAAAGTCAATCAGAGCAATAGAAGGTACTGTATACTGTGAGGTTGGATAAGTGATTATTAGTCTTTCCAAGTTGTGAATTCTGTGTCCTACAATGACTAGCTTGGTGAAACAGCGACACAAACAATTTTGAATGTTACTGATAACCTTCTGATTAGATTTAAGTCTGGCTCCATGAGATGAAACTCATACCTGTCCCCATTAGTTGGTCAAGAACCTATGGATAGATGAATCATAGGCCTTAGGAAAGAAACTACTATTTTTATTCTACTAAATTGTCATAGTATTAAAACTACTTTGAAGAGCTCATCACTATTTCCATAGATTAATGGATCTTTCCACCCTATTCAGAGAAGCTTCTAGTTTCTGTAGATGATAATTAACACAGAGACCCACAACTAGCCAAGGTAAAGAGAACAAGAGACTGCAAAATGCCTAACTCTAAATGTAACATCAATGAGACTAAAAACACCACATTAGAAACAAAATGATGCAAACACAGGTGAACTTGCCAAAACAAAAAATAAGACAAGTGCTTAGGAACAAAAACAATAAAGGAGGTTAATGTAGGACCATGGCTCTTCCATCAAAAAAGATGACAATAGTTTAACAAAATTACAACAAAATTTGAAGATCTTCATTGGCTTTATTGTGGCCATAGAATCAGGAAGCACTTTGTTCACCAACATGATGAATAGATCAATGAGCTGTGTAGAAAGACTGGATTTACTGAAGACATAAAGAAAACACAAATGGAAAAACCCAGACAGACAGCAGGCTAGTCATTTGAAGTCACTTTCATTGAAAGGAGGAGACATGGAGACAGAACAATAGGAAAGTAAATGACTTGTTTACAGCAAGTGGTTCAGGTTCCTTGACACATAAAGATTGTTGTTAAGAAACATACTAGACTGATACACATGAGAACTCTCAGAGACTGTGATATCACACACTGACCTGCACAGGTGCAAAGCTGACAAAATCCCAGCACTAAGAAATAGATACAAAATCCCACCTCTAACCAAGAAGATGATACCGGCTGTATAAGGGAAGCCAGTTTTCTCAGACTGACTGTCATTGGGTATGTTAACCATACTTTAGGACAGGCCCTATGTACAAGAGTAGGTGGTAGTTGGCCAATATGAAATTGACTCCATGTGTTTTTTGTTTGTTTGTTCATTTTGTTTTGCTTGTTCTCTCTCTCTCTCTCTCTCTCTCTCTCTCTCTCTCTCTGTATAGTGTGTGTGTGTGTGTGTGTGTGTGTGTGTGTGTGTGTGTGTGTGATGTGTGTTCATACCTTTGGTTTGGTATTTTTTTCTTATTTTTCTTCTCCTTTTTCTTTTGTTTTGATTTTTCAGTTTTGATAGAGAAAGAGAGAGAAAAAAAACCATAAAGGTATGTAGGGAGATGGGAAAGATCAGTGAGATTTTGGAAGGGAAAAGAATAAGATCCAAATATATTGTATAAAAATAGTTTTAAATAGATTGTATCTGAGTGATGCCATCATTGTCACAACTGAATCTGTCCCATTTGTGGTATTTGGCTCTTATCTCTGTCCTTTGTGATTAATTAGACAAACAGTTTATTTTCGATTGGTGATAGGAATGCCAGCATGCATGACTCAATCTTGATGTTTGGTGTGACCTATAGGGGTCCAATGCCTTGTCAAAATGATTTTTCAAATATTTCAATTCAATTCACTATTTTCAATTAATTGGTATCAAGACTGATGCTTAACTTTGCTTAATATACCTAATGGAACAGGCCCTCTATAAAAGCAATTTGAGCTCCTGTATGCTGAGCCATCTCTCCAGCCCCACATCTAAGAGTTTTGGATCAAAGTTGATCATAGGTAACTAGGAACACAAAAGCTAAGACCATAGCCAAGGGTGACCACTATCACAGCAGTTTGCCTCCATTCTCTTTGAAGTTCTATCAATATTTGCCTCTCACATATTGACATCATCAATTTTGTGCAAACAGATTTAAAGCTGTTGTCATTAGAGGAGCATTGACCCCTTTGTCCTATGTAAGGCCCTCTTAGTCCTTGATAATAACCTCTCTTTACATTCCCCCCCTTGAATCAATGTGGCTACTGCCAAGTCTTCAGTAGAGCCAGCAGGACATCTCTTTTTACTCCCATTTCCTTCAACCTGTGTGAGGGTTAGTTAACATGTGACTCCATGAATGGTGAGCTGTGTCTTGATAAACCATTTATCCCATGTCAAAAATGGCTTTGACTATCATTACAGTGGCACAAATGTTAAAGAGAGCAGCCAAACTTTTTTTTTTTAAATTGTATTTAAGGCCCACTCTATGAAATGGAATGAGACAGCACATACAAGACCTACACAGGTTTAAGCAGGTCAGAATCCCAACACTGAGAGGGGAAGTAGCACGAACTTAACCCTTAACCAAGAGGCTACTTGTAATTGATATCTGCTAGGAAAGAGAGAATTCGTTTTCTTCAATGAACTCTCACTGGGTATATCAACTGTACTCCAGGACAAGGATCATGCCCAGGAGTAGTTGGCCAACACAAAACAAAATCCATTTTGTTGTGCCAATCTTTTGTTTTGTTAGTTTTTGTTGTATTGTATTTTTGTTTTAGTTTTGATTTTCACTTTTCTGAGAGAGAGAGAGAGAGAGAGAGAGAGAGAGAGAGAGAGAGAGAGAGAATATGAAGTTGGGTGGGTACAGGACATGTGGCGAGGATGGGAGGAGGGACTGGGGAGCAGAAAGAATATGATAAACATTCTATATGAAAACACTTTTAAATAAAAATCAATGAAAAAGAATGCAACAAACACACTGATAAACCCCTCACAGAGGGTTGAAAAATTATTGAATTGTCCTAAATTAGGAATTATTGATTTAAAATTATTTCTTTAGGCAACATGCAGTTGGATCTTGTTTAGTTTTTTAATTTTGACAGTGTGTTTTATTTGATGGCTTATACCATTCACATTTAGGGTAATTCCTGATATTTAAATCAAATCTTCCATGTTTGTGTTTCCCTATTATATTTGTGTTTTGTTTATTTTTGTCCCTCTACTTTTTTTCTGTTTTCTCTGGTTTAAATTAAGAATTTGATTATTCAATTTCCATGCCTCTCATAACATTTCAATTAGATTTTCCTAGGGAAGCATTTCCAAAGTTAAGTGAGATAGTTCAGTTGGATAACACACTTGCCAGCTAGCCCAAAAACCTGAGTTTGATCACTAAGAACCAATTCCTGAAAACCATCCTCTGACCTCCACATATGTGGTCTGCACATAGTTGTGCACATACATGCACTAGTAAAATGTAAAAAAAAAAAAAACAAATAAAAAGCAAACAATTATGGTCACTATAGACATACATTTCAGCTAATTTGTTGACTGATGTAATTTGAGCAGAAATGCCCACTTCCCACTGAGAGCAGAAGTCCACAGGAGAGGGTTTATCATAACACAACAATAGGCATGCTCTTTTTTACTGTCCATGAAGGGCCCCTTTATCCATTTCATTTATATAAGTGATACTTTGCGATGATTACTTTCAGAGAGTTATTTTTAAATAAATGAAAAGAATAAAATATAGCATCTTTCCTTTGCTTTTGGACTCTTCCCTGCTTCACATCGATTCTAGATTGCATCAACCTCATTTTCCTCTTTCTGAGGAAGAGGAACTTCTCTTTAATATTTCCCAGAAGACACAGCTTCTTCTGAAGTTTCAGCTTTGGAGAAATATTTTAAATGACTTGTCTTTCAATTTTAAGGGATAATTTAATTGGGGCCAGAATTTTAAGATTCCACTCATGACTTCAAAAATATCACCCTACTCTACCTTGGTTGTCTGTTCTGCTACATTCTTACCTCTGTTCTCCTGGTCAGGTTCCCTCTCCAATGACAGGACATATCCTTGATACGTGTGGTGTTTTGAGTGAGAAATGCTTGTGTATTGAGCCCTGGTCCCCCGTTGGTGGCTCTGTTTGGGGGAGGTTTAGGAGGTGCAGCCTTGTCAGAGGAAGTACACTACTGGACTTGGTTTTGGGGAATTTAAAAACTCCTGTCACTTCCAGTTTGCTCTTTCTGCTTCATGCTTATGGGTCAAGCTGTGAGCTCTCTGCTCTCTACTCAGGCCACCATGTCTGTCTCTTGGTGCCATGCCCCACTGCCACAATAGATGCTTATCCCTCCTGTAACTGAAAGCCAGAGTAAACCCTTTCTTCTATAAGTTGCCTTGGTCATGATATTTTATCACATAGATAGAAAAGTAGTTAATATAATATGGCACAATGAAAATTATGCTTTACTTATATGATTTTCTTCTGACAAAGCCATTACCCTGCATTATGGGAGGAAAACTCACTAGGCAAATTCCGATAGAGGGATCTGGTCAACTGTGCTTAAAACTGCCCAATTCATAGAAGAGAAAGACTGTAAGGAGATGTAATACCCAAGGGTAATATGATGTCTTTGTTTCTGTTGCTGTCACAGAGCTTATGTTAGTATAAATGAGGCTCATTTACCTCCTGGTTTTGTGGGTTCAAGAACATGACATGCCATCTGAGCAGTTTTTAACGAGGTCTGAATGGTGGATGGCATCACAACAGAGGGAACACATGAGACAGATGACATGGTGAGACAGAAAGCCAAGGCAGGATTCAGATCTACACTGACTCACTTTCAGATCACTGAGGGTGGGTCCCTCAGGGGATCAAATCATCCTTCAGTACTGTAACCATATGAATGCTCAGCATCTCTACATTGAGGAGCAAGAGTCTAGTATATGACCCTTTAGAGACAGAGCATCCCACAACCATAGCTAATCCTTGAAGAGGATTCAGTGACAGTAAAAGGACCTTTGACAAAAACTAAGAACTCTGACTAAACAGTAGATGGTAGGAGACATAAAAATAAATGTCAATAATGGTCCATTAATTATAGTACACTGAAATGTGAATGTAAGACGTTAACAGCAGAGAAAACTGAGAGTATATGGAGATTTTCCTTGTGATTTTTGTACTTTTTTCTTTGATTTAAAAACAAAGTAAGTTCCTTTAAAATTGAGTCAATGAAGTGCATAGCAATGGGTGAAATTCAGGGAAGTCTTGCTGGCAGTGGTACATTAGAACTAAGAAAAAGTGAGGGAGCGTTGGCAAAGAGAGCCCGCTAAAGATCAGGAAGGCGATTGTTGTACACGTTCAGGGATGAGAAATCCTGAGGAGGAGCTTCAGAGATAAGCACCTCCTGATCACCACCCACTTATTTTCTGCTGTGAGCAAAGAAGCAGGGAAAGGAGGCTGGAGGGCTGCTGCCTGAACCACACTGAGAACCTTCTGGACAAAAGGAGCCACCCAAGACTTCCTACAGAACAGTGACATGGGCAGACTTGTGGTTTTGCAATATTAACCTTAAGGTTTTTATGAAAGCAAAGAGCTTTGCTTGCCTCTCCTTTCACACTGTTGCTCCTCTCTACCATTAGGGAAAGATGGAGCTAATTTTGGGGTACCCACTTCTGGTAACAATGATGAAAGAAGCTTGTTAGCCCCAGCCCACCCTCCTCTTCTTTCTTGTTTGAGAATGAATGGCCCATTACCCTAAGGACCACTAATGGACCCTGTCAGGAGGGTAAATTCTCACCCTGCTCAGATCTCAATCCCCCTCTTACCCCTGCACTGGTGTCTCAAGCTTGTCTGCTAATTACCCGGGGCTTTGGAAAGTAGGCTGGAGCCTTCTCCACTTCAGACATGATTTTCAGTAATTAGTAATCAATTACCACTCAGCTCCTAAGACAAGTGTGATTCCTTTTCCATGATGTGTTCTCTGCAGCAAAGCTGTGCTGACAGGCAACTGAGTCATGCCTTTCTCAAGCCAGCCAAAAGCCACACACTAAACAAAGTGGGAGAATGAGGAGAAAATGAAGCGATACACACTGGATAACAGATAATTAGATAATTACCCCTAGCTGAAAGCACACCTTGCATTCAAAATGAAGAGATTTGGCAAAAAGAATGCTGATGTCAGTAGGTGGGTAATTTTATTTCAGAGAAGTACTCAGTGGGGAGGGATGAGTCATCTTCTTGCTGCTTTGCTCGGCCTCATCATTTGTAGTTAGTCTTTTCTCCCATTATCTGAACACTATTCTATTACCAAAAAAGAGTATTTTTGAAACACCATGCCACCATTACAAAACTGACACATGCATATAGGAGAGGGACTGCTGGTAAAACTCAACTGTGCAAGACCTGTATTTCAGCCTGACTGTTCCTCCCACCTCAGCTCCCTTATCTCGAATACTCCAGCAATACTGAGCTGCATTTGGGTCCCCAAGCTCAGTGTTGTGTTGTCCGAAATCCCTGACCTCTGCTGTCTAACCTGTCAAGTGACCACCTGCCTTTAGGGCTCTTACAACTACTGTGGATCACATGCTTTCTGCTTTAAGCAATGCAGTCCCCACTGCTGCTAAAGTAAAATCTATCTTTTATCACACTCTGATCTTCCCAGACTGCACCACTCTCCTCAGAAATCTCCTTCTTAAACACAGCCTCTAAGGGTTGGCAAGAGTACTGGCATCCCTGGGCTCAGTTCAGACAGGTCTTGGGATATAGTTCACTGATTTGCTGTCAGGAGCCTCTGGAACTGACCAAGTTCCATGCTCCTGAACCAAAGTGCAGCAGCCAGGGATCAATGGCTATCTACTTTGCCAGCATGGTGACGGTCTGTACCAGGAACTGCCAGCCCACATGTCATCAGGATGAGCAGCCCATGGGTATACAGGTTTTTTTGTTTGTTTTTCATCAGAAAATAGTGGAACTAATGGAAGAAGGAATGCAGAGCATCATTCTGTCTACTAAGGTCAACCTTAGGAGAGGGAAAGAAATAAGGATTAGATCACATACTCACAGAGTCTTTGAATACATCAGTCAAACAAGCCCAAGGAAGCTAAAAGCTGTGTTTTCTAGAAATAAAATTTTAAAACTTTAACAAAGAAGACAAACACAATCTAAAGAGAAAAGCTGACGTTGTAGGACACAGGATCATGGGCCTCTGTGAACACTGGCATAACAGCAACTGGATAAATATGAAGATGCATTGATACATTTTTATTCTTCACATTTATATTGGTTTTATTGTTTGTTGCTATGGTATTTTTGTTTGTTTGTTTTGTTTTGATTTTGAGACAGAGTTTCTCTGTGTAGTTTTGACTGTCCTGGATCTTTCCCTGTAGACCACATCCAAACTTCCAGTCCGTGTATACTCGTGACTTGGCATGATTCTGTCCCCAAATAACTGGACAAACTTTCATTTTAAAGCCTTTCCCTTCAAACTAGGAGCATCCATTTGGTTGTGTCTACCACGAACACGCAGAAAACCTGCCCCCGCCCTCCCTCCTGCTCTTCTTTCTCTTTTGGTTTGCCCCAGGGGTTAGGACCCTGAGGTGGTGTTTCGGTACCACCTACAGGGACCACATGTTGGTGCATGCCTTTAATCCCAGCACTTTGGAGGCAGAGGCAGGTTGATCTCTGAGAGTTTGAGGCCAGTCTATTCTACAAAGTGAGCTCCAGGACACCAGGGCTACACAGAGAAACCCTGTCTCGAAAAAACAACAACAAAAAACAACAAAGAAGAGGACTCTCAGCTGCAGAGTTGATCTTCCTCAGGTTTAAACGTGAACCTTAATTCACCAACATGCCAGGGCAGCGACAGATCACTGACAAAGAAACTAAAACTCAGTCCCATGGTCCAATACTTCTATTTTCAAAGTCTGCAATGATTTTGTTCCTTGGAATTCCGTTACTCATTCTCTTTACTTGGATCCTAAGCCTAGCGTCATCTTCCCTCTAAGATTGGACAAGCTTCTAATCCCAAGGTAAGGAATCTGCCCAAGCTCATCCATCCTCTATCACAATCATAAAAAAACAAACAAACAAAAAACTCGCTCATCACACAGACCTGCTTGTTTTCCTCTGATTGTGGGATGAAATGATAGCATAAGATGATTCATCTAATTTTCATAATCACCTCAATATGGAAGGACTCCTGAGCTAAATAAGAAAAACTTCCCATTGACATATTAATGATTACTGGACAGCAAGATGATCTACTTATAGCTTTTGGAGGAACTACCAAATTGCTTTCTAATATGACTGAGTAATTTTTTATTCTAACTTGCAATGGATGAAGCTTCCAGTGTGTCTGCATCTTTAGCCAACCATTAAAGAAAAGTTGTTATGACTATCCTACTAGATATTAGATATAATTGTGATTTTGATTTATGTTTCCCAAAGGAGTAATGATGATAAACAGCTTTATGTATCCCTTGTCATTTCCACTCAAATGTAGTAATCATTTAAAAAAATTGACTCTTTTAAAAACTACTAAACCATCTATCTATCTATCTATCTATCTATCTATCTACCTACCTACCTATCGAATCAATCATCTATCTATCTATGTATCCATCGAGTTATCATCTGTCTGTCTGTCTATCTATTTATCTATCTATCCATCTACCTAGAATAGAATAGCATTTTATGTCTAGTAGATAGATATTCTGACTGCTAGATAGGCAAATATTCTGCCATTCTGTAGATTATTTCCCTTAATTATGTTCCTCTTTAAAGCAAAAAATCCTTTTAATTTTAATGAAGCTCAAATTATTTTTATTTGCTTTCTCCCACATTTCCTGTAATGAGAAATTACTGCCTACTGTAAAGACATGTGGTGGTTGATACTTGATAGTTATATCTTTCATTAGTTTTGAATTAATTTTTTAGCAGTTTTAGGTTCAAACTCATTGTGTTGTGTGGGAAGTGTCTACCACTGTTTGTTAAGAAGATGGTTGCTTCCCCATTAAATGATCTTGACACACATTTAAAAGTCAGTTTACCACAAAAGAGTTTCTCTCCAAGCCCCCAGCTCTATTCCATGGGCCCCTGCTTGTTCTCCAGAATCACATAATTTTGATTATTTTATCAGGTTAGTGTACCTTGAAATCCCAAAACGTGGGCTGGTGAGATGGCTAAGTTGGTAAAAGGTATTTGCCACCAAGCCTGATAACCTGAGTTCTGTCCCTGCCACACATGTGGTATCTTTCCTTTAAAAAAACAAAAACAAAAACAAAAACAAAAAAACCCAAAAAAACTGTTTCATATGTTCAGCATAGCATGCATTTGGGGGTCAGATTATCTATGTGCCAACATCACATTTATGATTTTGAAGGAATTACATAAACTCTGTAAAACTATGGGTCAGCATCACAACTTTAACTTTTCTGATTTCTCTACAGCCTCTCTGTATCCGTCCTCCTCTTCCATCTCCATCCTTCCTTCTCCTCTTCCTCTTTCTTCCTCCTCCTCCTCTTCTTGAGATAGAGCCTCCCTGTGTAGGCCAGTTTGGCCTTAAATTCACAATTTATTCTCCTGCTCAACCTCCCCAGTGCCATCATAACTAGGTCTTAGCCTTCTTTTAAGTTTTAACAGTTTTCTAAGTACGTCTAACACTTTTTAAATTAAATTTAATCATAAGCATTTTCTACTTAATGATAATTATTTTTTCCACTTTTAGATTATGCATTCCCAGTTTATAAAAAATGCAATCATCATTTTACCCTGAAACTATAATGAATTTATTGTTGTTAACACAGTGTGTGTGTGTGTGTGTGTGTGTGTGTGTGTGTGTGTGTGTGTGTGTGTGTATGTATGGATTCTTTAGGGTTATCTGTAGAAATCATACCCTCTGCAAACAGTTTTGTCTTTTGGGATCTGGATTTCTTTTGCTTCTTTTTCTTGCCCCTGCTAGGAGCTCCAGATGAGCACTGGCTAGCAGTAATGTGAGGACCCTCCATCCTTAGAGGTCAGACACCTAGGACTGAGGTTGGGGAGAAAGCCTCGGGCCCCTTTCACCATCAGTGCTCTCTTCTCTGTGGGCTTTTTACAGATGCACTTTATTAGGTTGAAGCAGTTCCTTCCTAATCCTAGCTTGTTGAGGGCTTTTATCATGACAGCTTATTGGCTGTTGTCAAATGTTTAATCTGAATCAATCAAGATGACCTTGTGAGGCTTCCTTTCTTTTTGTTCTGTTAATAGGATGTGCTGCAGTTGTTGCCTCTTGCTCCTTGGGCCAATACCTTCCATTGCTGGAATAATTCTTTCTTGGCCATGGAGTAGCATCTTTTAGCTACTGGTTTGTAGTATTGTCAGCATTGATGTGCATGGGATCAGGTAGAGACTATCTGTGAAGGAGAGCAGAGGATGGAGCATGTGAGCTGCAAGTCAGTTCTGAGAAAGCCTCAGCTGGGATGATGGTGAGACCTCAAAACAAAGGGTACTAATCCGACAGACTCACATCAGATACATGCCCAGATCAATGCTCGATTCCTCCTTTCACAGAAAGCAGTATCCCAGCTAAGGCACTCTGCTTGCTCCAAGGACTTTGTCCCTGGAAGCCAGCAGGCTGTTTGGACAGCTGAATGGCTTATGTGTATGACTACCATGAATGGACAGGAGGAGGATGAAGTGCAGCAATGCTGATCCAGATGTCTGCTGCCACTCCTATGACTCCCAGTGCAAGCATCCCCTTGGCAACCAAAGCTGATCCTAGAGGGCATTCTTGGATGGTCCACTACATGAAGCACACAGGCCTTGGAGCAGGTCTATAGCTCCCTCCAGGCCAGATTCCAGCTTTTTCTGTGAATCTGATGGGCCAAGGCATGGAGCCTCATTGCTTATTCAAGAACTTCTTAATGAGTCTCTTGCTTTGAGTGCTGGCAGATGTAATTTGTTGCCTTTATTATCTTGTAAAGATGTTAATCTCCCAACCACAGCGAGGGGTTGCTTCTGTGACTGATTCTGCTTTCCCACTTGACATGTTAAAGGCTTGCAAAGTCCTGGTGCCACCTTGCCAAGGTTCCTGTGTTCCTCACCCCTTCTAGGGAAAGCAAAGACAATAAAACTGTACACGAAGCACCTCGTCACACTCTTGCCCTGGGCATCTACCATGCGTCATGCAGTGAAGGATGGGAGAGCATCCAGATGCTTCATCAGCCTGTGTCTGGGCTCTGTGAAAAGATTTAGAATCCACAGGGCTCACACTGAGCTGGTGCTGTTATGATGGTCCCATCCAACGTAAGACTTGGTCCAAACTTGGTCCACGGAAACCCATGGGAATACAACTAGGACCATTCCACTCATCCCTTCCTACACAACTCAGTGAAGGCCAGCCCTATTAGTCCTATGTCTATAATCTGCCCTCTCCTACCCAGAAATCATTTTTCTTTAATGTTCCACCTACATTTGTGTTACCATGGTGGTGACTGCTTACCGACCATTTAGCAAGCACTGGCCTCAGACATCTTTGTATGGTTGTTCTTTCGGAGGGTTCTGTCAGGTTTTTCGTAAGCAGAGTTTCACATAACATGCCTGTTCCTTGAGCTTGGACTCTGTTCTGTTTCCTTTTAATCTTTTTAAAACAGGTTGGAAAATATTCATTCAGTTAGATCCTTATCATGCATACATGCCTTCATCTGGGAGACATTAGAGATTAGGCACTGAGTATGATAGCCTGAAGATATGGTAAATAAGAAAACAGAGCCAGTTAACTACATCGATCTTTTCCAGTGTCTAAACACCTTCTCTCTGCTACTATGTTAGTTGCCATTTGTGTCCTTATGATCTGTCTCTGTGCTACTGCCACAATATGTCAGGATGATTCAGTGATTTTTCCCAGACTGTCTTTAATACAAGGGTGATTGAGAACAAGATGCCTCTGAGTTGCCAGGCAAAGGTGTGAAGGAAGATGAAGATGGCAAGACTATCTGGAGTATGCTCCTGTGTGGGACAAAGGTGACCCAGGAATAGAAGCCTGAGGACAGAGAGATCTCTGCAGTGGACAACTTGTAGGTCCTTGCAGGTGCAATCATGAAATACATCTGTATCATGACCTTGGCATCCTGATCTCTGTGTTTGCCATTGCTTTATGTTGTAATGATATCGAAACCTGCCACTACTTAGTGGAATTTCATTATATGATTCAGATATTGTCTTAGGAGATAAAATCAACTAGAAACAAGGGATATTGGATTAAAGCTTCTGTGCCTTTGCTTCCAAGTTATGGTACTTCCATTTTTTACAGCACTGCCACACACAGATGCATACGCACACCTCCATGGCACAGAATCAAAGGACTCAGCTTCTTCCTGCCCTAGCTATACCTGCTGTTAGCTCTCACTCACGTGGTACTCTGTAGCTGAGAGGACACACCTTCCAGGCCCTATTGAGAGTTTACAAATGGGAGAATGAGCATTCTGAGTTGGGTTGGTTGTCTTGCAATGCTAGTGTTCCTCACTTCCATTCTGTTTATTTGACCTGTAAGTTTTTTTTTTTTTTTTTTTTTTTTTTTTTGCTTTACAGTAATGGAAAAGAATTACCAGGCAACCCTTCTGTTTTTCATGTTTAGTAAAGTATTCAATAAATCACCTGGAATATTCAACACTTTCTATAAAGTAGGCTTTGCATGAGATGGTCCTCCAACAGTATGCTGGCTAACATGAGTGTTTTGGGTCATGCTGAAGTTAGGCTGGGCTAACCTGTGGTTTTATGTAGGTTAGGTGTTTTAAAAAGCATTTTCAGTTTGCAATGTTTCATTTTCCATCTCTCTCTCTCTCTCTCTCTCTCTCTCTCTCTCTCTCTCTCTCTCTCTCTCTGTGTGTGTGTGTGTGTGATGTGCATGTGTGTAGAAGTATGCATGTTTTCATGAATCATGTGTGTGTTAATATGATTTGGATGCACACATGCACATGCAGACCCAGGGATGATGTTGAGTTATCCTTCATCATTCATCCATCTTGGTCAATGAGATGCAGCCTCTAATTCAAATCTAGAACCCATAGTTATGACTGGTCTCATTCTCCAGCTTGCTCTGGCGATACCTTGTCTCTGCTGTCTTAGGTTGGAATTATATCTTCATGTCCACCTGTTATTCGTGTGGGTTCTGGGGATCTAAAATGCAGTCCTTGTGAGGTACTTATTTAACCATGAAGCCATCTCACCAGGCCAGTCTGTGATTTTTTTTATTGACACATAGTTCATGGTAAGTAAAGCTACTCATACATTTGTTTAAAACAGCCAAGACACTCTGGAGCTTTATAATAAGATATAAATCATTCGCTTAGTTCTCAGATTTCTTGTCCTGCAAGGACTGTGATAGGACTAATCCACCATTCCAAGTTCTGTTTTCATCCTTACCTTGGTGATGAACAGGTCACTTCAGTATCCTGACATCTGTTTACCTTTCCATAAAGGAAGGAAGGAGCTGGCAAGATGGCTCAGAGGATAAAGGCAGTTGTCACTAAGTCTGATGGCCAGAATTTGATCCCTAGGACCCACATGGTTGAAAGGAAAGATTGACTCCCATGAGTTGCTCTCTGACTTCCAAACTTGAGTCCTGGCATGTATGTTCACATGTAAGAGAGCACCTTTACACACACACACACACACACACACACACACACACACACACACACACTAAATTAAATTAATAAATGGGAAAAGATTTGAAAGGGCATAGGAGTATAGCAGTAGCCCTGAGTAGAACCTGGTGAAGCAATATTCAGGCTCCTTTATTCAAACTGATATGAAAAGAATGAATGCCAAGGCTAGTTAGTGAGGTTGTGAACTGCTCACTAACTTTCTTGGTGCTTTTTGTCAATTTACATACCTTGGCTTCTTTGTTGATTTCTGTGTAGGTACCACAGTGGCTTTATCAAGAAGATGTGTGTATTTCAGTAAACATGGTGAGCGAGTCACCATGGATTTGAGAGTATGTCAGGGTGATTGCTCAAAGATATAAACACATGATGTAGACTTGATGGCTCTGCCTTGTGTCTGCCTGCTTTCTGTTAATACATGGACCTGTGCCTTTAGGCTAAAATTAGCATCTTGGGCTAACATTGTGGCCTCCGACCTTCGTTTTAATTTTTATTTTGATATGAGACATGTGTTTGCATGTGCACATGTAAGAATGCAGATATGTGCAGAGCCTGAATCAGGTCATGCCTCCAGGAAGTCCTTTCAGAGACAGAAAGTTAAGAAGCACTCTGCACTGTGACTTGACAGCTCTCAATTTCTGATGCCTGGCTCCTTTACACGCCTTGTCTTATATGCTATATTGAATGGAATCATGGGATATGAAACTTCCCATCACTCCTGATGGGTTATGAAAGTCACAGCTCTCAGGGGATTTGATCTAGAGATGAGACTGCTCTCTGAGGAAGCCCCTCTGCCTATCCCCAATCCCTCTCAAGCCTCTCTACCCTCTGACCTCTCCCTGTCTCTCTCATACTCACTCTTCATGAAGCACCTCTCCAGGCTTCAGAGGGAAGCCGCTCCTTTCCCTCCACTTAAGGTTGCATCATGTTTAGGTCTCTACATATTGTATTGCTTCTGTTTAGTGCTCTCTCCCAACCCCAAAGCCCCGTCACTGAATTGGGGCCTCCTCATTCTAATCCACTATCTTGGGGGGACAGTGTCAGCTTCTATTGTGTATTGACAGCTGCTATTACTCTACATTTTCTTCATTACAGTCACCAGTTCTTGTCACCTGACCTTTTAGAGAGTGGGTCCCTGGAGGTCAGTTTTGGGATGTGTAGCTATTTCTGGTTCTTGCTCCTTGGATTCCCTCTCCCCTGCTGATGGCTGATTATAAGGCAGGGACCAAATCATAGTTCCCCCAGAGTGGGAGACACTTATCAAAAGCAGAGAGAGTGCAGGCCCTGACATGACACAGGCTTGCATTTCCTGTAGTATGCGCATTTATGTGGCTGCCATTAAGAAATCAGCACAAACTTAGCTGCTTCAGACAAAAGCCGTTTATGCTCACATCTGATCTGTGTGAGTCTGAAGCCAATGGCAGAATGGCTCAACAGGGCTCCCTGCTTGGGGTCTACACCCTGGAACAAAGGCTGTTGCTGTCCTTGATGTCTCTGTCAAGGAGTCTGTCTCCAGGCTCAAGCAAATTGGCAAATTTCAATTCCTTGTGGTTACAAGATTGAGTTCTGTTTCCTTGTAGACTGGCAGCAGAACTTGGGTCCAGTTTCTAGATGCAATGTGTGTTCTCTAGCTCCTGGCCTTCTTCCTCCAAGTTCAGAATAGACACTGGACAGTTGAGCCTTTTTATACCCAGAATCCTCTAACTTCCATTTCACCTTGGTCTTTCTGTCTCTCAGAGCTCCAGAAAGTTCTCTGGTTCTCAGAGCCCACAGAATTGCTTAAACACATCCAGAAAATTCATGTTCTCTCCCAGTTTTCAGCTCCTTAGCTGAATCACACATGTTTTATGCCCTGTTATACATTGGTATGCTCTGGTAATTAGGATGTGGGCATCTTTGGTGAGGGGAACCCAATACAAAGACACTGAGAAAAGTCAGGCTAAAAACAATCAGGTAAACCAAAAAAACTAACAATGACAAAAGAACACCACATGAAGTTCTAAATATATATATATATATATATATATATATATATATATATATGTGTGTGTGTGTGTGTGTGTGTGTGTGTGTGTGTGTGTGTGTGTGTGTGTGAAGGATGTCTAATCTTATGAAAGTAAAATGGTGGTTTATCAACAGGATCTTTGCAGCCATGCCCATTTTACTTCATTTGACATGGAGTCAATGGGCCACATCATTTACACAACATACCTACACGATTCAGTGCCACCTGCTCTGTGACCTTGAAACATGATAGGTGCATCCCGGCCTGCATAGAACATCTCTCCCTTTCACACAGCAGAGGGTAGATGACTCTAAATGATGGATAATCCAGAAACTCTTCAATGTTATATTTATCTGTCTCCATTTGGAAATGAGAATTGTCCATAGAAATAGAGGCCAATGCTCACAAAGCGAGGAATGGGACACTCTGTCAGTATGCTCTCATTGCACAGTGCCATTGTTGGGGGAGGAGGCATGCATAGATTACGCAGGTACATGGAGTGAATTTCATCTAGACTGTCTCAGTTGGGGCAGATCCTCAACCTGCTTAGTCCTCTCAGCTGTCAGAAGACATTTGATTTAGAAGATTTTGATGTCTCCAATATGCGGTGGGTATAAATCATTTAAAGACTTTTCCTTGTGCTCAGGTTTTCTCCTGATTTGGTACAAAGTTGTAAACATCAGGAAAAGTTCGTTTCACTTTTGAAATGAAATCAAACCATGCAAATTGAGCAACAACGGAAAAGGGTTATAAGAATTATTTAAACTGTGAAAATAAATGGGGCTTGATTTTGATTTTTCATCAATTCATTTATCATTAACTTTTTCAATCATTTTTCAATCCTGTTGAAAAGCAGATTCTCATGCCCCAGGTGACACAGCTCAGCAGTGCCAAGAAGAGCTCAAGTAGCCCCTGATAATTCTCCTGTAGGCCTACATGACTGTAGGACAAGGTAAAGTCATGTGTGTGTGTGTTGGGGGGGGGGGAACCAAGCAAGAGATAAACATGACCATTAATTAGGGCATACATAGAGGTTGGGCAGACAGTATTATTTTGTTCTTGGCCCTTTCAGGTTCATTTACCTCCTGAAACTAGGGATGGGAGTGAGGGGAAGGAATGAAGAAAGGAGAGGTGGTTGAGCGAGCTCAAGGCACTTAGTTTCAAATCAGGTGGAAAGGAGGAGTCTGTGTCTTCCTGGAGGTTTTCAAGATGCATCATCCTTGTGAGAGTTTTCCTTTGTGATAGGAAGACTGATAATCATGTTTCAAAACACTGCCAATGATCTCAAAACTGGGAGGGGGAGTGTCCAACCACACCAGCTTTGTAGATGAAAGAGGGTAGAGAGGTGTATGTCAGGAGGAGCACGCTAGAGCCCCCCACTTTGTTTTTATTCTATTTCCTCCTCTCCTAAGTTTCAATGTCTGACAAAATTACTTTGGAAGACCAATTCAGTCTGACAGTCCTCCTCCACAGAAACAGAAAGATAGTATCTAACAAATGATTGCATCATTGTCATTGAAACAATGGGAGGTATTGTGACTGAAGAACTCCATACCTTGTTCTAAGTTTTAACGTTTTTCTATCTACATTTTGCTTTTCAAATTTATGCTATTTTTCTTAGGTAAGGCTTTTTATAAACATTCACACTTTTAAAGCCCACCTAAATATTTTTATCTAGCAGTTCTTAAAGACTGTATCTTTGAAATGCCAAGCTGAGAGTTTGTGTGTGTGTGTGTGTGTGTGTGTGTGTGTGTGTGTGTGTGTGTGTGTGTGTGTGTATGTGTGTGTGTTTAGTGGTAAACACCATGATAAAAAGCAACTTGGAGAAAAAAAGGATTTATTTCATCTTTTAGCTTACATTCCATCATGAGGGAAGTCAGGGCAGGGACTGAGGCTGGAACCGGGAGGCAGGAACTGAAACAGAACCGGAGGAATGTTGCTTACAGGCTTGTTTCTCATGGCTTGCTCAGCAGCTTATTTTTTCCCATCTGCCTAGGGGGTAATATCACAGTGGGCTTGGGTTTGGCCCTGCCCCATCAATAATTAATCCGAAAAATGTTCCCAAAGACATGCCTGTGGGTCACTCTGATGGAAGCATTTTCTCAAGCATCTCTTTCCCAGATGACTCTAGCTTGGGTCAAGCTGACCAAAAATTAACCAGCACAAGAAATACCTTTAAAGGAAGTCAATTGAAAATTATCTTTCCTCTTTTGCTTCCCTTTCTCAGTCCCACTTCCCTTTGCCCTCCCTCCTCTCATTCTTTTGTTCTCCCATCCAGTCTTCTTGTTCAAACACTTTGTGGAGCTTACAGGGTGTGGGGAAGGTCTGAGGGCTTCACAGATCACTTAATCCTGATCTTTAGTTCTTGAGGGAGAGGTGCTGCTGACCGTTTCTCTCCTGTAGATGAGGAAACAAGGAAGAGAAAGCCGTAAGCACCCTGTCATGCTCCCAGGAGCCCTATGGAATCACACAAAAAGCTTCCTGCAGTCTAGCTCTGAATAGAAATGTTTCAATAGCCAGACACAGACACTTGGTCCAGGAGACAGAATACCAGAAAGGATCCTGAGAAGAAGGTTAGCAGGTTCCAGCTCTATGCTACAAAGGTTTCTGGGCCAGAGACTCCTGGCCCAGAGTTCTCTTTCGCAGCCAGGGAAAGCTACAGAAGGCTCAGAGACCCAGACACAGCTAGCAGCCTAAAGGCCAGCCTTGAGGTCATATTGGTTTGAGGTGGAGAGCATGTGCTTGCAGGGACAGGCAAACCCTGGGGAATTAGGCTGAAGTTACCATGTTTGCATGGTGTTTGTATAGACATTGATATAGAGACCTGGTGGAAGAGCCAGGCTCTAGTGTCTGTACTTGGCCAGTGTTAGGATCAGCCAGCCTTTAACGGCTGCCATGTGGCATCCCTTGACCTTTCTTTTAACTTCTTTTTCTTTTAGACTGGGAGCAACATAGAAAGGGTGGTAATTGTTAAACACACAAGGGACTCCATCTTCATTTGAGGCCAGATCTTCTGCTGTGTTTTCTGCCTTACCTAATGCAATCACCCTCCTTCTGCATGACCTTCATGCAGACCCTAGTGATCACCATCCCTTCCCTTGGTCTCCACTCCTTGCCAAGCTCTAGCCTGCTCGCCTGCCTTCCGTACCCCATCACTTTCTATGTCCCTGTTTCAGCTGTGTACATTTAGATGACAGAGGCTGGCTGGTGTTCAGGCAGTGAGGTCTGTCTTGGAGCAAGAGCCTCAGGAGTGAAACTTCTCTGTAATCCCATGCATTCATGGCTCACAACTCACATTCTCCTTCGAGATAAATCGAATGAACTACACTTTCTGTTCCTCCAGGCAGCTCCACCAGAAAACACAGAGACATTACCCCACCAGCCTTCCCCCACTTTAGTGTGAATTAGCTGCCTATCAAGAAATTAAGACTCATAGGTAGGGTTTTAGTTGTGGGGGATGGTAGGGGAGGAGGGGAGGGAGAGGGAACTGTGAGGGAACTGGAATTGCTATATAAAGCAATCTTGTTTCTAATTCAAATAAAAAAATCTTAAAAAAAGAAAAGAAATTAAGACTCATCCCAGAGGGGTCTTGCCCCTTCACAGGGAGGAAGATATGCTACAAGTGAGAGAATAAACAATCCTTGTTGAGTTCCCCATGCTCTATTACTACCTTAGGCCCCCTCTGCCCAGTCTTCTCTCTACCTGACTGCCTAGCCTTTCATTTATCCAAAGCATAGAAGTGGACCATCCCCTGTGGACTCCGGGCCTTCACTCTGAAGACTCCAGCACCATGCCACTGTGATTAAATGAATTTGGAATGTTTCTTAATTGTTGTCTTTGTTACAGGGCCTTGAACATGACCCTTTATGAGTCCTGTAAAGGATCACCCCCCAATTTCTATCCCACCAGCTCACTCTGTGGGAAGACCTCTCAGACACATAGTAATTATTGGAAGCTGATGACTGAATGGCTGACAACATAGAATCCCAGCATCCTGTCTTCCTCTGGGTGTCAGGCTGAGGGGGCGACGGCTTCCTGTACTTGGGGTTTCCGCAATGCCTCAGGGCTTCCCTGTCGACTCATTCATCCCTCTAACATCTGTGTAACCAATTTCCTTTGTTAAATCTCCCCTGCCTAATTGCCTGCTTGGTGTGCTTTTAGACAAGTCAGCAAGTAACTAAGTCTGAGAGAGGGGGATGTGGCAGAGGGGCCGAACTGGGTCACATTCACTCCAGGGCTTTAGGTTTGGCTGTTGAAACAATGAGCTCAGAAGCCCAAAGCCCAAAGTGATCTTTTCTTTTTTTCTTTTTTTTTTTTTTAACACTGTCTGGAACACCTGGGAGAATAAAACATTTTTTTCCTTCCTGTCCTTAACAACATTCACTTCTGACACTAGATATGCTGGAGGCCTTTCTGGAACCAAGCAATGCTGCAGCAGGTTCTCTAGGGGGCACCAGTTGGTACCTTCTACTCTGACATTATCTATCTGAGGTCTTCGTCCTAAGAGACCACCCTCCTTCAGACTCCAGTCATGCTTATGAAGAGAGCTTACGAAGAACTAGTTCTAAATGGAGATAACCTCCACCCCAAGCTTGATTAACTGGCTACATTTTTTTTTACAGACACCAAGGATCTTTTCACTCATATTTATCATAAAGACTATTACTGCTGCAGATAGATAGATAACATATGGGGGGGTCAGAGTTCCCATGCCCACTCCTGGCATGCTCCCCTCCATTTGTGGGCTAAATAAAGCTAAAGAAGCTTGTGAGAACCCTGCCTTGTTGGGCTCTCTATGGAGAATCCATTGCACAGGCACGATTGACGAAACCAGCTTTTGGTCATTGGTGATTGAACTCAGTCTAAGTGCAGTCTTGTTATGGAGACTAGGAGTCAGATTGAAAATCTCAACCTTCTAATCAAGCTTGGTACTCATGGTGGCTAGATGCTCAGAAAGGTAGTCCATTTGATCTAGGACAAAATAACTTGAGGGATTTTTTTAACAACTCAAAAAGCCCTTTTCACCCAAGAAATTTTTCCAAGCTCTTGAGCATACAGTCATATAAAATAGGTATGCAAGCCTAATGCTGTGATTGATTAAAAAATCCTAAATTTATTTCAATGCCTTTGCAGGCATGTATATGATTTTATCATTTATTGAAGATATAACTAAATTTGCATAGTAATGGGACAGATGCATTTGCTGTTTTTCATAAGAATAATTGAAGTAACATTGAGTATTTAATATTATAGAACATAGAGCATCTTCATGTTTTCCCAACTGATTAATATTTTGATTATTAGAAATGAGACTATCAACTATCATAAGTATGCAAATTGCTAGATGTGTAGTTAGGGCCATTTCAGATAATATTAAGAATTTTGTCCTATTATCAACCCAAAATGTGTTCAATATTTTAAAAAATGAAACTCAAGTCAGCAACTCAAAATAGCAATTTGTGAAATCAAATCCTCTAATACTATTCAGCCTAAAGATATACTGATTTGATAATTATAGTCTGAAGACTGATGGTAGTAAAATATTGTGTTTGTTTTCAATAACTAAACCACTGTGTTTTTGGTCATTTCATAGTCAAAACTTTTTTATTGTGGCCATTTTTTTCTTGACTCCCTACATTCCCCATGTAACGATATATGGTGTCAACAGGTATGATCTAAAAGCCACACCCAAATGCCATCTCATCAGGATGCCAAAGCCACTCTAACCATTCTACAGCTTTTAAGGATTTTAGTATCTGTGTATTACACATTTCCTTTTTTTTGGGGGGGGGCTTTGGAGGCTGTCCTGGAAATAGCTCTTGTAGACCAGGCTGGTCTCAAACTCACAGAGATCTACCTGCCTCTACCTCCTGAGTGCTGGGATTAAAGGTATGTGCCACCATCACCTGCCCGGTGTGTATTACACATTTCAAAGGAGATAATTTGTTTTAGTTAGAAATGTTACAGCCATATGAAGATGTATATTATATACAAAGATGGAGAATAATTGAAAATCCATAAGATAAAAACCCAAGACTTTGTACAGCTGACCCTCAGCAAAGCGTGGCTGTTACTTGGCATGGTATAGGACACTGCACAAGAGCTCTGTCCAGCACGGATTAAATAAGCCCATTTTGCTAGACACTGATCTACTAAAGCCCTTCTTCCATCGGCAGTGGAATGAAAGACAAGAGACAGGATTTCCTTCCACTATCTTTAGACAAATGATGCCAGACTTCAGTTGATTAGAGGACACCAACTGATGTCTCCTAGAGAATATTCTATAGTGGTTTATACATTTCCATATAAATAGTTTCCATTTTTAAGAACAAAGTCACCTTGGCCATAGATAGCCTCTGTTTTTGTCTTTCAGTGTTCATACATGATCTTCAACTAACCACATACCAGATGATTCATCATACACTGAAACTAGTCTCAAGAGCAAGAAATTTGGTCTTCCTGATGGTGAGAAACTAAGTAGATCAATGAAACTCTATAGCAAAACTGGTTGGAGTAAAAAAGTTGTAAGTTTTTTTTTTTGTTGTTGAAAGTCTGAGATTTCTGGGAGTAGTGGCTTGCACTCACTTGTAACTGTAGAATGTAAGAGGTTGAAGCAGGAGGATTGCTTCAAGTTTGAGACCAGATTAGGATACATAGTGAGACTCAGTCTCAAACAAACAAACTGACTAATCCATAAAGAGAGAAATAAAAAGGTGAAAAAGACAGAAAATCTGTGAGGTATGTTGTTGATCACCAATCTAAAGTATAGACTATGGTATTTTTTTTCCATTGAGGCTTCAAGTTCTCAAAGTTTAACTCAATAACAATTTATTTTGACTTTGAGGTAAAAGATGTTTAGTTAATCTTGCCTTTATGTTTGTATAGTACTTAAATCTTTTACATATTGTTCCAGATTTTTAAGACCTGGTAAACTGATAGATATTGTTTTGTTTACACTAATAATACTAGTGGATAATCTTTAAACATTGCCTGATGACTGCTTCTGTGGAATTACCATTGTATAAACTAATTGCAGAGGGGATTTCTGTGTTAGGGGTACCCACCACCATAGAACACAAGGGCTGGACTGTGTGGTTATCATGAACACAGGGAGTTAACCACAGATGGAAGCTCTCCATTTTTTCCTAAGTTTTGTTCACTTAGGAGTTCATGAGTTCAGCAATTTTACTGTGTTCTCAACAGGTCTGTGTTACTCATTTAGTAATACAAAAATACTGTGATTTTGTTTCAGTTTTGTATTTTTTATTAAGGGTTAACCTTTTTGAAATGTTGCTTATTGCAGAGATGTCTCTCCAGATGTATGGAAGAAAGCACAATGGATATCTGCTTGGACTCATGCTGATCTTAGACATGTCTGTGATAAGACCATCATTTATTGTCATTAACCCACCTTTATGTAAAATTATAGCTATGTGGGCACCACCTAGCAAGTAAGAGATAAAATGGAGCTACTTATTTACTTGTAAGTAAACTAATAAACTTTCAATTGGGTTGTCAAGAAATTTGAAATTAAAACTAAATGGTCACCATCAGGTGCAAAGGATGACCAAACAAATAAACATAGAAATGAATAGCACAGAGAACAAAGTTACACATAAAAGCAAAATATTTAAGAGAAAGAAAATTGGAAGAGTACAAAGATTATGGTATGGAAAGAATAATATGATTCCAAATTATGACTGTCACCCAAGTCAGCCCATGGCTAGATTTTCATAGCACTCTAACACATGACCTAGAGGCAATAGCCCTCCAGAGATATCTAACACATAGTTCTCCAATAATCTCACTGTTTGCTAGTATTTTAACCCTTCACCCTGTTGCCAACCTCTGTGGGTTATTAATAACTTGCATTTGGAGAAAGGAGTCTCTAGTCCATTCAGACGAGGTGACTCATAAATGCTAACATGTTTATGCAGACCTGGGTGCCAGGGATTTACAGATCAAGCTGCCTGTAGACTTAGGGGCTGGGAAGGGCTGGTGTCCTGGCTCAGGGTGACACCATCTCATTATTGTCACAGTCTAGAAAGAACAAGGCAGCTTCTTGTTTCTTGTACAGGGGCACTATCCCTTTCTGAGGGTTCCACCCTTGTCATAATGAACTCCTACAGATTCCCCCTAATAAAATCACACTGGCAGTTGAGTTTTGGAGGAAAAAAAAGTGTCTGCAGCAAGTTCCACATAATTTACAAATTCTTAAAGTAGTATATCTCCTAAGGTGGAAGAAAAGGAAAACAGTGGAAGAACTGTGGCTACAACTCCACCAACAGGAAGTAAGAGTTAAGTCAAGAATATTATCATAGAATATTGTAATTAAGGAAAGAGAAGAGTTGCCAGACACCACTGTCACCCTTTCTGTTTTTTACCAGGGCAGGGTTCAGAAGGTTTTACCTCCCATGCACCCGCTGACCTCTGAGCGAGCACAGCTCTGAGTTCCACCTCTACATCCACAAGGAAGCCATTCCTCACTCTTCAATCTGCTAGACTTGGACGACCCTGTTCATCTTGTTTCACTGACACAGTTGACCACAGCCTGTGCTAAATTCTGTTCTAGTTGTCCGCACTCTAGGTCTCTCTGTCCTTTGTGCACTTACACTGTGCCACAGAAGGGTTTTCACTGACTGGCGTTTCCTCTCTGACTCCTTTAATTTTCCTAAGATATGTCTTTAAACAGCCTGTCAGTACGTTTTTGAACATTTAATGTTCAAAATAAATTGAGAAACCTACTACTACACAAAAATAAGCTACATGTTCTTGTAGAATGTGAATAGAGCCTACCCTAGCTTTGCTTCTACTTAACACTTTGTACTATATGTTGATTCAGTAGTTATTTGAATACACTGGGCATGGTTAGTCAGATACTGTTAAGCTCCTGAAACACAATGAGGGAAATGAGTCAGGGTACATAAAATCCATAAATGAAGGTGAAGTTGGTCAGCCCCAATATTTATTAAATCATTTTGTCATTTCAGATACAGCAAATTCATGATTCACCCAATATAAGAATGTTAGTAAGTGTTCTAAAGGTTAAAACAATGTTTATGGGTGAATAACAGTTCCTCAGCAAGGAGAAGATAGTTTAACAGCAGACTATGACACCTGTGTTTTTTTATTTCATTTCTTTCTTGTTTATATAGAACTAGGTATCAGACCCTAGGCCTCACACATGCTATGGAAATAATCTACCAAGGAATTCATAACCATAGCAATAATTTGATGTACTAATTTCATCTTATTTCTACCCATGAACATATATATGCACATCTTCTTCTTTTCCTTCTCCTCCTTTTTCTTCTCCTTTTTGTTTTTTGAGACAGAGTTTCTCTGTGAAGTCCTTCCTGTCCTGGAACTCTCTCTATAGATCAGGCTAGCCTTGAAATCAGAGACCTGCCTGACTCTGACTCCTGAACACTGGAATTAAAGGCATGCACCACCATGCCTATGCTTGATGCCAAAATGTTCCTTAATACTATTTGATTATAATATAAATAAAAGTTTTTAAAGTGTTTTTTATTAATTTGAGGAGTTTGGCATATTGCTAAACCTTTTCCTCAAAATAGTTCCTGAGACCTAACCAATTTGCTGAATGTTTGTATCAATCTGAGGCATTTCAGACAAAATTCTTACTTTTAAAGACAACAGAGTAAAAGCACTAAGCAAGCTCATCTAGAATTGCTGAGAAAAGACTCTAAACCCCACTTTGACAAGAATGTAACAACAAGAAAAAGAAAGACGGAAAAAGAAAATCAAACAGTTTTTCTGAACTGGATTATGATTTTTTTTTTCAAAAACTAAGGAGTCATGGATACCAAATCTTAGCAACTACAGAGGATGCTATTATATTCCACCTGCAGCAGTGATGCAGTTGGACCAGGGCCATGGGTGAACCAGCACCATAGCACTTAAGCATCTCCCAGCCCTTTAGGTTATAAGATAGTGTCTCGGTCTGCTTCCACTTCTGTCTCCAAACTCCATTGCTACAGCTACAACAGCTCCATCCCCACTGTAGTTTTGAAAATGAGCAACCTTGCATCCCTTAGACAGAAAAAAAAACATAATAGCCCTCTGCTACCCAAAGCCCCACCTAAAGGCAATGGTCAGTTTTTGACTTGTCTAGCTATACCTTGGAACTTTCTGGATAGGGCTTGCCTTGATTTGGCCTGACAGAATTCATTGCCTGAAACATGCTCTTTCCTGGCATATGGGTGGGGAACATCCACTGGCAATTGTCCCAGATCCTGTCACCTTGAGGTGGCATTGAGAGCTGTGGCAAAAGTCCCAGAAACAAGAGGTTCACAGACATTGTGCAAAGCCTGACCCTGTTTATACAGGGTTGAGGAAGTTACATGTACTGTAGGAAGATGTATGTGTTGGGAAAAAAATTGTAAAGACCAGAGCAGGGCACATGGTTGCAGACCCTGCTACATAGGAGGCTATGATCATAGGAGTCTGAAGTCAGCCTGGGCAACACAGCAAGGGCCTGTCTTTAAATGGAAAAGTGGAAAGCCCTCAGAATCTCACTTCTTGCCAACTCCACAGTTCTTCATGAGCTATGTATGTTCAAACCAAGGGGTGTGCTCAATGCCTTCTGGGGACAAAGACATGGTATAGCATGCAAGGCTATCTGGAAGATACGCTATTTTGAGTTATTTATGTCCAATTATGACACAACTAAGCTAAATGTACAGGGACTACAGTGGCCACACATGACAAAGCATAAAAATCTTGACAAATTGGTTCAGGCAGGTAAACAATACCACCTGCAAGAAAATAATGAAATGACAAACCTGGAAATGGGCAGACAAGGAGGGTCTGATTTCAATTCTTGGAATTCACATGGTGGAAAGAGAGAACCATAAATTGTCCTCCACATGTGTACCTTGGCATGTACATGCAAATACTAAATGTATAAATAAATGTAAAAAAGTCTTTTTTTTTTTTTTGGTTTTTCGAGACAGAGTTTCTCTGTGGCTTTGGAGGCAGTCCTGGAACTAGCTCTTGTAGACCAGGCTAGTCTCGAACTCACAGAGATCTGCCTGCCTCTGCCTCCTGGGTGCTGGGATTAAAGGCGTGTGCCACCAACGCCTGGCAAAAGTCTTTTAAAAGGTGCATTTTATATATAGGAATTATCTTCCAATAAGGATTATATAGAATATTTGTTAGAATCTGATTTTATATACAGTGAGTAGACAAATGGAATATTGACATAAACAGTGTTACTAATCAGAAAAAGGTTAAGAAATGGATAAACAGTAGTTTGCTAATAGATAGAAAAATATAGTAGCAAAATTAGCATGCTGAGAAGCTCAGAAAATGGCCAGGGGAGGCAGGTAGGTCCTTCCAGCACAAATCTTTTCTGAAAAGACCAATGGGGTCACTACTGCAATTGCTGAGACACTGACCACCTCTGGGCTCCCAGCTCCTGTCCTCTGGCTTCTAGTCATCCACTTTGTACACAGCAGCCTCCTGGGCCCAGGTCGCTCACAGGCTGGAGTGTATGGGAAGGACAGAGCCTTCTGCTCTCATCACTCACTGGCAGCCTCTTCCTTCAGTTAGGAAGCGTGGGGTTGTGACCTGCACAGCTAGGCAGCCAGAAAGGAGGCCACAGACGGAGCCTCTGCTTCTACATGGCACAGTTATGATGCCAAAGGTGAGAAGCAAAAAGTTTGTCAGTAGCTTGGCTTCAATTTCTTTTCTTGATTTCCATTGCAATGTCACAAAAGGCAGAGATTAATGCCTCATTTTGCAGACAATACAGTGCCTTGTCAAGATAAACTTGCTATTTTGAAATTTAATTTCTTTACTATTGACATACATTCCTTGTGCATAGTACTATGTTTCACTGGGACATTTTTACACAGGGGTAAAATGTTCTCTGCACACATTCCCCTGCACCCCAGTGTTCTCTCCTTCCTAATCCCTCCCCAAACTCATTAGTTCTTTTCCAACCCCAAGACAACCTTAGAGACACAATTTTATATATCTCTACAAAGTCTAGATACCACAAGTGGTTTGAAAACACAATCTTTATCATTCTGACCTCATTTCACTCCTTTAATGTGATGGCCTGCAGTTGGTACACTTTTCTGGCAAATGACATAAGTGCATTCTTAATTCCATGCATGCTACAGAGGCCTCACATTGTCTTCTTCCATTCCTGTTCTTTAACTCCTAGGTTATTGCCAGACCTAGCTGTTGTGAAGAGTGCTGGGCATGTCACTCATGTCCAAGCTCTAGGATGTGTGTATTCACAATCCGGAGTAAGCGCCTAGAGAGGGTAGGGCTGAGCCCTGAGGTAGGCCTGTTTTAGCTTTTCTGAAGAACTCCCCTTCTGACTTCCACAGTTTTTAGGCTACCTTACATCTCCACAAGCAGTGTGCAAATCTCAAAGGGTGAACTTATCCCTGAAAATGACCCGCAGTCAGCAACTTGGAGAGGTATTCGGGATGGAGCACACTGTTCACCAGTGAGTCAGTGCAGGTCATGCAACATGGGATAGGATGTTCTGGTCTTTTTCTTTCGGCCACAAGTTCCTGGAGTACCTGATGAGTGTTCTTTAACATTCTGCACATTCCTACTCTGTCGTGCCAGGATCTAATTCCTTGGGTGGGGGAAGCTTTATTTCACTGAGTGACAGGAGCTGGACACCTGCTTTCCCTTGCAGCACTGTTGGCTGCAATTGCTGAGAGCCTTCCTGCCAGGCAGGAATGGTCAACCTTCTGAACTTAAACTCTGAATAACCCAGAAGAACCACAGAAGGGAAATCTATCCAAAGTCACTCTTGAAAATGAAACAGGGCTTTAGGAGCAAAGAAAACAGAAAATAGTCATTTTGATACTGTGGGGTAGCCAAGATAAACTGTGCACTCTCTTCCCCCAATCAGCTTTCGATGTGTTCTACAAGGTATAGACTTTGGGCTTCTGATTTTACTTCAGTGGCATGGAAGTAAAGCTAAACATACAGTTCTAGCTGTTGCATTATCTACAATATATTAGCACTTGAAATAAAGGCAGGGAGGACCATTCTCAGCCTCTGAGGCTCTGCTTTCTTCTATTTAAACATAGGAACTTGGACAGGAACTTTTATTGTCTCCTACCAGAACAATCTGTGTTTGAATCAATTTCCTGGCTTTCATTGTAAATTTTATAGATTTCTGCACTAGCAATTTGAGAGAAGCAAGCTTTAATTAAGTTAGTTGGCCCAAGAGATTGGACAGGTTCAAAGGGAATCGGTCCTTCCCCCACTGTCAAGCCTGCCACTGTGCTGTGAGCTTTTGACCCTGTGGGATATCATCCTGGGCCTGGAGGCAGGTTCCATGAAGACAGTACAGACCTCAGTGAGCTATGCTCTTGAGTTGTTTCCTACACTGGAATTCTGTTCAAAGCAAAACAAGACATACTATAAGATATTCAGGATCAGTGTATAAAGTCTTAATAAGGCAGCCCTGCTGCTCTCTTAATACACACATCTATCAGATTGTCTTTCTGCTCATATATATATATATATATATATATATATATATATATATGATATATATATATATGTTTATATCCTCTTGAGCTGTGGACACAGAAATTCTCCATTCTAGTCACATTGAATATAATGATCAGGAGGGTGGAAGTTACTTTTGAAGTCCTCTGGACCCTAAATTTCACTGCAGAATATAAGTTGTGTTTCATTTATTTCTTTTATGTTTTAGGTCTGATGTTGTTTTAAGTCTTGCCTTCTCTGTAATTAGAATCTGAAAGATTTCTAAGCCTTATGCTATGGAAGCAGAAGGTATAGTCATCTAGGGAATGTTAGAAGGGAAGACTTTAATTTTTATTGTTGTGTCTTTGAAAGCATGATGGCCATTAAACTGCTATCAGAAGCATAAATATGCCTTAATGTAACATCTCTTTTAGTTCCTAATTATTACCATGAATGATTATGAGTATTTGTGTAATTAGAATTTTCAAAGTTTACAAATTGCAAAAATTAAGGTTTATCAATCAGAAATAACATGACTAATAACAGTAAACAGTTCCAAACAATTTAGCGTTGCTAGCTGAGTTGAAATTCCTGTCACCTCATCTAGCGGGGCCCCATACTTTAACCATCTCAATGTTTTATTTTAATATTGTAAGATATTAAACAATGCAAACAGTGATAGAATTTCATTTGCTATCAAAGATGCAAATATTTCTATTGTGTAATGCCCGTGTAATGGTGGGTATTTAAGCCATAAATGTTGTAAAGTTTATAGGGTTAACATGGAAAGTCACCAGCTTTTTCTGAGTAAGAGTCTTAAAGTTAAAACATTGCACATGGTACCAAGAAAGTGATCAGGGGGTTGGAGAGATGACTGCATGGTTAAGGGTATGTAGTACTGCTCTTTCAGAGGACCTGGTTAGATTCTCAGCACCCGCAGCAGGTGGCTCACACCTGCCTGTAACTCTCAAGGGGCTCTGACACCCTCTTCTGGACTCCACTAGCATCCACACACACAGACACCCACACAAATAAATAAAGATAAGACAAATCTTTCAAAACAATCTTACTAATTCTGTTCAGACATGAATGGAGTCACAGAGCACTCCAAGCCTTCAGTCTTCTGGGGTGGAGGCAAAGATAACCATTCTCAGCCCTGAAAAACTCTCTTGTTTTGATTTGGGTTTGTTGGCAATGATTGAGTGGGAAGTGTTCAACATATACCTGGATTCCATATGTACTGTGTAAGCTTGATTATGACTTGGAGTGAATTAGCTTTAGTAAAAAGATGATGGCTGCTCCTTCAAATAAACACATCATGATGTAAATACACTTTGGTCTGATTAAAGGACAGATTACTACTACTTCTCTTAAATTACTCTCAAGTGCCTAAGAATTAAAAAGCTGCTCTAAAAACATAATTACTGGAGAAAAAGGTATCAGAGTATTATGCAAATGAATCATTTTAATGCAGAAAAGACTGTTTATTTTATTTGTTGATAGCAAGATGTATATACTTACCCCGTGTATCAGAATAGCTTGTACTGTGTAAGATTTTGGGTGGTGAGCTAAGATCATTAGCATAGTCATTACCTAACATACTTCCTTTTTTTGTGGTAAGAAAGACTTGAACTCCATTCTTTCATAATTTTAAAGAATACAGCATCTGCTACAATCTGTAGCACCATACTGTGTTGTCTCCTAAACCAAATTACTTTTTTTTAACAGGAAATTTGTATCCTCTGACCAATAACTCTCTAAACTTTCACCCCCTGTGGTAGCCATTTGCTGCTGCCCCACTCCACTCCCCTTCACATTTTAGATTTCATACATGAGATGGATGTCATAGTGCTTGGTTCATTGTGCTTGGTTTATTTCAGTTAACAAAATGCCCTGCACTTAGCCACACTGTGTAGTATATAGTCTTTGTTTTTAAGGGTGAAAATAATGTTATATCATGGATCTTTTTTAAATCTCTTTCTATGTGAGTAATTGCTAAGCAAGTGTTTTATATACTACTAATGATAAAATACATCCTAATGCTTTCTAAAAGTTATTTTTGATAATTTTATATATAGACATAATGTATTTTGATCACATATATTCTTTGCTCCCCTCCAGCTCCTCCTGGGTCTCCTCAAGATCAAGAGAATATCCCCACAGACCTGCCTTCAGGTCAGCCTGATGGAGGCATTTTCTCAATTGAGGTTTCCTCTTCCCAGTTGACTTTAGCTAGTGTCAAGTTGGCAGAATTTAACTAGCTTAGTCCCTAAACTGATAAGCCAACTGAGGTCTGGTAGAATACTATTCATAAGCTAATAAAATGAGGTTTTAATATATGTTCATTATACAGAATCTTGAAGTCATTATGGTAAGTAAAAAAAAGAGTTTCATCCATATGAAAAATCAACCTCAGTAGAGGAATTAATTGGACCAGGTTTGACTGTACCCATGTCTATGAGGACATCACAACACCTGGTATGCGAGTCCCTACTGTTTGAGAAAGCTAGCTGGGTACAAGCTAGTGAGTAAGCTAGTAAACAATATCCTTTCATGGTTTCTGCTCTCAGTTCCTGCCCTTGACTTTCTTAATAATGGATTGTGACTTGGGAATGTAAGATTAAATAAGCTGTTTGAGTCCCAAGTTGCTTTTGGTCATGGTGTTTATCACAACAGAAAGCAAAGTAGGACATGTATCCCATTCTCAGTATTTGTACTCTAGATATGAACTTTAAAAATATGTAAAAATGTGTGAAAATATGAACAAGAGGCACATGTAAGAGTGTGCTCAGAGTATTACTCATAAGAATTCAAACTTCATTTTAGATTACTAGATAATCTATAAGTTGTGTTATATTTATCTTCCTGTAAAGGAAAGAATGACCTCATGCAACAATTAGAGTGAAGAAATCGCACAAATATACAAATCAAAATAGACATTCATAAACCACCACAGAGTCACTACATTTATTGCAGGTACCATTATGGGAGAATAGTGATGGTTACACTAATTCTTTTTCCCTCCTCACATATTACATCCCAACCATACTTTCCCCTCCATCTTCTCCTCCCAGTATTTCCCTTCCTGCCTCTCATCTCCCCCAGATCCACTCCTCTGTTTCCCTTCAGAAAATAGCAGGCCTCCCAGGGATATCAATCATTCCAGGCTTACCAAGTTACAGAAAGACTAGGCAACCCAATGAGAAGAAACAGGTCTCAAAAGCAGGTAAAAGTCAGAGACATACCCTGCATCCACTTTTAGGAAGTTGTTTCAGTTTCTGGGAGCCCCTATGAGCCCTGGTTAGTTGATTCTGTGGGCGGTGTGCTTGTGGTGTCCTCCACAGCTCTGGCTCCTGTAGTTCTTCCCCCCCTCTTCCTTGGGATTCCTTGAAATCCACCTAATGTTTGGTTGTGGGTATCTGTATTTGCTCTTATTCAGCAGGATGGAGCCTCTCTGATGAGATTATGATAGGCTCTTGTATATGAGTATAGTGTCATTAAGAATCATTTCATTGATCTATTTTCCCAGTGTTGTTTGCTTCTATCCTAGGTCCCTGGGCTACCTTGCCTCTGGTTCCTGGCCTTCCAGGCACTATAAAACATGGGCTCCTTCTCTCCCTCTTGTGGTGTGGTTCTCAAGTTGGACTAGTCAAGGGTTGGTCACTCCTACAACCCGTACACATTTACCCCAGTACATCTTGCAGGCAGGGAGAATTGAAGGCCGAGTGTTTGTGGCTGGGTTGGTGTCCCAGTGCCACCACTGGAAACCTTGCCTGGATAGAGAAGATGGCCTGTTCAGGCTCTCTATCCCCAGTTATTAGGAGTTTTCACTGGGGTCACCCTCATAGATTCCAGGGAGTTTCCATTACATTAGGTTTCTACCTAGTTTCTAAAATGCCTCCCCCCCCCCCGTTCTAGTTATGTCTCCCAGTACTCTCTCCCTCCATTATCCTAACCCCGTCCACATGCCACACACCTCATCTCTTCTGTTTCCATTCCTACCCAATCTCAGTTCACCAGTGAAATCTGTCATTTCTCGTTTCCAGAGAGATCCATTCATCCCCCTTGTGCCCTCCTTGTTACTTAGCTTCTCTCCATCTGTGGATTATAGTATGTTTATCCTTCACTTTTACAGCTAATATCCATTTATAAGTGAGTAAATACCATGTTTGCTTTTCTGGTTTACCTCATTCAGGATGATGTTTTTCTAGTTCTATCCATTTGCCTGTAAATATCATGATGTCTTTGTTTTTGACAGCTGAGTAATACTCCATGGTGTAAATGTACCACATTTTCTTTATCATTTCTTTGACTGAGGGACATCTAGGTTGTTTCCAGCCTCTAGCTATAATGAACAAAGCTGTTATGAACAGAGTTGAGCAAGTGTCCTCATGGCAATAGGATGGAGCATCCTTTGGATATATGCCCAGGAGTGGTATAGCTGAATCTTGAGGTAGATTGATTCCTAATTTTCTGAGAAACTGCCTGATTGATTTCCAAAGTAGCTGTACAAGTTTGCACACCCACTAGCAAAGGAGGAGTGTTCACCTTGCTCCACATCCTCCCCAGCATGAGGCGTCACTTGTGTTTTTGATGTTAGCCATTCTGACAGATGTAAAATGCAATCTCAAAGTCTTTTATTGGCATTTCCCTGATGGCTAAGGGTGGTGAACATTTAAGTGTTTCTCAGCCACTGGAGATTTCCTTTGTTGAGAATTCTCTGTTTAGACCTATACCATTTTAAAAACTGTATTATTAGGTTTGTTGAGGTCTAGTTTCTTGAGTTCTTTACATACCTTAGAAATCAGCCCTCTGTCAAATGTGGGGTTGGTAAAAATCTTTTTCCATTTTGTGGGCTGCCTTTTAGCTTATTGATGGGTCCTTTGCCTTACAAAAACTTTTCATTTCATGAGACCTCATTTATTATTTGTTGATCTTAGTGTCTGAACTGTTGGTGATCTGTTCAGGAAGTTGTCTCCTGTGACAATGTGTTCAAGGCTACTTCTCAGTTTCTCTTCTATTTGGTTCTAGTTATCTGGTTTTATGTTGAGGTCTTTGATCCACTTGCACTTGAGTTTTGTGCAGGGTGATAGATGTGGATCTATTTAAATTCTTTTATATGCAGACATCCAGTTAGACCAGCACCAATTGTTAAAGATGCTTTCTTTTCTCCCCAATTGTATATATCTTGGTTCTTTATCAAAACCATGTGTTCATAGGTGTGTGAATCGACTTCTGGGTCTTTGATTTGATTGCATTGATTAGCCAGTTCATTTTTGTGCCAATACTATGTTCACTGGCTGCAGCACATTTGAAATAGGTTCTGTACCTTGTCTGGGCAGCACACTAGTGCTGATCCTATTGTTGAGTGTGCAGGTGAGCCAGCCCTGAGGGCATGAGAGCAACAGAGCTCATGAATGGGTGTTGGGTTTTGTCAAAGGCTTTTTCAGCATCTAATGGGATATCCATGTGTTCTTTTTTCTTTCAGTTTGTTTATATGGTGGATTACATTGAATGATTTTCATATGTTGAGCCATTCTTGCATCTCTGGGATGAAGTCTACTTGGTCACAGTGGATGATCTTTCTGATGAGTTCTTGGCTTAGGTGTGCTTACTTCTTTTTGTTCTAGAGCTTTCAGGTGTGCAGTTGAATTTCCAGTATCTCTCCAATTTTTTAATGTAGGTAGTTAATGATATGAACTTTCCTCTTAGTACCACTTTCATTGTGTTCCATAAGTTTGAATATGTTCTTTATTTCTGTTTTGACTCAATTTTTATTTAGTAGGGAGTTGTTCAGTTTCCATCAGTTTGTAGGCTTTCTTTTGTTTCTGTTGTTGAAGTTCTTCATCAATCTGTGGTGATCTGATAGGATACAGGGGGTTACTTAAATTTTCTTGTATCTGTTGAGACTTACTTTGTGACAAAGTATGTGGTCAATTTTGGAGAAAGTTCCATGAGGTTCTGAGAAGAAGGTATATTTTGCATTTTGGTGAACTATTTTGTAGATATCAGTTAGGTCCATTTGGTTCATAATGTCTGTTAACTGAGTATTTCTCTGTTTAGTTTTTGTTCGGATGACCTGTGCACTGGTGAGAATGGAGTGCTGAAGTCTCCAGTATTAATGTGTGAGGTTCAGCATGTGACTTAATCTTTAGTAATGTATTTTTACAAATGAGGATGCCCTTGCATTTGAGGCACAGATGTTAAGAATTGAAATGTTATCTTGGTGGATTTTTCCATTGATGAGTATGAACTGTACTCCCCATTTCGTTAGATTAATTTTGGTTTGAAGTTTATGTTAGATATTAGAATAGCTACACCGTTTGCTTTTTTGATCTTTTTGCTTGGAAAATTCTTTTCCAACCCTGTACTTTGAAGTAATGTCTATCTTTGTTGTTGAGCTGGATTTGTGGATAGATATTGCTTAAATTTTTTTTTATGTTTTTCTTTTTTTAAAATTTAATTTTATTTTATTAGTTCTAGTTAGGGAACAAGCTTATTCCAAGTCCCTTCTCCCTCTCCCTCCCCTCACCCCCAAACTTCCTCCCCCACCCCCAGCCCACCCCCCACCCCATCCACCCACCACTCCCCAGGCAGGGTAGGGCCCTCAACGGGGGCTCGGCAAAGTCCACCAAGTCTTCCTATGCTGATCCTGGGCCCTTCCCCATGTGTCCAGGGCCAGAGTGTAACGCTTCGTATGGGATGGGCTCTCAAAGTCCCTTCTTGCACCAGGGAAAAATACTAATCCACTACCAGAGGCTCCCTGAAGTACAGAGGCCTCCTTATTGACATCCATGTTCAGGGGTCTGGATCAGTCTTGTACAGGCCTCCTGGACAGCATCTGGGGTCGATGTGCTCTCCCTTGTTCAGGCCAACAGTTCCTGTGGGTTTCTCCATCCTAGTACAGACCCCTTCGTTCTTCATTCCTCCCTCTCTTCAACTAAATTCCTGATTTCGGCTCATTGTATATCTGTGGATGTCTGTCTCTGTTTCCATCAGCCACTGGGTGAGGGCTCTAGGATGGCATAAAGAGAAGTCATCAATCTCATTTTAGGGGGAGGGTTTTTAGGTTATCCTCTCCACCATTGCCTGGATTGTCAGATCGTGTCATCCTTGTAGGTCTCTGGAGATCTCCCTGGTTCCTGATCCCTTCTCGGGCCTACAGTGGCTCCCTCTGATATCGTATCTCTCATCTTGCTCTCTTTCCTCTATTCTTCCCCCAACTCAATGTTTCTGCCCCTCCATTTCCTCTCCTCTTCTCCTCTTCTCTTGCTCTTATTGTAGCAGCTCCTTCCCCCCCCCCTCATGCCCCCAATTAGTTCGGGAGTTCATGCCACTTCCATTCCTGGGGACCATTTAACCCTTAGAGTCCTTCATGTTTCCTAGTTTCTTTGGTGAAGAGCATTATATACTGGTAGTCTTTTGTTCTATGTCTAAAATTCATATATCAGTGAGTACATACCTTGTTTGTCTTTTTGTGACTGGGTTACCTCACTCAGGATGGTTTCCTCTAGTTCCATCCATTTGCCTGCGAATTTCAAGATTCCATTGCTTTTTTCTGCTGAGTAGTACTCCATTGTATAGATGTACCACATTTTCTCAATCCATTCTTCAGTAGAGGGGCATCTAGGTTGTTTCCAGGTTCTGGCTATTACAAACAATGCTGCTATGAACATGGTTGAACATATGTCCTTGTTGTATGGACATGCAGTATTTGGGTATATACCCAAGAGAGGAATGGCTGGATCTTGAGGTAGACTGATTCCCATTTTTCTGAGCAACCGCCATACTGATTTCCAGAGTGGTCTTACAAGTTCGCACTCCCACCAGCAATGGAGGAGTGTTCCTTTTTCTCCACATCCTCTCCAGCATAGATTGTCATTGGTGTTTTTTATTTTAGCCATTCTGACAGGCGTGAGATGGTATCTCAGAGTTGTTTTGAGTTGCATTTCTCTGATGGCCAATGATTTTGAGCACTTTTTTAAGTGTCTTTCAGCCATTTCAGATTCCTCTGTTGAGAATTCCCTATTTAGTTCTGCACCCCACTTTTTAATTTCGTTGTTTGGTGTTTTGGTGGCTAGCTTCTTGAGCTCCTTATATATTTTGGAAATCAGTCCTCTGTCAGATGTGGGATCGGTGAAGATCTTTTCCCATTCTGTGGGTGGTCGTTTTATCCTACTGACTGTTTCCTTTGCCTTGCAGAAGCTTCTCAGTTTCAGGAGGTCCCATTTATTAATTGCAGACCTCAATGTCTGTGCTTCTGGCGTAATGTTCAGGAAGTGGTCTCCTGTGCCAATTTGTTCAAGGGTAGTTCCCACTTTCTCTTCTAGAAGATTCAGTGTGACTGGATTTATGCTGAGATCTTTGATCCATTTGCACTTAAGTTTTGTGCATGGTGACAGGTATGGATCTATCTGTAATTTTCTGCATGTCCGAATCCAATTGTACCAGCACCATTTGTTGAAGATGCTGTCTTTTTTCCATTGTATAGATTTAGCACCTTTGTCAAAAATAAGGTATCCATAGGTGCGTGGGTCGATATCAGGGTTTTCAATTCGATTCCATTGGTCTATCAGTCTATTTTTGTGCCAATACCAAGCTGTTTTCAGAACTATGGCTCTATAGTAGAGCTTGAAGTCGGGGATGGTGATGCCTCCAGAAGATCCTTTATTGTAAAGAGTTGTTTTGGCTATCCTGGGCTTTTTATTTTTCCATATAAAGTTGAGTATTGTTCTTTCAATGTCTGTGAAAAACTGTGTTGGGATTTTGATGGGGATTGCATTGAATCTGTAGATTGCTTTTGGCAGGATTGCCATTTTTACTATGTTAATTCTACCTATCCACGAGCATGGGAGATCTTTCCATTTTCTGGTATCTTCTTTAATTTCTTTTTTTAAAGTCTCAAAGTTCTTATTGTACAGATCTTTTACTTTTTTGGTTAGTGTTACCCCAAGATATTTTATGTTGCTTGTGGATATTGTGAAAGGTGATGTTTCCCTGATTTCTTTCTCATTGGATTTATCATCTGTATATAGTAGGGCTACTGATTTTTTGAGATATTGCTTAAATTTTATTTTGTCATGGAATATCCTGTTTTCTCCATTTATGGTCTTTGAAATTTTGGCTGGGTATAGTAGTCGGGGTTGGCATCCATGGTCTCTTAGAGTCTGCAGCACATCTGTCTAGGACCTTCTGGCTTTTATAGTTTCATTAGAACTCATGTATGATCTAATAGGTCTGTCTTTATATGTTACCTGGCCTTTTTACTTTTCAGCTTTTAATATTCTTTCTTTGTTCTGTATGTTTAATGTTTTGATTCTTATGTGGCAAAGGGACTTTCTTTTCTCGACCATTATATTTGGTGTTCTGTAAGATTCTTGTTCCTTTATAGGCATGTCTTTCTTTAGGTCAGGAAAATTTTCTTCTATGATTTTGTTGAAAATATCTTCTGAGCCTTTGATCTGAGATTCTCCTCCTTTTTTATTCCTTTAATTCTTAGCTCTGGTCTTTTCATATTGTCCTAGATTTCCTGGATGTTTTGTGTCAAGAATTTTTTAGATATAACATTTTCTTTGACCAATGTATCTATTTCTTCTATCACATGTTCAAAAGCCTGAGATTCTTTCTTCATTGTCTTGTATTCTGTTGGTGATGCTTGCATCTGTAGTTCCTGTTCACTTACCTAGATTTTCCATTTCCAGAATTCCCTCAGCTTTCGTCTTCTTTATTACTTCTACTTCCATTTTTCAGGTCTGAAACAACTTTATTCATGCACTTCAACTGTTTTTTTCTTGACTTTCTTTAATGGGTTTATTTATTTCCTCAAATTTTTTGTTTGTCTTTTCCTGGATTTCTTTAAGGGATTTATTTTTTTCCTATTTATGGACCGCTGATGAATAAAGGTTGGAGCGTGCGCCAAAAGATGAACTGTAATCCGTGATAGTAAAGTCTCTTTATTTAAGAAAGCACCAGGGCAAAACGCAGGCCAGAGCGAGGTTACAGGAACCCAGCAAGCGTGGCCAGAAAGAGAGAGCTAGGGTCTCCACGTGCAGCCCTTAAGAAGCTCCCTTAGTCACCCTGGCTTTCCTTCACCACGCCCTTATGGGCAAGTCCTGGGTTCACCTGGTACCTGTCCCAGGACTATTGGGCGGGGCTAGGGTGTCTCCCTACAATTCCCCTTTTAGTCTAAAAGAGGATTAAAACTTAATAGTGTAAAATATCCAAAACTAACAATCATAAAGGTGAAATACAAGAAGATACAATAATCTGCTATGACACATCCTATGTCTATTCCAGCTAAGTCTTAAAGTCATGTGGAAAAGGTGTCTAACTTGAACACCTCCTTCCAATCCCAACTCTAAACAATAAGAAGGTCATTCTTAACTAGACTTACACTACCCTAATAATCAATAATGGGGAACGGGGGCATAGCATCTTCTAGGTTACTTCCTGCTGAAATGGGACGATGGTAGTCATGTGGGGGCCCTGTGGAAAAAATATGCTAGTACAGGGAAAGCCTCTAATGAGTTATGTCTAGTCCATGTTAGACAAGATTTGTTTGATTGAAGATCTACATTGAAATCTTCAACTTGATTGAAGTCATCACTCGAGGTTCTGGTTGGAGTGTCAGTCGAAACGGAGTGAGTTGAATCCAGTGCAGTCGGGGAGGTGTAGTCCAATTCTTTTTCCAGAGCATGCAGGGATTGCTGTCAGGCTGGTTCTTGTTGGCTATATGGGACTCAAACATAAGTGTCGTCAGAGAAATGTTCGCTTGTTCATGTATGTGTACTGGGAAAGGCAATCCTTGAAGAACAACAATTATGAGAGGGTGTAGGCCTTGAAAGAAAGAGCCAAGAAAAGACAAAGATAGTCCTCTTATTCTTCATTTATTCTGTATTACAGCAATTGGCTTCTTGATATAACACAGAAACTTTTAAATGTTGTTAAATAACATGCTTGGATTTTAGAGTAGGAAAGCCAAATCCAACTCTAAATCCCGCATCGATTTAATTGAATAGGGACTAGGAAATAAAGAGACATAGAGTTATTTGAGAGACAGCTGTAAATTTTACCGTATGGCACGTTCCTTTTGTTCGATGGTTATAGCTACATTCTTTCCTTAAGTATCCACACATGTAGTGTCCTTTGACTTCTGGAGGAGGGTTCAGTCAGTCATCCTGTTGAGAGGGTTGTCTTCCTCAACTCGAATCTTGATCAATTTTGATGGTATCCAAAGATTTTCTTCTCCTGTGGAGACAAATGCAAAACCCCTACCCCGACGTAACACATGTCCAGGTTTCCATACCGAGGTCAGCACATCCTTGAAATACAGTGGTTGGTTCAGTTCAGCAGTTTTTTCCATAGTCCAGTGTCTTTTCTTGTGTTTTGGCTGTGTTGGAACATTCAGGGCTTGCTGTAGTAGGATAGCTGGGCTCTGGTGGTGACACATTGCTCTGCTGTTGTTGATTGTGTTCTTATGCTGGCATCTAGGCATGTGGGTTTGGGTGAGTATAGCTCTAGATGCTGAATTCTGAGTTTGTCTTTGTTGGATGGGTATTTTGTTCCTTGGTTTCTACTTTGGTATTCTGGTCTTTCTGGCAGCTGATGTGGCCTCTGGTCTAGCAAGGAGTCTCAGTCTGAGTTGGGGGCTGGACTTATTGTTGCTAGCTTGGTCTTTTGTCTAGCAGGATGTATCTACCTGAGTTGGGGTGTGGGACAAGGTGAAGAGAAGGGGAGTGGGGATAGTGGGGAGGCATTTGGAGAATGGAGGAGGTCTGCTGGTGGGCCACCTCTCTGGAGTTTATGTGGCTGGAGTTGCTTCTGGTGCAGCAGTGAATCTCTGCCTGAGTTCCCCTATCTGTTCTTTTGGCTGGTGTGGTCTGGTTTTCTGAATGAAACGACCTGTACCTGGTCAGCAGATATCTGTCTGAGCTGGGGGTAGGGCACAATTTTTACCCTGAAGAGCCACATGTACCAGGCCTTCGGGCTGAGTCCTTTGTATCTGCAGTGGAGCAAGACTGGAGAAATTAGGGCTCAGTAGCATCATCCTTATAGACAAGTCTTCTCTGATACATTATCCTCATGTGACATTTTGTCATCCCATGAGCTCTACTACTGTGGTGGCCTGTACCATATTTATGATGATTTGTGGATCAGGATCCCTCCTGAGGACAGTGGCTATGCCTAGTCTATCTTGTTTCCTCAAGGCCAACTACACAAACAAATGAGATAAACTCAGTAAATATCAGTGATGGAAATGAGGTCACTTTTCAGCTCATGGATTACACTGGTTTCTAGTTGGGAGCAAGTAAGCATGGATCATTGCCATCTACAGAGAGGAGTATTTATTCAAAAATTTGGGATATGTTTGTATATTTGCTTCTGCCTTGAAATGCCCTTGTCTTTGGTTATTGGTTTGTCTGAAGTCCCTAAGAATTTATAAGCAAAATGTACATAATTATGAGTTAGTTGCAAGCTCAATTAACTCGCCCCATTCATTGTTTTTTCTAATTTCTGTCTCCTCTATTTTGGTGGAGTTTTAGTACATGCTGTTTCTTGGGTTCTTAGAGGCTTTATTTGTAGAACTCTAATATTTGGGGTGGTCTGGTCTCTTGTTTCTGGGCATTCCCCAGGGATAGTTAGGCAAAAATATATAAAAACAAAAAGCACATTTGGTTGAGAGTTATGAAACATTGCAGAAACCCTCAGACTTGCAGTTTGAGAACATTCTGTGTTCCTACAATTAAGGTCAAGAAGGCATTTGCCTGTGAGAGCACTCAGTTACTGGGGAGGCACAATGATGCTTTGGGAGGGTAGGAGGCATGCTTCTCCAGGTAATCTTAATGCTTCAGTTTTCAGAGGACCTTTCTTGTTTTGATCAAGATAGATATAATGTCTCTCTGAAGATCGTGCAAACGCCTGCTACTCATCAGATGAAAAACTGACAAAATAAGATGATGTCTCTGAGTCCCATTTACTTTTTTCCATCTATAAAATACAAGTTATAAAATTAAACTATGGAACTAAATCCTGATGTGGTATGGCCTACCCCATACTGACAGCAAAGAAGAAAATGAGAGGACAGATCTTTGCAGGCTACTGCAGATTTAAAGTCATCACCACAATGCTGCCTCTGTGAAAAATATAGACAAATAAGTCAAGGTTAAGAGTAGACAGCTCAGAAATAGGTTCATAGAATCATGGGCAGCTGATTTCTGATAAAGGAGCAAGTGCATCTAAAACAACAGGATAAACCATCAGAGGACCCATGGGTTGCTTCCACTGCAGGATTTCCCTTCTGACATAACTTAGATCATCCCCCCATCTTAGCTTAAGAATTTGTAGCTAAGCTAATTTGCATTTATATCTGTGGTCATTTCCTGAAAATTTTGTCAGGCAAGTGAGGTCTATCCACTCCTGCCTTTTATATAGTGCCATCTTCCTGAGGCTCTCTTTGTTTTTGTTTTAATCTTTTGCTCTAGATTCTGTCTGCAGTCTGTGATTGGTTGCTTCGATTGTTCTGTTCAGTATCAATACCTTCCTTCATTTGACCCATTTTCCCCCCATGTTTACTTCTACTATTAAATGTGTTATAGGTTACTATATTTTCCAGTTCTGAAAATTCTTTTTGGTTCTATTTTCTGCCTTCCGTTCCTTTCATGAGGCTTTCTCCCATTTGTTCCTGGCATGTATGTGGTTGATGCTGGGGCAGCTAAGGGTGAGCCATCCCAGAGGCTTTGTTACTCATGGATTGCTGTCTGATTCTTTGATATGATGAATAATTTTCTATGGAAATCTGGATGGTCTCCATATAAATTATGAGGTGATAAAAATATTTAATCTTCTGTTTTATCAGCATTCCTCTATAAGCACTATGGAAAAGTAGGGAGAGCACTTTGCTCTTGCAAATGGACGTGGAAGTTGAGGCCCTCACTGGGCCTCAGGTGGATACAGCCAGTAAAGAGCTTCCCTTCGGCAATGGATTGGAGCAGGTTCTGGTTCCTCACTAGGCTTCTGTTGGTACCATTCAGATTGAGAAGGCAGAAGGACCCATTTCCTTTTTTTCCAAGTGACCTACACTTACACAGAGAGTGGGGGGCAGCCTCGTCACTGCAAAGCCATGGAAGGTGCTGACTTCCATGTCTATTCCCAGGGTACCCTAGCAAGTAGAGGGGCTCCTTGTTGCTTCTGTGTGGGGTACAGTTTTTGCATGTGGTTTCCACTGACATTATGAGGGTGGAGGGTCTGGCCACTAGCTGCCACAGATGGAAGTCCCAGCAATCTAGTTGGCTTTTCTGTTGGAATTCCCTCCCACAGCCCCTGAGGTTCGAAGCCCAGGGTTTCTACAGGCCCTTCAGGCCTTTGTGTAGGCAATGATATAAATAGTCTATGTGATAGTCGATAAAAGTAAAACTTTGGTTTCTTAAAACTTTTCAAGCTTTCTGGATAGACCCTTTCTTGATTCTTTTATTAATAACAGTGGGTCTTTGTTGGGACTTATCTTGTCTGTGTCTATGGATAGTGAGTGCTTTATTTCTATAACTGCCTGACTGAGACATATCAGTCACAAAGGAAGCTGGGGAAACAGCCCAACCCAGTCCTTAGACTCTGATGTTCCCAGGCAACCTACCATCAGGTGTTCTTATATTTAAGATGCAATATCCTGCATGTTTAGTATACCTAGTGGTAGGATAGGGAATGTTTCCAGAGGTTTCGGGTTGAGATTTTTTGTTTTGTTTTTCCACCTAGCTGTAGATTTGTCTTTGCTTACTTTATGTTGTGCAATTTGGACTTTCAGGGTTAATAGAAACATGATTGGATGTGGGCTGGGGGAGAGAGAGGGAGACAGGGACATAGACACACACACAGAGGCAAAGTAATAAGAACATCTGTGGGAGAGAGAACATGTGCAAGGTGTACTGGAAAACTCTCTGTGTGGAAAGGGTCTATACATAAAGGGTGTCTAGGCATGGGATGTCTGGTGAGTAGATGTGTGTGTAAACAACAGACATGTAGGAGGATGTCTATGGTTAAGAGAGCATGCATGTGTGAGAGGCCATGCAATGGAGTGTGGGTTTGTGGGTGTGCAGGCAATGGGTTTCAAGGTGAAAGGCAGGGGCTAAGTATAGAAAGAAGCAGAGTGTAATGGGTAAGGGATCCTGAGTTCATGCCTTTAGTAGGCAGGCTATCCAGGGAGATAATGGTGTGTGGATGAGAAAGACCTTTTAATGAGAATGTAAGAGCATTGCAGGATGAGTGTGAATGTGGGAGAATTGACATGTGAGTTTAAAGATCATGTCCAAGGTCATGTGAACTAATTTCTCCAAGGGGCTGGAGATGCAGCTCAATGTGAAATGCTTGCCTATCATGTGTGAGTCTCTTACTCCAGAACCACAAATATATACTACAGTAAACAATTGAAGGGGAAAGGAAAATGGGGGGCTCTGGGAATTGAGTTTGTGGCTGTGTATGCAAGACAGTGGTGATGACCATACATTGGCATTGTTTCCTGAAGAGTGGGATGCACGTGAATGAATACATGTGGGCCAAAGCTGTGAGTGCCTATGAGTGTGATATTGTCCTCTACATAAGAATGGGGCATTGGGTTGCAGGGCCGGTATGAGTATTGAGGTGACTAAGCACACATGGTGTGCTTGTATGGTGATTATGCAATCAAGAGAGCATATAAGCATATTACCATATATTATATGCAACTCATGGGGTTTAGAGTTTTTGCTGCTGTGTTTGTGGGGTCCCTGGGGACCTAGAAGAGCTGGTATATCTACAAAGACGTGATGAGTTTTAGGGAGAAATGATGGGTCTTGACTTCTCTGTGCTCTGTCTCCCAGCCACTTGCCTTCTCTGCTGCTGTATGCTTGCTTCCAGTTTCAAAGAATAAAATTAGGCATATGAGGAAAATTTCATATTTCCGTTGTAAACTCTTCTGCTGAAACAGGTCCAGCAGCAATCATCACTTCATAATTCCAGTGCATAGAAGAACAAAACAGAGGGCCTTTGCTCTCGAACCGTTTCTCTTTCACTTCTATGATGTTGAAAGGAACACAGAGTGACTTGTTTTTCTCTGTACTGATTGTATAAAGGAAGACAGTATGGAACACAGATGTGGGTCAATGGGAGCTACCCGAGGGTCCCTAGGTAAGGCATCTTAGTGGAAGAGTCACCACAGCTTCTGAACCACCCTGGAATCCTTTTGTGAGCCCCCCAGAATCCCTTATTCCCACTTTCTCATGGTCTCTCATTTTCCCAAAGACATCACACTGCCTTCCTTAAGTTGAGGCTTTAAGTCTGTCTTCATCTATTAACCCAGGGAAGATGGCTGGGCTCTCTCTCTCTCTCTCTCTCTCTCTCTCTCTCTCTCTCTCTCTCTCTCTCTCTCTCTCTCACACACACACACACACACACACACACACAAACCAAAATCAAGGCTTGTCAGTGATGATTAATCCAGTCATATCTGCCCCCAGATGCTTCTTTTAAAAATACTTTTAATGAATATATGCCTGTGAGTTTACATGTGTCACATGCATGCAGTAGTCCCCATGTCCAGAGGGTGACTGATCTCCTGGAACCAGAGTTATAGGCAGTTGTGAGCTGCCTGATGTGGGTGCTGTGAACTATACTCAGGTCCTCTGTATGAGCAGTAAGGGCTCTTAACTGCTAAGCCATCTCTCCAGCCCCATCCATAATTTCTACACCCATTTCCCCCAGGTCCAAGGAATGGAACATAGCCTTTCATTAGCCATGACAGTCCCGAAAGTGCATAGCTCCAATTCTTTCACCCTATCTTCCTCAGCACTTTCCTCCTCCAAATCTTCTCCTGACCTTTCCCTCTAAAGACAAGGGTGTAGACTAACCTCTACCCTCCTGATTCACATCCTCAACTTTGTATGCCCCTATCTGAGGTTCTATGTCTCTCACCTCAGCTCCTTGACTCACCTTGAGATGTTGTAACGATGGCTTGAACACTGACTGTCTTCTATAATCTCGTGTTTAGTCTCATGTCACCAGCTTGTGGCATTGTTTTGAAGGCTATGGTGCCTCTAAAGATATGGGACCTGGTTACTTACTGGGGCACATTTTTGACACTTATGGCCACCCCTCTTTTTAGCCTATGCTCACTTCTTGGTACACTACTGTGTGAATAGCTCTGTCATGTGCTTCTGCCAGTGTGAATACTGCCAACCATTATAATGGACTGAAGTCCCCCCAAAACACCAAGGCCAAACAAACCTTTCTTCCTTGAGGTTGTTTTGTCCATGTATTGGGTCATAGCAATACAAAAGTGACAAATACACTGGATACCACCCCCTATTTACCCCTCTGCTTCCCTAATCTCTGTGATATCCATGGTGGGAGCATAACTCTCCAGTGATTGCTTCTCTGGTAAATGAGGACAGATGGAATGAAAATAATTCACAGGTCCAGACACCAGAACCAGGCTGCCAGCCAATAACATATGAAGTTCTACCTGCTGCTGGTCACAGAGGAAACTGGTGGCAGGCCACTGGGATCCAGACCAATTCCTGAGACTTAGACCTCCTCTAAAAGAAAGAGTAAAGAAAAGCCTGGTGTCACACCTGATGAAAATCAGAGCTGCTCTGGGCTCCCATGTTGCTTTAGAACAGTGGGTTTCAAACCATGGGAACATGAGCATGAAAGGGGATTTTGTGGTTGTGTCAACAATTTGGTGTTATCAAGGGGAAGCTCCTGGCAGCTAGTGAGTAGAAACCGGCATGCTGTTAAATATCCCACAGTCCACAGGGTGGTCCCGACCACAGACACCTGTAAAGTTGAGCATGTAATGGGGCTGAGAATGAAATCAGTAAGGATAAAAAATTCATCTTTCCACTTCTTTTGTGACACAAGGAGGAAAATATAGCAAAATAAGAGAAAGTGGTGTGGACCAGGGAAAGGGCAAGGTAAAGAGCAATGGAGTTTGGATGTGGAGATCCATAGGGCAGAGGCAGGAAATGAGAGTCCAAGAAAGCAACTGCATCCTTGGACTGACTGTGAGTAACCACACCCCAGGAAGCAGCTACCTGTCTTTCTGTGGTGAACGAGGACTGCTGCCTCCACCATCAGGGTTAACAAACTCAGAGACATGCAGAGGCTCCAGTATGGAATGAATCCTGGGTGAATTCACCAGCTTGTGGTTCTGATGCTTAGACCAGAAGTTAAAGATAAAGAATTCATCACACTTCGGGGCCCTACATATCCATGTGATAACTTCTAATAAGGAGACAGGTGAAAAGATGAAGTGTAGTGGCCTTTGTGGTTAGGGAAAGGTGAGTGCTTTGGCAGGCATGGAGATAGGGAAGGGAGCTTAAAATCAACAATTAGCTGAGAAGTGTAGAGTTACAGGAGGGAGAATTGAGGCAGCTGAGGGAAGGGGGAATGTATTGAAGGTGAAAGAGTCCGAGACCATGAGAGATGATACATAGGACAGCCCGTAGACAGAAATCAATGAGCAGTCTGTGGGAATCAGTGATGGCGATCTTAAAGAGTCTTTATGGACAGTAAGATGTGTCTGGGAAGAGAACAGTACATCTAAAAGAGATGGTCAGTGCTTTGAGGAGAGGAACAATGAGAGGACTGATGGGGGAAGACCTGGGAGAAGGGCAGGTGTCAGCTTACAGTGTGGGAGGCAGAGCCCTCAATGTGAAAGGTGTGGCTGGGTGGCTGGCAGGAAAGGAGAATGAGTTCATCAGGGTTCCTGGTATGGAAAGCCTTCTTCCCAGAGGATGGCTTTCCAGTATGGAGTCAGCTCCCTCTGGGGTGTGAGTGTAGCCCATTAGCATGGCTCTCCTGATTGCCTTCCTCTTCACTAGTGAATGAGCTGATTCTTCCATTTATCACAAGACATACATTATTGTGTTTTAATCTTCCTAGTGATACCCCCTTTGGATAGAATAATCCAAAGAAGTTTTTCTCACTTTTTTTCCCTGAAAGTAAAATGTCTGGTTATGCATTCTTGCCTTTTCCTCCCCAAATCCTTCAATGAGTATTACAAATTCATCTGAAGTATTCTAGGGTTGGACTTTGGAGAAGTGTCCACATCAGGCAGTTTTGCAGAGTGCATTTCACCAGCAATGACCACAGAACTGTGTTATGACAGCAAATGAAAGGGCCCCAAGCAGGTCTGAAAGAAAGCAGAGGCCAGACAGAGGTGGAAGCATGTTCTAGAAAACAGAGGACTTAGGAGGCATCCACTCGGTTCAGATGTAAACCATCCTAGGTTTCAGCACCTTTCCCCCAACTTGCACACTTGAAGGCCATAACTTGCCTCTTTGGGAAGAGGTAACTGTCAAGGCCTTTGGCTGGTTTTGATTTGAGGTATTTGTGCTCTTTTGCTGTTGTTGTATTAATCTTAGGACTTCCATAGAGTTTGCAGTCATAACAGTAGCAAAATTGAAGTTAAGAAGTAGAAAGAAAAATAATTTTATGGTTGGGGTCTTCACAATGTGGAGAACTTTATTAAAGGGTCACAGCATTAGGAAAGATGAGAAAAAAGCAAAGCTGGGGTGATCCCACTTCTTCATCTCAGAATACTCTATAAAGCCATAGTATTTAAAGCAGTGTGATGGTGTGAGGCACAGCTATTTGACTTACTAATATTCTCTTCAAAGGGATTATCACTCTTAGTTGCTATTTTTTTGCCATGAATAAGCCTTTCAGTTTTCACATTTGCAAATGCCACCAGTTTTCACATCTGTTTTCTACACTTAGGTTGTCCTACCCAGGAAAGTACCACAGATTATAGATCAAAGTGACCTCCTCAGGCTTATTTAAGGGAGCTTTGTAGCCTGAGGTCTTAACTTTAATTACTTAATCCATTTTTGGCTTAATTTTTTTGTGTGTGTGCTTGTTGTTGGATGAGGGTCTAGTTTACTTCTTTTATTCAGAGACATTAATCATTTTAGGAACCATTCATTAAAAACACTTTACTACAGTCTTGCTACACTTGTCAAAGGTGAATCTTCAGTCTGTTATACACACTTTTGCTTCTGGACTCTTTATTCTATTTATTGAGTGTGTGTGTGTGTGTGTGTGTGTGTGTGTGTGTGTGTGTGTGAGAGAGAGAGAGAGAGAGAGAGAGAGAGAGAGAGAGAGAGAGAGAGAGAGAGAGACTCGTGTTAGCATCACGTTGTTTAAAACTGTAATGAATTTTGAAATGAAGAAGTGGGAGTCTCCAGCTTTTTGTTATTTTATATGATTGTTTTAGCTATTCATGGTCTCACATTTTAGGATTTTTTTTTCTGTTTCTATGAAACATGTCATCAATTTGTACTGAATTTGTACCAAGGTAACACAAATCAAAGGCATAAATAGGCCATATTGAACCTAGTAGTGTAACTATTATGAAGGAAAACTCTTATGAAGAAGTGGAACGAGAATTCATTCAGATACTTGGCTTTTGGGTGGTGAAACAATACAGCTGATGCAGAGAGTGGTGTGGAAATTGAGCACAAAGTTGCCATAGAATGGCAGCATCACTTCTGGGAATGTTGGGATTTAAAAACACTTGAAATCAGGATCTTGACATTAATGTAAGTGTATTCATAGAGCATTCTTTAAAACAGTGAAGATGTGAAAACATCCCCAAAGCCTGTCCCTGGATAAATGGATAAGAATACCATGTATTTACTCCAGAATCATGTTCATAGCAAATTACACTGTATTGTACACTTCTAATTGATTCAGAATATGGAATTAATATCAAATGTCCTTACCATGATTAAAAAATCCCTGATGTAAAGTTTGGGCTATAGCGTCCACACTGGTATATTTTTGCTGACACAAGACTGAGGCTACTTATTTTAGCAGTAAGTTTGGAAACTAAATGGCTATAGATGACAGTTACTCACCTACTGAGGGAAATGAGGAAGGCTATGTATGAAGGACACTTGAGAAACATCTATCCAGTGACTGGAAGAAGGAGCTGCAGAGATGGAGAGGAGAAATGGCCAAACTCCCTAATTCATTCTGCATTTACAAGGGGCCAAGACTAGCTGAGAATTTTTTATATGGATTGGATTTAAAAGGATGCATAAATGATGGTCATTGTGAAGGTTCTAAAGAAATGGAGTGGTACAGATCTATATAATTTATATAGTCAAATGGATGAGGCAATTACCATAGAGTGTCTTGAATAGAAGATTAAAAAAAAAACAAAAACAAAACTCAGTGTATGCAAGCGCAGAAGAGAGATCTGTCTCCAGACCTGCTAGGTTCAGTGGCAGTGACCAGTACATGACTTTAGTCTACAGATTCATCAAACATACTTCATTAAGCCAACCCTCATGATAGTCTTCGGAAATGGAATGTGTATTTCTCACTACTAAAGACAAAAATCTGGCAGAATAGCTTCATAACTTATCTGCTACCATACTCTGAATCTGTGCCCCCAAAATGCTATGAGCTAAATCCCCAAATTTATATGTTCATAGTAGCTGCAGAGGAGGCTTTGGAAAGTGGTTGGAATTAGATAAGCCTGTGAGTGTGCCCAAGACTCCAATGATGTTATCAGTGTAAGAAGAACAGAGGTTGGTCGGGTGGTGGTGGTGGTGCATGCCTTTAATCCCAGCACTTGGAAGGCAGAGGCAGGTGGATCTCTGTGAGTTCGAGACCAGCCTGGTCTACAAGAGCTAGTTACAGGACAGCCCCCAAAGCCACAGGGAAACCCTGTCTAGAAAAAACAAACAAACAAACAAGCAAACAAACAAACAAAAAACAGAGGTTGAAGTCAGTGCATTTGTTGTCTTGTGATGTTATCTGGCACATCATGGAATGGAAAGAAGCTCCCATGAAATGCCAAGGAGATGCAGACTACATGGTTTTCCCAATTTTCAAAATCATAATCAAGTGAACTCTTGACATTTATTGTATTCTAGCATAATAGCTTATTATAATTGTTATATATTGTTGTAACTATTCATAGGCATTATGCTATAGAAATAGAAAAAACACTGCCCAAGATGGGGGCCTAAGTGACCTATCTGCATAAGGACCCAGTTCAATTTAGATGACCTTTGCTTCTGCTTCTTCTATATCTAGGTTTAGAGCTGTTGGGTCCTAAGAAATTCCTTTTCCCAATGTCTGGCATTTAGCAAAAAGCAGCATTCCCTCAGGGACATAAGAAGATAATTCTTGCTTGCTAAAATGAGTCATTTTCCTGATCTCCGACAAAAGGGACAAATGGCTCTTCCATTAACCTATACCTGTGGTACAAATGATCATATCTAGGTCTTTGCTAGCCTGTAGGCTCCCTCAGTCCCTACCTGTTCCAGAGTCATCCTGGCTGCCATGCCTGCCCCTACTCTAAACTTCTCCAGCCCATGAGCTTCACTCCCTTCCCCCAGCTTCTCTGATTCCTATGTAACTCAACCATTTGGACTACATGCACTTTGTTCTTGGTTTTCTTTGTCCTCTTGGTCTTCTTTGCCACCCCCTCTCTTCTCTTCCTTTCTTGCTCTCCCCTCATACCACCTATCCTCTCATGACCACATCTATTCTCCTGGCCCTGTTGAGTCTGGACCATTTTAGATGCCCCTGGCTGCACTCTGCCTCATATCTACAACAAAACCTCCTCAACCATACCTGGTCTTATGATGTTGTGGGAAAATGTGGCTATGTCAGAGCAAACCACAGAGACATGCAGGACACACAGGACCAGCACAATACAATAGGACATGTTAACAGGTCATCAGGGAAATCCATTCATAATTCCCAACAAAGCAAGTAACTCTAGGACCTAGATATTAGATATACTAGAGTCACAGCAACTGAACCCAGAGACCAGACTTTTCTTATTCCAATTATGGCCCCCTGGCTCCCAAACTGTTAACAAATTGGTGAAGCAAATGATACTCATCTTTATGGGGTTATATTGTGATTTATCTAAATGCCAGAGTCATTTAAGAAGCCAATAACTTCTCCAATAAGGAAGAGACTACAAAGTTAATGGACTTTGAATTCATAGCAGCTCACAGAGGGACAGAATATCTGAAGCTGTTTTGTGAAAGCAGGCTGAACACAATGAGGAGTTACTGCATAGCACAGTCTAAGAACCACAAGCTTGCCTAAGAATGTGTATTGTAACCCTGCCAATGTGCAGGCACTGTCTTCAGAAAGTGTGATTGTCCTATAAATAGACATTGGCTTTTCTTAATGAGGAGATGAATTATTTGTTGACATTGTTCACTGGAAAGATTTCATACCCATCTCCTCATCCATGTTCTTGGTAGTTCTGGACGGGGTTGAACATGCCTAGCTTCCTGAGACATCCAAAATGGAACAGCATGACAAGGCTTCATCCTCTGAAGGGACTCACAGAGGGCTAAGGGCTTCCAGACATCCAGCACTGTGCAATGTCAATGAGACAAAGCTTTCTTCCATTGCTTTGGAGAGCAGCATGGAGACCACTTTATAATTTTTATTTATTTTTGTTGTTCTCAAGTGAAAATGAAATCATAACATTTCTAGAAAAAACTATTTTATCCATTTATGATTTTGCCTATGTCCTAGGGAAAAAGGAAAAAACTTAAAGACATTTAGGTTTCTGAATCTGAAGAGTATTCATATTCTAAATCTGTAATAGCCAACTTGTAGACCTATGAGGTTTTCCTAGAAAATGTGTGTGCTTCTTTGTTTATATTCCTAATAGTGAGTTGTAATCCTTTAAGAAGTGTTAAAAAGTAACTGGGGAGTAGATGTGTACTATATTCAAGATGAAATAAGCATCAGGTACCTAGAACTCAGTCTCTTCACTTGGCAGAAGGAAATTACAGTTAGGAGTGGTGAATGACTTGCCAAGGAGGACCAGAAAAGCAATGATAGAGTCCATAGGAATCCAGGTCTCCACCTGGGAGCTCAAGACTCTTCTGTGAGATGCATATTCATGAGGTTTATTTTCTGCTTCTGGGAATATGATTACCCTGCACTGAAGAAAATTTTATTTTGTAAAATACAGGTTGAGATTTGTATCAAGTCTGCTATATTTTTCCTAGAGTTGAATCCTTTCCTGATTCTGGTTATATGATTACTGCATTTCCCCCATGGAAAAAGTGGATTTATAATCATCAAGTTGATAGGATGTCCCATTCTCTAGAGAAGTCAGTTTCCTTCCATATCCATCTCTGGAACCACCCAATGGGCTCATCAACACAGTAGTTATGATGGGAGGGATGGAAGCTATACATGTGCAGGGAATCATGGAGTTGGTTTGTCTTAGCTGTCTTGAGAGGTTTGTATCATAGGCTTTTCAGGCTAGAGTCCATGGCTCCTGAGGCACAATGTGTCTTCTAGTTCTTGAGAAACCCACATGCTCCCTCAGGCAGTGAAGCATTCAGGCCACTTTGTGTTTCTCTGTATGTTTCCTCAGAAGTCAAGGAAACATGGAACCTTGACAGGACAATTGGTCTTATATTAATCTTGTGTACTGTGTAAAGTTTGCAAACATCATTGTATCCTGGCAACTACAATTGTACTGATCCTGGAAGTTGTCATTATATTCTGTTTCTCATGAAGGTGTAAAAAAATCTTATAGCTCTCAATAAAATTATCACAGTTTCATTCTTGCTGTAGCTCTACCAACCTACCTGGTTTAATTCCTCATGGTCACATCAGGTGACCTTGGCCCCATAAGTATACATGGATTTAGCAAAAGAACTTTCAGGCATTTAGACCAACTTGTTTATAGACACCAATGAGTACCAGTGTATGAGAAGCCAAAATGAGTTCTGAGCTTTGATATAGCTTCATTCTCTAGGGTGATTACCAGCCAATGTATAGCAGGTTGATTATACTAGGCTAGGCAACTTCCGTCATGAAGGGGACAGTGTTATGTCCATCAATTGCCGATACACTGGATATGCAATGCTTTTTCCAAATCTAACACAGGATCTTACAAATATTTTCCCACTGGGAATGATATTTCATATGGTACTACTTCTAACCAAGGAGCTCACTTCACAGAAATGAAATATAACAATGAATGCCTACCTTTTAAATTCACAAGTCTTATCACCCTGGGGCAGCTGGTTTACTAGAATGGTAGAATAACACCAACTAGGTAAATACTTTCCAGAGGTGAACAAGACTTTCCAACTAGTGTATATACTCTGATTCAGCATTCAATGTATGATACTGTTTCTCCAAAAAGCCAAGTGTCTTAGTTAGTGTTTCTGTTGCTAAGCTGGACCAAAAGGTAAGTCGGAGAGGAAAGGGTTTATTTGACTTACACTTCCACATTGCTGTTCATTTCGGAAGGAAGTCAGGACAGGAACTCAAACTGGGCAGGATCCCAGAGGAAGAAACTGATGCAGAGGACATGGAGGGGAGCTTCTTACTGGCTTCCTTCCCCTGGCTTGCTGAGCCAACATTATTATAGAACCCAGAACCAGCAGCCCAGGATGGCACCACCCACCATGGGCTGGGCCCTCCCCCATTGATCGCTAATTGAGAAAATGCCTTACAGCTGGATCTCATGGAGGCATTTCCTAAACTGAGGCTCCTTCCTCTGATGACTCTAACTGTGTCAAGTTGACACACAAACCAGCCAGCACACCAAGGTTCAGGAGACCAGAAATCAAGGAGTGGGAATAGGAGGGACCTACTCACCATTACCTATAATTTTCCTTAGTAAACCTTGTCTAGCTTGTTCCCATGGTTTCAGTTACCCAGAGAAAATTCTCCTAGTAGGAGATGTAACTTTTGAATTAAGTGCTAAAATGGCCATTCTGCCGCTTTTTAAAGTTTTCAAGTCCATGGAAGTTATTACAGTCATGGCTGGAGTGATGAATCTAGTCTACCAATGAGAAACAGGGCTTCTAGTTCACAAAGAAGTCAAAGAAGAGCATGTCTGGAGGTTCAGATGAGGTTAAGTAGAAAACTATAACTCCATTTGGAGAGGACTATGATTGGCCAGACCTTTCATGAAGAAAGATTTAAGTCATCTTCTGGCTGAAGGACCCCCCCAAAGGCATACAGAATTATGAAATAATAGTAGAAAAAGGCAATTGCCAGTACCTAATGCAAACTTTAAAAATGAGATCAATAGCTGTCATGAGTGTCTCTCTGTATTGTTATGATACACATTTATCACCAACCAATAACCTATATATGAAGCAAATATCTTTGCCTTCTCTTCTTGTTCTTTTATTTAATATATATTATGTATTTATTATTATGTGACATATCTTGACTTATTTTCTTATATGAAGTACTGTGAATTTTACATTGTAGTAATCAAGTTGTGGAATGGATATAAGAAGAGTAAACCTCTTTCAAGAATTTCTCTTTAGTTTGGGAAAGTTCCTAACCTAAAAAAGGACATGCCTATAAAAATACAAGAAGCTTACAGAATGACAAATAGACTGGCCAAAAAACAGTCCCCTGGCCACATACTAATCAAAACACCAAACATACAGAATGAAGAAAGAATAAGAGCTGCAAAGGAAAAAGGCCAAGTAACATATAAAGGCAGACCAATCAGAATTACATGAGATTTTTCAATACAAATTCTGAAAGCCAGAAGGTCCTGGATAGATGTTTTATAGCCATTAAGAGACCATGGATGCTAGCCCAGACTACTATGCTTAGCAAAGCTTTCAATCACTATAGATGGATAAAACAAGATATTCTATGACAAAAACAGATTTAAACAACACATATCCATAAATAAAGCCTTGGAAAAAGTACTGGAAGGAAAACTCCAATCGAAGGAAGTTAGCTACACTCACAAAATATAGGCAATAGCTAATCCTACATTACCCAAGCACATATACAATGCCACCACCAAATAAAAAATAACAGGAATCAATAAATGATGGTCATTAATATCTCTTAATATCAATAGTCTCAATTCGCTTATAAAAAGACAAAGGCTAACATAATGGATACAAAGACAAAAATCCATCCTTCTGCTGCAAACAAGAAACATACCTCAAAGACAGATATTATCTCAGAGTAAAGGGTTGGGACAAGATTTTCTAATCAAATGGACCTAAGTAACAAGCGGGTGTCACTATCCTAGTACCTAACAAATTAAGCTTCAAACTAAAATTAATCAAAAGAGATGAAGAAGGTCATTTCATATTCATCACAGGAAAAATCCGTCTAGATGAACTTTCAATTCTGATCATCTATGCCCCAAATACAAAGGCACCCACATTTGTAAAAGAAACATTGCTAAAATTTAATCACACATAACTCCACACACATATAGTGGAAGACTTCAACACCCCAATCTCACTACTGGACAGGACTACCAGACAGACAACTAATAGAGAAATAAAGAAACTAACAGAAGTTATGACTCATTTGGATTTAACAGACATCTATAGAACATTCCATCAAAACACAAAAGAATACACTGTCTTCTCCCCACCCTATGGAACCTTCTCTAAAATCAACCACATACTCAGCAATAAAGAAAACCTCCGTGGACTCATCGCAGACCAGGTGAGCCACCCCCTGCTTTTACCCAATTCATGTCCTAAGCGCCATTCACCCAGATCCCTCCAGGCTCGTCCCTGCTTGAAACAGACACGCCCAGGCAGGGTGGAGCTTCCTGAATCTGGCTTGGTTCAGGACACTCTTCCTTCCCTTTCCGTGGACTCATCGCAGACCAGGTGAGCCACCCCCTGCTTTTACCCAATTCTTGTCCTAAGCGCCATTCACCCAGATCCCTCCAGGCTCGTCCCTGCTTGAAACAGACACGCCCAGGCAGGGTGGAGCTTCCTGAATCTGGCTTGGTTCAGGACACTCTTCCTTCCCTTTCCGTGGACTCATCGCAGACCAGGTGAGCCACCCCCTGCTTTTACCCAATTCTTGTCCTAAGTGCCATTCACCCAGATCCCTCCAGGCTCGTCCCTGCTTGAAACAGACACGCCCAGGCAGGGTGGAGCTTCCTGAATCTGGCTTGGTTCAGGACACTCTTCCTTCCCTTTCTGTGGACTCATCGCAGACCAGGTGAGCCACCCCCTGCTTTTACCCAATTCATGTCCTAAGCGCCATTCACCCAGATCCATCCAGGCTTGTCCCTGCTTGAAACAGACACGCCCAGGCAGGGTGGAGCTTCCTGAATCTGGCTTGGTTCAGGACACTCTTCCTTCCCTTTCCGTGGACTCATCGCAGACCAGGTGAGCCACCCCCTGCTTTTACCCAATTCTTGTCCTAAGCACCATTCACCCAGATCCCTCCAGGCTCGTCCCTGCTTGAAACAGACACGTCCAGGCAGGGAGGAGCTCCCCGAATCTGGGTACAGGCCACTCTTCATTCCATTCCCGGCGACTGATCCGCCAAGAGGCCTAACGCCATCAGAGTGAGGAGGCTACGAGGAGAGGCAAAACCATCCAGAGCTTCGGACATTGAATTCCTGGCCCACACACACTACAGAGTAACAAGAGGAGATAGAGAGATCCTACCTGCACTCACTGGAAAAAGATATGGAAGAAGACAGAATAAGAACCCGCTCAACAACAGAAAGACCAATATGACACCACCAGAATCTAGGGACTCCACTCCAGCAAGATCTGAAAAGCCCAACACAATGCTTGAAGAAGAGATGGACCTCAAAAATTATCTGAGCAAGATGATAGAGACCTTCAAAGAGGAAACAAGAAAATCCCTTAAAGAAATAGAAGAAAAAGTAAGCAAAAAATTACACGATATGGAGGAAAAGACAAACCAAAATATTCAAGAAATAAACAAATCTCTTAAAGAAGCTAAAGAAACCCAAGATAAAACAACCAAACAAGTGAAGGAAGCTCTTGAAACAGTTCAAAACATGAAAGCTGAATTAGACACATTAAAGAAAACACAGAATGAAGCGATGCTGGAAATGGAAAGGTTGGATAAATGATCAGGATCTAAAGATGTGAGTATAACTAATAGAATTCAAGAGACAGAAGAGAGAATCTCAGCTATTGAAGACTCGCTAGAGGATATACATTCATCAACCAAAGAAAACCTCAAGACCAACAAATCCCTAACACAAAATATACAGGAAATATGGGACACCGTGAAAAGACCAAACCTAAGAATAATAGGTGTAGAAGAAGGTGAAGAAACACTGCTCAAAGGTACAGAAAACATATTCAACAAAATCATAGAAGAAAACTTCCCCAACCTACAGAAAGATATGCCTATGAAAGTACAAGAAGCTTATAGGACACCAAACAGACTGGACCACAAAAAGAAGTCCCCCCGACACATAATAATCAAAACTCCAAATCTACAGAATAAAGAAAAAATATTAAGAGCTGCAAAGGAAAAAGGCCAAGTAACATATAAAGGCAAACCAATCAGAATCACACCCGACTTCTCAATGGAAACTATGAAAGCCAGAAGGTCTTGGATAGATACACTACAAGCACTAAGGGAGCATGGATGTCAACCCAGACTACTGTACCCAGCAAAACTTTCAATCACTATAGATGGAGAAAACAAGATTTTCCATGACAAAAACAGATTTAAACAATACATATCCACAAATCCAGCACTACAGAAGGTTCTGGAAGGAAAACTCCAACCCAAGGAACATAACTACATGCACAAAAACACAGGCAATAGATAATCTAATATTGCCAAACACAAAAAGAAGCAGGAGGGCAAAATCCACACACAATGACACCACCAACAATAAATCCAAACCAAACAAGAACCAACGAACAATGGTCATTAATATCCCTAAATGTCAATGGCCTTAACTTACCCGTAAAAAGATATAGGCTAACAGAATGGATACGAAGACAGAATCCATCTTTCTGCTGTTTACAAGAAACACACCTCAACTTCAAAGACAGGCGATACCTCAGAGTAAAAGGATGGGAAAAGATTTTCCAATCAAATGGCCTCAAGAAACAAGCAGGTGTAGCAATCCTAATATCTAACAAAATGGACTTTAAACTAAAATCAATCAAAAGAGATGAAGAAGGGCATTTCATACTCATCACAGGAAAAGTCCATCAAGATGAAATCTCAATCCTGAACATCTATGCTCCAAATAAGAAGGCACCCACATTTGTGAAAGAAACATTACTAAAGCTCAAACCACACATAAAACCACACACACTTATAGTAGGAGACTTCAACACCCCCCTTACACCACTAGACAGGACCACCAGACAAAAACTTAACAAAGAAACAGAGGATCTGAAAGAAGTCATGGCCCAACTGGGGTTAACGGATATCTATAGAGCATTCCATCCAAACTCAAAAGAATATACCTTCTTCTCAGCACCACATGGCACCTTCTCCAAAATTGACCACATAGTAGGCAACAAAGCAAACCTCCACAATTACAAAAGAATTGAAATAACCCCCTGTATCTTATCAGACCACCATGCATTAAAGCTAGAATTCAGCAACAATACAAATGGCAGGAAACCTGCAAACTTTTGGAAAATGAATAACACCCAATTGCACCATTCCTGGGTTGAGGAAGAAATAAAAAAACAAATTAAAGACTTCCTAGATTCTAATGAAAATGCAGACACAACATACCCAAACTTATGGGACACTCTGAAAGCAGTCCTAAGAGGGAAGTTCATAGCACTAAGTGCCCACATGAAGAAACTAGAGAAAAGTCACATTAGAGAACTGACAGAACAACTGAAAACACTAGAGCAAAAAGAAGCAAACTCACCAAGGAGGAGTAGACGCCAGGAAATAATCAACCTGAGAGCTGAAATCAATAAAGTAGAAACTAGGAAAACATTACAAAGAATCAATGAAACAAAGAGTTGGTTCTTTGAGAAGATCAACAAGATAGACAAACCTCTAGCCAAACTAACCAAAAGGCAGAGAGAGAGCACACTAATTAACAAAATCAGAAACGAAAAGGGGGATATAACAACGGACACTGTGGAAATCCAGAGAATCTTTAGGTCATACTTTGAAAATCTGTACTCCACAAAATTCGAAAATCTAATGGAAATGGACAGTTTCCTGGATAAATATCACTTACCAAAATTAAATCAAGATCAGATAAACAATTTAAATCGACCCATAACCCCTAATGAAATAGAAGCAGTCATCAAAAGCCTCCCAACCAAAAAAAGCCCAGGACCAGATGGCTTCACTGCAGAATTCTACCAGAAATTCAAACAAGAGCTGATACCAATACTCCTCAAACTGTTCCGCACAATAGAAGCAGATGGGATATTGCCAAACTCCTTCTATGAGGCTACAATCACTTTGATACCCAAGCCACACAAAGATAAGACTAAGAAAGAGAACTACAGACCAATATCTCTCATGAACATTGATGCTAAAATACTCAATAAAATATTGGCTAATCGAATCCAAGAACATATCAGAAAAATCATCCACCACGATCAAGTGGGCTTCATCCCAGGGATGCAAGGATGGTTCAATATACGAAAAACCATCAATGTAATCCACCATATAAACAAACTGAAAAAGAAAAACCACATGATCATCTCACTAGATGCTGAAAAGGCCTTTGACAAAATCCAACATCCCTTCATGACAAAGATCTTGGAGAGAACAGGAATAACAGGAACATATCTAAACATGATAAACGCGATATACACCAAACCAATAGCCAACATCAAACTAAATGGAGAGAAACTCAAAGCATTTCCTCTAAAATCAGGAACAAGACAAGGATGTCCACTCTCTCCATATCTCTTCAATATTGTTCTTGAAGTTCTAGCTAGAGCAATAAGACAAGATCAGGATATCAAAGGGATACAAATTGGAAAGGACGAAGTCAAACTTTCACTATTTGCAGATGACATGATAGTCTACATAAGTGACCCGAAAAACTCTACCAGGAAACTCCTACAGCTGATAAACACCTTCAGCAAGGTAGCAGGATACAAAATTAACTTAAATAAATCTGTAGCCCTACTGTATACAGATGATAAACTCAATGAGAAAGAAATCATGGAAACATCACCTTTCACAATATCCACAAGCAACATTAAATATCTGGGGGTAACACTAACCAAAAAAGTGAAAGACCTGTACAATAAGAACTTTGAGACTTTAAAGAAAGAAATTAAAGAAGATACCAGAAAGTGGAAAGATCTCCCGTGCTCTTGGATAGGCAGAATTAACATAGTAAAAATGGCAATTCTACCAAAAGCAATCTACAGATTTAATGCAATCCCCATCAAAATCCCAACACAGTTTTTCACAGACATTGAAAGAACAATACTCAACTTTATATGGAAAAATAAAAAACCTAGGATAGCCAAAACAACTCTTTACAATAAAAGATCCTCTGGAGGCATCACCATCCCTGACTTCAAGGTCTACTATAGAGCCATAGTTCTGAAAACAGCTTGGTATTGGCACAAGAATAGACAGATAGACCAATGGAATCGAATTGAAGACCCAGATATTAACCCATGCACCTACGAACACCTTATTTTTGACAAAGGTGCTAAATCCATACAATGGAAAAAAGATAGCATCTTCAACAAATGGTGCTGGCACAATTGGATTCGAACATGCAGAAAATTGCAGATAGATCCATACTTGTCACCATGCACGAAACTTAAGTGCAAATGGATCAAAGATCTCTCCATAAACCCAGCCACACTGAATCTTTTAGAAGAGAAAGTGGGAACAACCCTTGAACAAATTGGCACAGGAGAACGATTCCTGAACATCACGCCAGAAGCACAGACACTGAGGTCTGCAATTAATAAATGGGACCTCCTGAAACTGAGAAGCTTCTGTAAGGCAAAGGACACAGTCAGTAAGACAAAACGACCACCCACAGAATGGGAAAAAATCTTCACCAGCCCCACATCTGACAGAGGACTGATTTCCAAAATATACAAGGAGCTCAAGAAGCTAGCCACCAAAACACCATACAATGAAATTAAAAAGTGGGGTGCAGAACTAAACAGAGATTTTTCAACAGAGGAATCTGAAATGGCTGAAAGACACTTAAGAAAGTGCTCAAAATCCTTGGCCATCAGAGAAATGCAACTCAAAACAACTCTGAGATACCACCTCACACCTGTCAGAATGGCTAAAATCAAAAATACCAATGACAACCTATGCTGGAGAGGATGTGGAGAAGAAGGAACACTCCTCCATTGCTGGTGGGAGTGTGAACTTGTAAGACCACTTTGGAAATCAGTATGGCGGTTGCTCAGAAAAATGGGAATCAATCTACCTCAAGATCCAGCCATTCCTCTCTTGGGTATATACCCAAATACTGCTTGTCCATACAACAAGGACATATGTTCAACCATGTTCATAGCAGCATTGTTTGTAATAGCCAGAACCTGGAAACAACCTAGATGCCCCTCAACTGAAGAATGGAAAGAGAAAATGTGGTACATTTATACAATGGAGTACTACTCAGCAGAAAAAAGCAATGGAATCTTGAAATTCGCAGGCAAATGGATGGAACTAGAAGAAACCATCCTGAGTGAGGTAACCCAATCACAAAAAGACAAACATGGTATGTACTCACTCATATATGATTTTTAGACATAGAGCAAAGGTTTACCAGCCTATAATCCTCTACCCCAAGGAAACTAGAAATCATGAATGACTCTAAGGGATAAATGGACCCCAGGAATGGGAAATGGCATGAACTCCCGAGCTAATTGAGAGCATGAGGGTAGGGGAGTGGGTGCTGCCACAATAAGAGCACAAGATGAAGAGTAGAGGAGAAGAAATGGAGGAGCAGATATATTGAGTTGGGGGAAGAATAGAGGAGAGAGAGCAGGATGAGAGATACCATATCAGAGGGAGCCACTATAGGTCCGAGAAGAGATCTGGAACTAGGAAGATCTCCAGAGACCTATAAGGATGACACGATCTGACAGTCTGGGCAGTGGAGGAGAAGTTGGCCTAGAAACCCTTCCCCTAGAATGAGATTGATGAATACTCTCTATGCTATTCTAGAGTCCTCATCCAGTGGCTGATGAGAGCAGAGACAGACATCCACAGAAATACACTGAGCTGAAATCTGGAACTCAGTTGAAGAGAGGGAGGAATGAAGAACGAAGGGGTCTGTACCTGGTTGGAGAAACCCACAGAAACAGTTGGCCTGAAAAAGGGAAAGCATATCGACCCCAGATGCTCTTTGGGAGGACAGTACAGGACTAATCCAGCCCCCTGATCATGGATGCCAATGGGGAGGCCCCTGCACTCCTGGGAGCCTCTGGAGGTGGACTGGTGTTTTGCCCTGGTGGGTGGGAGGGACTTCGAGAGCCCATCCCACTTGAAGGGATTCGCTCTGTCTCTGAACACATGGGGAGGGGCCTAGGCCCAGCACAGGAAGATTTGGTGGACTTGGTGGAGCCCTGGTTGGGGGCCCTACCCTGCCTGGGGAGTGGCGGGTGGATGGGGTGGGGGGTAGGTTGGAGGTGGGGGAGAAGGAATGGGGGTGGGGGAGGGAGAGGGAGAGGGAAAGTACATGTGAAAATATTAATAATTTAATAAAAAAATATCCAGGAAAAAAAAAAGAAGGGACTTTGAGAGCCCATCCCACGTGATGGGATACACTCTAGCCCTGGACACATGGGGAGGGGCCCAGACCCAGCACAGGAAGATTTGGTGGATTTTGCAGAGCCCCCATTGAGGGCCTACCCTGCCTGAGGAGTGAAGGGTGGATGGGGTGGGGGGTACGTTGGGGGTCAGGGAGGAGGGATGGGGGTGAGGGGAGGGAGAGGGAAAAGGGACTTACATGTGGAACAAGTTTGTTCCCTAACTTGAACTAATAAATAAAAAAGATTAAAAAAAAACAAACAAACAAAAAAAAGAAAACCTCAACAGATACAAAAAAAAAAAAAAAATGGAATAACCCCCTGTATCTTATCAGACCGCCATGGCTTAAAATTAGAATTCAACAATAACCCCACAAACTCATGGAAATTGAACAATACTCAATTGCCTCACTGCTAGGTAAAGGAAGAAATAGAGAAAGAAATCAAAGACTTCCTAGAAGTCAATGAAAATGAAGGCGCAACATACCAAAACCTATGGGACACTCTGAAAGCAGTTCATAGCACTAAGTGCCCACATGAAATGTGGAGAAAGCCCCACTAGAGAATTAACAAAACACCTGAAAACTCTAGAACAAAATTAAACAAACTCATCCTGGAAGAGTAGACTCTAGGAAATAACCAAATTGAGGGCTGAAATCAATAAAGTAGAAACCAGGAAAACAATACAAAGAATCAATGTAACAAAGAGTTGGTTCTTCGAGAAAATCAACAAGATAGATAACCTTTATCCAAACTAACAAAAAAGTAGAGAAAGAATATCCAAATTAACAAAATCAGAAATGAGAAGTGGAGTATAACAACGAATACTGAAGAAATCCAGAGAATCGTTACCTTTACTCCACAAAATTGGAAAATTTAAAGGAAATGGGCAATTTTCTGGATTGGTATCAAGAACAGATAAGCAATTTAAATAGACCTATAACTCCTAATGAAATAGAAGCAGTCATCAATATTCTCTAAAGCGGGGATAAAAAAGTCCAGAATCAGATGGTTTCAGTGCAGAATTCTACCAGAAATCCAAAGAAGAGCTAACACCAATACTTCTCAAATTGTTCCACACAATAGAAACAGAAGGGTCACTGCCAAACTCTTTTTATGAGGCTACAATTACCTTGGTACCTAACCCACATAAAGAAACAACTAAGCAAGTGGTGGGCAATGACCTTTTGTATATATATTCTCTTATTGGTTGATGAACAAAACACTGATTAGTCAGTAGCCAGGCAGAAAGTATAGGTGGGGTTAATCAGAGAGTGAGTCACCAGGGAGACACTGAAGGAGTAACATGCTAGAGCATTCCCTGGTAAGCCAAAACAACATGAAGAAACACAGATTGATAGAAATGGGTTAATAATTAAGAGAGAGCTAGCCAATAAGAAGCCTGAGCCATTGGCCAAACAGTTTGTAATTAATTTAAGTCTCTATGTTTATTTGGGACTAAATGACAGCAGGACCAGCCTGGAAAGAAACTCTGTCTACAAGAAAGAGAATTACAGACCAACCCCCCTCATGAACATGGATGCAAATACTCAAAAATACTGGCAAATGGAATCCAAGAACACATCAGAACAATCATCCACCATGATCAAGTAGGCTTCATCCCAGAGATTCAGGGATGGTTCAGCTTCATCCCTGATATCCAGTGATGGTTCTGCATACAAAAATCTGTCAACGTAATTCACCATATAAACAAAGTGAAAAAAACCCCACATGATCATCTCATTAGATGCTGAACAAGCCTTTGACAAAAATCCAACACCCCTTCATGATCAGGATCTTGGAGATGTCAGGGATAAAAGGAACACACCTAAACATAATAAAGGCAAATACTTCAAGCCAATAGCCAACATCAAACTAAATGGAGAGAAACTCAATGAGAACTGTCTAAAATCAGAAATAAGACAAGGCCAACCAGTCTCTCCATGTCTATTCAATATTGTATGTGAAGTTCTAGCTAGACCGGTAAGACAAAAATAGGAGTTCAAGAGGATACAATTCAGAAAGGAAGAAGTCAAACTTTCACTATTTGCAGATGATATGATAGTTTACATAAATGACCCAAAAATTTCTACCAGGGAACTCCTATAACTGATATACACCTTCATCAAAGTGGGAGGATACAAGATTAGCTCAAAAGAAAAAATCAGTAGCCCTACTATATATAGATGATAAACTGGCTGAGAAAGAAATCAGAGAAATATTACCCTTCACAATAGCCACAAACAACATAAATTATCTTGGTGCAGCTCTAACCAAACAAGTGAAAGACTTGCATGACAAGAACTTCAAGTCTTTAAAGAAAGAAATTAAAGAAGATATCAGAAAATGGAAAGATCTCCCATGGTCTTGGATGGGTAGGGTCAACATAGTAAAACTGGCAGTCCTACAAAAGGACTCTACAGATGCAATGTAATTCCCATCAAAATTCCAGCACAATTCTTCACAAATCTTGAAAGAACAATACTCAACTTTATATGAAAACAAAACCAAGGGTAGCCAAAATAACTCTGTACAATAAAGGAACATCTGGAGGGATCATCATCCCTGACTTCAAGCTCTACTATAGAGCTATAGTAATGAAAATAGCTGGGCATTGACATAAAAATTGACAGGTGAACCAATGAAATCGAATCAAAGTCCCTGATATTAATCCACACACCTATGATTACCTGATTTTTGCCAAAGGAACAAAAACTATATAATGAAGAAAGAAAGAATCTTCAACAAATGGTGCTGGCATAACTGGATACTGACATGTAGAAGATTGCAGATAGAGCCATATCTATCACCATGCATAGAACTTAAGTCCAAATGGATCAAAGATCTCAACATAAATCCAGCCACACTGAACCTCTTCGAAGAGAAAGTGGGAAGTACTGTTGAATGCATAGGCAATTAATAAATGGAACTGCCTGAAACAGAGAAATATATATATATATATATATATATATATATATATATATATATATATGGACACAGTCAACAAGACAAAACAGCAGCCTACAAATTGGGAAAAGATCTTCACCAACCCCACATCTGACAGATGGTTGATCTCCAAAATATACAAGGAGATCAAGAAACTAGTCACCCAAACTCCAAATAATACAATTAAAAATGGGGTACAGTTCTAAATAGAGAATTCTCAACCAAAGAATCTCAAATGGCCTAAAGGCACTTAGGAACTGTTCAACATCCCTAGCCATTGGGGAAATGCAAATCAAAGCAACTCTGAGATATCATTTTACACCTGTCAGAATGTCTAAAATAAAAAACACTGACAGTTTATGCTGGAGAGGATGTGGAGAAAGGGGAACACTCCTCCATTGCTGGAGGGAATGAAAACTTGTACAACCACTTCAGAAATCAGTATGGGTGTTTCTCAGGAAAAATGGGAATCAATCTACCTCAAGACACAGCGATTTCACTCTTAGGCACATACTCAAAGGATTCACATTCATACCATAAGGACATCTGTTTAAATATATTCATAGCGGCATTATTTGTAATAGTCAGAATCTGGAAGCAACCTAGATGCCCCTCAACCAAAGAATGCATAAAGAAAATATGGTACATTTACACAGTAGAGTACTACTGGGAAAAAACAAGGACATTTGAAATTCGTAGGCAAATGGATAGAACTAGAAAAAAAAAATCCTGAGTGAGGTTAACCCAGACACAGAAAGACAAACATGATATGTACTCACACATAAGTGGATATTAGACATAGCACAAAGGATAACCGGCCTACAATCCACAACTCCAGAGAAGCTACGAAACAAGGAGGACTCTAAGAGAGGTAGATATTGATCCCCAAGAAGGGGAAAGGACAAGATCTCCTGAGTAAACTGGGAGTATGGAGAGAAGGGGGAGGGAGAGAGAGGAGAGGAGTAGAGGAGTGGGGAGGAGAACACGAAGGATCAGGAAGGTTGAGTTGGGGGAAGAACACTGAAGGAGAGCAAGGAAACAGATACCTTAATGAGAAACCTGGCACTAGAGACATTCCCAGGAATCTACAAGGATGACCGCAACCAATAGTGGAGAGGCTACCTTAAATGCTCTTCCCCTATAATGAGATTAATGACTACTTTAAATGCTATCATAGAGCCTTCATCCAGTAGCTGATGGAAGCAGAAGCAGAGATTCACAACTAAGCACTATGCCAAACTCCTAGAATCCAGTTGTAGAGAGGGATTAGCAATGAGCAAAGAGGTCAAGACCATAGTGGGGAAACCCACAGAAACAGCTGACTTGAGCATGTGGGATCTCAGGAACCCCAGTCTGATAGCTGGGGAACCTGCATAAGACAGAACTAGGCCCCCTGAATGTGGGTGTCAGTTAGGGGTCTTGGGCAGTCTATGTGGTCATTAGCAGTGGAACCAGCATTTATCCTTTGTGCATGAATGGGCTTTTGGAGCACATTCACTATGGAGGGATATTCTCTCAGCCTACATACATGGAAGAGGTCCTAGGTCCTGCTCCAAATGATGTGACAGACTTTGTTGATCCCCCATAGGATGCCTCACCCTCTCTGAGGTATGGATGGGGGTGGGATGGGAAGATGGTGGGGAGAGTTCAAGGACAGGAGGGAGAGGGAACTTCTATTGGTATTTAAAATAAGATTGTTTTTAATTTAAATTAAAAAAGAAAAAAGAACTTCTCTTCTGGGTAAACTTCTGCTCAGTTCAGGATATCTGTATATTACTAGGTGAGATTTTGACCATGCTATCACCTAGAGGTTAATTTTGGGTTTAGAGATGAGCAACTGTTTGACAATGCATATGATGCTGTCATCCACAAAGCTATCCTGGGAGTTACGTGATCTGTAAGCTGCAAATGCAGCTAGGCTTGGTGGCTCAGCACTGAAATCCCAGTGTCCAGGAGCCAAAGGAAGGAGGATCATGACCCAGGCCAGCCTGGCCTACAGTCTCAGAAAACCATACCAAACAAATAAAAAGCATGAAGAAATAAATGGAAGATCAAATTGTCATATATCCACTAACCGAACAACTCAGCATTTGAAGGGAACAAACCTTGCTTTCTTTGACAGAAGCAAAAGTGAAAATCATGAGAAGCAAGGGGAACCAGATGTGAGTGAATCCACCCTGGGTGATTTTGTTTTGCAAAGTTCTGTAAAGGGCAAACTAACCTACAGAGATGCAGAAACAGGAGACTGGAGGTTTTCTGCAACCCCAGATGGAGGGAAGGAGGGACATTAAATAGGAGCAGGGAATCTTCAAGGCCATGTGAAACTGAGAACTGGATGAGTGGCAGTTTCCCTGAGGCATGCTTGTGCCTAAATTCATGCAATCCCATGTTTTCAAGAAATTCATTATAAAGATTAATAAATAGAACCTCAAAACTGGTAGGGTCAATTGTACAGCATGTAGCGAGAGCTTGAGAGTGACTAAAGTGAAAAGAACTTCATGTCTATCTACCACAAGTATGTCTCAAGATGATAGACATTGTGTGAATATCATAGTTTTATGTTGTTTTCAGGTAAGTAGCTCATGCTCTTCCTTTGACCCTGGGTGATTTTATTACCCACAAGGTCTCCTGTCAGTCAGATTGGCATTGCTAAGGCACAGGCTGAGGGCAGTATGAAGGTGAATGACAGAGAGTTTACTCTTACAAAGTGCATCCTGTAATCAGCCTTCCAGAAGCCCACATTATACTTCAACATTGATAGCTTGTTTTAGTGACACAGCAGTGTTTATCTGCAAGGGAGCCCAGTGGGCTGGGTGGCAATTGCAGTGGAAGAGTAGGATCATTTCAAAGGAGGAGAAGAGGAAATAGATGGAGTTGAGTAAGAGTCTGTGGCTACAGTTACATTCTATGTTGAGGAGCCTACAAGCACATTTGAATGTGGTGCTGTAAAAACTGGAGATCCAGGAAGAAAGAAATAAAATTGAACCCTTATATCACATATAAAGATCACTCCAGAATGGATTAAATACCTAAACCTAACACCCCATCTCTCCAACCTCTTAGAAGACAACAGAAAGCTTTGTGTCATTCTATTTGGCAACTATGTTTTCTATTGGACTTTTTTTCAATGACATCAAAAGTACATGCAGCAAAAGAAAAAAATAGACAAATTAGACTTCACCCAGGCTAAAAACTTTAATGTGCAAAAATATAGTTTCAACAGAGTGAATGAGAGAAATACTTGTAAGTGATATATCTCACATAGGTTTGAAATCCAGAATGCACAAACATGTTCTATAATTCAGCATCACTAGCGAAGGGACTCAAAGAGCTTGGCAACACATTTTTTGGAAGAAGACATGCAAGTGCCCAGTACATGAAGAAGAGATACTGCACATCACAGTTAATAGGGAAAAACAATTTAAACTGAAATAAGATGCCACTTTGTACCCGCTGAACTAAATGTTGTGGCAACAAAATGGATCAGAAAGATTGACAAGTGCTGGGAAAGATGTAAGGAAATTGTAACACCTGTGCTTTGCTTATGGGAATATCTAATAGTGTAGTCACTGTGTAAAACAGTATTGCAATTTCTCAAACAACAGAAATAGGATTACTAAATTCCACTTTAGGGTATACCCTAATAAACTAAAAGAAAGGTTTCAAGGAGCCACTTAAACACCATAGTTTTGGCAACATCATTCACAATATCCTAAAGCTGGGAGTTGCCCAAGTTACCACTAGGAAGGTGAACAGGTAAACTGTGGCCCCAACACACAGTATCCAGCATTGAACTGCAAGAAAATACTGCTATGTGTTGCACCAGGGGGATGCATGAGAACATTATTCCAAGAAAAACCAGCCAATCACAGATAGCTTTATACACTGTAGAAGTCTACTTCCACGGAGTAGCTGGGCTAGTGATATCCACAGTAATAGTAGGAAGAATGGTGGGGTTCTTGTTTTGCAGGTACTGGGTGTCAGTTTGGGAAGAGGAAAACAGGCATGACAGATGAGAGTGGTGCTTGCACACCATTATGAAGACTCAAAACACAGTATTATCTTAAATATGATTAAAACAATGCATTTTAATTTTACCATGGTAGTAAGTTAAGATGGGAGTGATTGAAGCCCACCAAGATGGTTACTCTAAAACTAAGGTATTATCACGTGGGGAATCATGTAGAGGTCATTCCTAATAAAATGGTCAACTGGCTACTTAAATGACTTCCAGTCCTGAAGAAAGGGAGATATGGGTCCTGCAGACTCATGAAGTTCACAACCTCTCCTGAGAGAGTGCCAACACAGGAGAAAGGAAAGAGAAAAGATGACCTGGGTTTTATTACTACAATGTATCTTAAAGTCTTGCTCAGAAAGACAATCTAAACTGTGCTGTCTCATATTTCTAAATTGCTATGTATCTTTAAATGATGATAAACATTTAAAATCATAAAGGTCTCTTTCAAATTAACAAAATATTTATACTACTCAGTTCATCCTGTAAGCCTTTTACAAAGGTATAGCTTTTTTATTACAAAAAGGGATTTTTCTCTAACTAAAGGCAAATCTTTAACTGCTGAGATAATAGACAGACAGTCTTCAAATGATCAGAGATCTAGAGAACATGGCATTTAAAATGTTTTGTTAAAAAACTTTCTATAACAGAAAGATAGGCCAGCTGCTGGCTGCACCCCATTTCCACCAGGAAGACTGATGGTCACTAAAGAAACTTCATCTTGAGTCATTGACAATGCTAGTCACTGAGAAAACCTGCCCTCAACTGCTACAAAGTACTCCAGACCATGGACAAAAGGACAGTGGAATCGACTTTCCCTGCCTTGCTTGGGCCAACGTTAGGGAGCCTTCCTGAAGTCCTGTAATCCACAGGTCACATGCTATCAGTAAGAAGGCAGGTGTCTTGCAGCCTGCTACTATGGATGGAGGACATTGGGGATGGCTGTCCATGCAGCCTGCTGGCAAGTCTCTGCTATTCTTTAATCATTAATTCAGGTAAAATCTTATCCTTCTCAAGAACTCTGATGCTTTTGACGACTGGTAGTCTTGTCAGCTTAAAACAAAACAGATTTCAGGAACAGGTATTTTAGGGTTTATTTATGTGAAGATAGGAAAGTGTAAGGTGTATGAAGGTCTGGGAATGTAGTTACAAACGTCTTAAGATGGAAAGGTCTAACATGGTGGATAAATGCAGGTTATAAAGGTCTGAGAATGGAAGGTATAAAGGTCTGAAAATGGAAGATCTAAGATAGTAATGTAAGATGTATGAATTAAAGTTATGAAGGTCTGAGGATAAAAAGGCTTAAGTGATGATGAAGTGAGTCGAGACATTATAAAGAATGAAATATGTTTTGGATTTTTCTATTTATCATGGTACTGTTCATAATAAAGTTCTACAATACCACTATAGAATCATAACTACAAGGTCAAGATTAAGATGCTTTTCATTGTCCTAAAAATATCTATCAATTTTAAAGATGTTAATGCTTTCAGCCAAGTTGCTTCTAACAAAATATTCTGCTAATATGTCTAATACTTATGTTTCCACAAACTCTAAGGATTCTTGTAAGTTCCAGGGAGCTGAATTGGATCCAAACAAACAGGTCAGATTCACTCAGGTTATTTAATCTTTCCCTGGCCCCAGGACTCCCTTCCCTCATGTTGTTTTCTAAGCTTAAGCTTGTCCTCTGCTCTGCCAACATCTTGCCAGGTCTAAGAGGCGTCAGAGAATTCCATACAGCCTGGACTGTGATGAAACAACCAGCTACCCCAGGACGTGGCAGCACCCCAACCTTCTCAGGTCTCCCAAAGATGGCCAATACTCCTCCCCCCACGTCAGCAGGAAGCAGTCTTAAGAATTCGACGCCATTATTCCTTAATCTGCCATATCCAACACCCCACCTTTTTTTAAAATAATAAATAAAGGTGGGATTGAAAGGTTCAGGCATTATGCTGGCCTGCCCCTGTTACCTGGCTGAACAGGCAGTACACTGTTCAGCCCAGTGTTCCATGGGAACTAAGTCTGCATGCAGGTGCAGAGGACCCCTTTAAAAGACAGAACCCTGCCCATTTACACTCTCTCTACTCTTCCCCTCTTCTCTGTCTGCTTCTCTTCTCTCTTATCTCTCTCTCTCTCTCTCTCTCTCTCTCTCTCTCTCTCTCTCTCGACTGGCCATGGCGGTCAGCCATTAACCCTGTTTCTCTTCTCCTTTAGTCTCCCTACTCTGCTGGCCTTAATATGTCTAATATGTCTCTTAGTCTTATGTCTCATCCACCTCTTTTCTTCTTTATTCTAATTTAAGCAAAAATTTAACACCTGGTCCTTGTCCTCAGGACATATGTGTGAAGGATGCTTTTTCCCCCCAAGATATGATTGTTAATTACTCTTACAGACTTATGTTTCGACTGGACTCATACTTAAGTAGAAGCTCTCAGCAAGGTCAGCCTATGGAAATCTGTTCCTGGTGCTTTTCTTTGGCTTCCTTCATTCTCTTGACCAAAAATTCAGCACATCTGCAGTGTCTCCTTGTTTTTCCAAGTACATTTTTTCTTCAGGGCAACACATCAGCGTTTGTGTTGCAGGACACATGGAGTAACAAGACACCCACATCTTGAGCTTGTTGATCCTGGGCTTCTCACGTTCTTTGTTTAAGAACTTTCTGACAATGTATTGGCAAACATCATCTTTACATTAAAAATATTAAAAAGGTTTTGGATTCGGCTACCTCTTTTAGGTACCAACTGATGAGGCTCAGTAGTGTCTGGCAGTGCAGGAAATTCTCTCTCTCTCTCTCTCTCTCTGTCTCTCTCTCTCCAATGACCAAGTCAAGAACACTCAGATTGCTATCCACAATGCATCCCTGAACAGACTAGTACTTCTACTCAGTTCTCTTTGGTCTATAACAACAATGCCCCTTTCTCAACAGCAGGCATACTCTGCCATACATCAAAACACATTGCTTCATTCGAAAACCTTGTTTATCATTCTCACCACTGACTGGGGACACATAACTCCCCCCCACTCTTCACCAGAGCATCAGCAGCTATTTCTATGGCCATGTGTTTCTTATAGAACTATGAAGCTTGAAGATTGAGTTCATCATCCACTTCAATTAGTTTCTGACAGCCAGTGGCAGGGAAGAAGATATTCAGCTTCATCTTGACTGTGAAGAATGTGGTTAATTAGATGGAACATAGGCCTGTATCAAGCACAATGAGGAAAAACAGCCATTCATATTCTGAGGGTCTTTTCACATCTGGAGATGGGCCTAATGGCATCTCTCCTTCTGGTTTTCAGAGGCATAGAAATTCTTTCTTCAGTGGAGGGAGGACTTACATTACTGCCTAGACTCTGGGGATATTATACCATGGCTGTGGCAACATATCTGTGGAATATGGACAAAATAGAATTTGCACTCTGTAATCAAGTTGAAAATTGATAATGCTGTGACTGTGCCATTGAAAATTTGTACTTCAAGCCTTGGGTGTCTTGGAAGATGCCCTGCAATGCAGAAGACACCTATGTCTGAGAAGCCAACCTCTTGAAGAGCAAAGGAGTAGGTCCTTACAGTGAAAATGTCATTCTTTAATTCCTCTCAGCCCAGACACCTCACACAGGAGTCCACAGAGAGCCTTTAGCTCCCAGCCATTGATTCCCCTCTCACTTAGGGTCTCCTCATAAAGATCTCCCTCATCAATCCATCCTGGAGTGTGGAGTATACATAGGTAATGTGTGCTTGTGATCCTAGGCCATGGACACATGAGTAGAACAAAGGGTTTGTTTATACACCTGTTTGGGATGACTTGTTATGTAGTGTTACTGTGTTCAGAAGAAAAAGCTGAAAATCTCAAACATTGACATTTATCTGTTTTTTATGGCCACAGACCTCCTCTTCTGTAGATTTTTATTAGTATCCCAGAAAGGCATTAATTGCTAAAACTCATTTTAGAAATCAATGTGAGTCTGTGTGACAGAGCAGTGAAGTGTTGAGCGTCACTTGGAGATAGATGTTCATGCATCTTCATGTGTCAGAAGCTAGATGCTTGTCATATTTGACACTGTTGAGTTGATACTTTTGTGTTAGGAGACCAGCATTGATATAATGAAGACACAGTCCAAAAAAGCCATTTGACTTACATTTTGGTACTTATATTTTCATCACACATAAGGGGGATACTTGCAATACTGTAAGGATGTAAAAGTGCTCTGCCTTAATTCTCCCAACTATAAAATTGGCCTCAGTGTAGTTTCTTCTTTGGAGAGCTCATATTTGAATGCAAATTCTACCCAAGAACTTGAACATAATACCCAGTGCATAATTGCCACTGAACATGTTAACCACTTGATTTGAACACACACACACACACACACACACACAGAGAGAGAGAGAGAGAGAGAGAGAGAGAGAGAGAGAGAGAGAGAGAGAGAGAGAGAGAGAGGAAAGAGAGAGAGACAAACACAACACAAATTATTTAGCACGAAAAGAATATAATTAGTGTTAAGTTGCTGGATTATAATACTGAATGAATAACTAAACCCACTGTTTCCCCATTAGCTGGTCAGTCCATGGAAGAGGAAGTAGAACAGAATCTAAAAAACAACAACAACAACCCAAAGAGTAAAAATGATGAAGAAGAAAGGATGAAGTCATTATGACAGAACTAAAACAATCTTAGCTCATTTTTTTAGATGGCAGTATGGAGTATAATGAAATTAACAAGCATCAGTGCTCTCAAACTCAAAGTGTGAAATGAGAGGGGACGGGTTTAGGTTGGTGTTGTGGACACTGTCTACACAGAAGGAGCTCTGTGAGGTACGACTGCAGTCTAAGTTCTAAGAAAGCCACTTTCTCTTCAGTGTAAACCAGGCTTTGAAGGTTTTGCTTATTCCAAGTAAGACTGAATAAAAAGGAAGTTTACAATTTCCTTCCAAAAGGTTATAAACTTCCTTAAGATAAATACAGCAACAACCATGTCATCTAATTGCAGGATGTTGTAGTCATGGCAACAGGCCCGAGGGACTCAGCTTGAATTAAGTTTTTCTTGTGACATGTAGCGTGGGAAACCCCACATTTTGGGGCAATTGTTCACCCTAACTTCAATTTGAGGCTCAATAAAGAGTCTTTAAGGACTTATAATTACAAGCAAGCAGTGTCACATTTTGGAGCACATCTGTTTTTCATTTCTGAAACTTGGCCAGTAATCTGGAGGGCGCCAAGTGGTCCCAGAAAAAGCTTTAGATAGTCACCATGGCAGACACCTCTATCTCCTCTGATACTCACAGACTGGGGCCCAATCACAGAAATGCCTTCCTTTCCAGAGAAAGTTAATCCTATGCAATATTTGGGAAATACATGATTATCTTTTATTCTCCAAATGTAGTGCCCTGTATTTTGCCTGGAAATCCTAATTTATGAGTGAGATGGGACAAAGACAAGGCCAAGCTCAGCCCAGGTGCACAGTTCTACATGAATATCCAGAAGAACATGGATCAATGGCTCTGTCAGTTGAAGTACTCCCAAAGGCCACAAAGATGACAGCTTAGGTACTCAAACTCAATTGGATACTTGCTTCTCTCTCTCTCTCTCTCTCTCTCTCTCTCTCTCTCTCTCTCTGTGCATATGTATGTATATACACACATATAGATAGATATAGATAGATGCCAGCATGAGTGTTTGCACACATATTTACATGTCCACAATGATTTGGGGTGTGATAGGCAGTGTGAGGTACAGCAGACCCCAACAACCAAATCACAAAGATGCCATGCTCTGATGGTGATGTGGCTTTGCTGAGTCACAGTCAATCCAGTCCTTCTGGAATCTTCATATAATCATGGCTACAGCAAATCTGGGGCTGGGTTTTGGTGATGGTAACAGAGAATGATGGAATCCACATTCTAGGATGCCAAGGATGCGAATAGTTTTCCACAAGTGCTCTATATAAATGAGCGTTTCTAAGTTGTTAACATGAATGAAGCCAATTGAATTTTCTATCTCCCCCACCACCATGTAAACCATTGTTGCTTAGCTAGGGGACTATCTCATCAGTTGCAGATACTGTCAGACTTGAGGCTTTGCTGAACATCCATCCCATGGAGAGCTCCTGCTCCCATGCCATTTGTGTCAAGAATCTCACCAGTCAGCTTTCTGTCCCCAAGTCCCTCAGAAGGTTAAAAGGTAAAATGTCACTGGTGCAATATGGGGCCTGCATCTTGGTATGAATAACACCATCTGTACCAGCTTTTTCTCACTATGTATAGGCTGGAAGAGCTTGTCATGTTCCTGGACTTGTAGAGACTAATCCAACAATTCTTAGAACAAGGAATGGTACATGGAAAGATCTTCTTATAACTCAGTGTCTCTTTGGCAGGACCCAGGATTTTCTCTAGTCAGGGTATAGGAGCTAACAAGACCACTGTCACGCAAGTTTCCTATGCTCTGAATTCTCCTCTCTCTCTCTCTCTCTCTGTGTGTGTGTGTGTGTGTGTGTGTGTGTGTGTGTGTGTGTGTGTATGTGTGTGTGTGTGTATGTGTGTGCGTGTGCGTGTGCGTGTACGTGTGTTTAGGTCACTTGAGCTGAGAGTAGCTCTAGAATATTCCAATAATTTTGATTAAATAGTTTCAGCTGAGGCTCAGGTTACACCATAGATTGAAAGCTGTTCAGGTAACTAATACCCAATAAATGTGATAGAGTTGTAGGAAATCACCCTAGCTTGGGAACAGCCTACTATTGATTTACACTAAGATAGAAACAGTACCCTCACAGTCAGTCCACATACACTACGCTGAGAGACCCTGATCTTCTCCAGAGATTGCCCTCATCTTTTACCCACTGTTGTAACAAGCCACACGGAAATGCATACTGTAAGGCAATTTTAACCTACATCTCTCTTTGGACATGTTTGAGTTTGTTTTCTGGTAGAGTTTTAAGACATTTAAGGAGACATTGGCTTAGAAAAAGCATGAATGAAGGACTCACTGTGTTTCGGGTTGATGCCTGAGGATTTAGATTTCCTTGGTCAGTTAGCATCAGCTGTAGATTCCCAGGCTGTGATTGAAGCAGATCTATTTGGAGGTCCTGGGCTTCTCTTCATCATCAAGCTGTTTCTTCTCCATGAGTCAGTGGATTGTATGATTTCACAGGCAATAAGTATCTACTGGAGACAGTTTGTTTTTAGGTCTGCTGAAGACTCAAGGTCAAAGAAGGGTCAGGGCAGGATGGAATAGCTGTGACTCTATAACAGTGACACACTTCCATTGTGTTGTATGACTTGAGTCAAATATAGCCTGCCTGGGATGCTAGTGTGGTGTAGGTGTGCTTTAAATTCTCAACACAGGAATCTTGCTTTCCAGTGTGCTGGGTTGACAGTCTTTAAAAAAAGATGGGACTTAGTGGGGGATGGTGTCTTCAGAAGGAGTTGTGGTAGTTTTAATGGGACATGGAGTCCTTTTGAGAGGATTTTATTGAAGAGCTAGAGTGCCCTGACCCCACCCACATCCTGCCTTACTGTGTGATCTTTTCCTCCCACATGCACTCCCACTACTGTGATGATATCCACCAGGGATTCCTGTTCAGAGCAGAGCTGAGGCTAGGGCCATCCCGTCGAGCATTCAGAACTATGAGCTAAATAACCCCACTTCCTCCCTCTTTCCCTCCCCCTCTCTCTTTCTCTTTCTCTGTGTATGTGTTGTATGGTGTATGCAAGTGTGTGTACAGCTGTGTATTGTAGGCCCTTTGTTGATGTTGGGTAACTTGACTACTGTCTCCATTCGTTGTTTCAAATAGGGTCTCTCACTGAAATTAGAGTTAGTGGATTAACTAGACTAACTGGCCATTGAGACCCCAGTATCCTCTCATCTCCACCTCTTAGTGCTGAGATTACAGTGCCATGATGAGCATTTTAATGTGGCTGTTAGGAATAAACTTGGGTCCTCACACTGACTCCGTAAGCATTATACCCACTGTGCTATCTCCTTAGCTCAAACCTCTTTTCTTGGTAAAGTTACCTACCTTGATTATTTCATTGTAGTAGCACAAAGATATCATCTTTCTACAACAAGGGGCTTAAGATCAGACATGAGAACTCCTAGACAGCCTTCTACATTTACTTGGACTTTGGTTATGGGGACAAACATTTTTATAGAGATGGTTAGGTATTAATTCGTTATAATTTACAACATATGTTTTTACCATAAAAGTGGCAGAAGGGACCAATCACCTTTAACTATTTCACATGCATATATTTGCAGCTAATGTAAAACATACGTTTTAAATATTGAAGACAAATCTAGCCACTCAATTTTAAAAGCAACTCTAGTCACTAGATGAGCGCAAAACCAGAAAAACCTGAGAACATAATGGCTTACCAAACAGACAAATGAATCACAAAAAAAGTACCCACAAACACATCATGAAAACATTGGCTTAATTTGACTATTTTTAACCAAAAACTATATATATTATATAAACAATGGAATTTTTCAGCCATAAAAAGCAATAAAGTTATGCTGTTTGCAGAACAGTGAATGCAACTAGAGATAATCATTTGAGTGAGTTCAGAGAAATCTCGGGGAGACAGTTTTCTGTCTTTGCAGTTCCTAGATTTTAAGTTTCAGTGTTGATTTTAACTTAGAAGCACGTGTGCTGATGTGTGAGTGTATGCATGTATGTGTGCAGTGCTCTCATAAGGCATTGGACCCCCCAGTGCTGGAGTTACAAAGGTTGCTGTAAGCTGCATGAAATGAATTCTGTAAACCAGACTTCAGTCCTCTGCAAAAGTAGCTGTTACTCTTTTCCACTAAACTAGCCTTCCATGCCCAAGATTCTGTATAGTCCATAAAATCAGGTATATACATATGATCGGAAAGGGAATGTAAAACTGTCTAGAGGGACAAAGGGAGTTATAAGAGCAGGAAGAGGCAATGATAGAGAGGGTAGGAGGGATTGTGAAGTGTATTAGCTAGTAGTCACTGTGACAAAATACTTGACAAAACCAACTTGTGGAAGGAAGAGTTCATTGTGAGAGAAGAGTTTCTCACTGAAGCCTTTAAGAGTAAGAGTACAGCCCATCATGGCAGGGAAGGCCTGGCTGCAGAAGAAGGAAGCATATGGTCACATCTTCCCTGATCAGGAAGAGTGGAGATGAATGCTGTTGCTCAGGCCCTTTTCATTCAGTCCTGCACTATCTACATTTAGGATGGCTCTTCACATCTCAGTTAACCCAAGTTAGATAATTTCTCAGAGACGAGCCACACAATTTATTTCCATGATGATTTTAGATTCCATCAAGTTGACAAGATTAAATATCGTGATATATACATGTATAAAAAATCTTTAAAAGTTCTTAATGATGAATATAGTTATTCAATACGTTCATTGTATTGGAAATCTTAACATGCTCATCTCTTTTTTTAAAACACATCATTAATTTATCATATTTTAAAATAAATTGGCCACCTACTTTGTCACTGAGGATTCACTTTCACCTACATGGACCTGAACATGTATTTGTAAAATTAGAGAAAATACCTTAATCCAGGTAGTGATGCCCACACCTCACAAATGTGAATATACCACCACAATGACATTGAATCCATGTTTTCCTGAGCCTTCAAAATAATTGATTTGCTTCCTCTGTCTCTGATTGTCAATGAAGTGTTGAAGAATTCACACCAGTGGCTCAGTGGGAGGCTCCACATCCAAGCCTGGCAATGCCTTCCTTCAGGGTCTATTAAGTGCTCATCTGCTTCCATTTCCTGAATCCTGGCAGCTCTATTTCCAGTACTAAGATCATCAATTGACTAATTATTTCTTTTGAGTATGCAAAATGATGGCTTCCTAGATCCTTTGTGTTGATATGAGAAACCTTGTTTCTGTCTGAAATAGTTTACATCAGAAAACAAGAGACATACATGATCCTCTCCTGCTGTTGCTGGGTTTCCTAGTGATTCTCAGTGCTATCCAGTGGGTCCGTCACTTTGTGTCTGCACAGATTCATGGGCGCGTACTTTTTCAATGCATTTTCATTGCTTATAGCCATTATGCTTTTTTATTACTTAAATTATCCTGCACACATGGGTCCCTTTCAGCTTCTTTTATTTTTTAATCCTCATACAATGAATAAGTCTCTAGTTCTGTAACACTTACTCATAGAGAGATGGGGGAGGGAGGGAGAGAGAGAGAGAGAGAGAGAGAGAGAGAGAGAGAGAGAGAGAGAGAGAGAGAGAGAGAGAGAGAACGTGAATCCTGAGCACTCTCTGAGTCACCATGGAGGACAAATCTTAGCAGGGTCCCCTACTGTTGAGGCATTGGGACAATTATTTCACCAGCTTTCACCTCTTTTGATTAGCATTTTCTCCTAAAGACCTGACCTTTGGTAGAAAGACATTCTTATACATTAGCAGCCCAAGCATATGTGTCTGTCGTTGATGACTTCCTGTGTTGGTGAGAAGGGTGGGGTGGGTACTCACACTATCTGTTGGAAATGTTTTTTTTTTTTTTTGCATGCAGTCAGAACATATTAACTCTTATTAATTTTTACTTTTCTCTAAATTGTATTGTTAAACATCACCAAGTTTTGCTCATATGTGTTACATATGAGCTAGACATTTTCCATTATATGATAATGAATTTTAATAAATAACTATTGTTTAAGTCTTGTATGTAATCTTTTTATAAATATTTTTCATTTTATTTCCTGTGGCTAAGCTAAGCCTTAGAAAAACTTATTATTAGTCTTTTCCCATAAATAAAAACATCTCTTGTACTTTGTTGTTGCTTTGTTCTTTAAATAGGTCTTGATGACTCAAGCTTTCACTGATACTTTTAATTTTACTTTTATCCATTAAAATTTAATTGTATCTATTGCTTTTCCTATACTTTATAATTTTTCTTATAATTTTGCCATGATTATGTTTTCAGGAGATTGACAAGATAGAACACACATACATACACACACAGAGCGAGGGAGAGCAAGGGAGAGATAGGGAAAGCACAGATGTATCCTTCACTCACTCTTTTCCATCATACTTCCATGTACAGTTCCATGTCATTGAGTCACATGTGAGACACAGGTTACTCTAGACTGCAGAGACACAATTCTGCTCCTTAATCTTGCTTTGCGCTTCCCATAGCCATGTCAAACCCCATTCCCATCGCCTCAGCTTTGCATTTTACAAATATCATAGCAAGAGAATCATGTGTCATATGCTCTCAGTATGGTGTCCTGGAGAACTGGCTCTGTTCTCAATGCCCTTATTTGGAGTCATTTGTTCTCTGTGTCACAAGCTTGCTTATACAGTTAGCAGTTTCATTGGACTGCCTGCTTGCTTGAATTTGTACTGTTAAAATCTAAGGGTTTTTTCTAGACCCTAAACATGAGAAGTTAGTGAGGTATATAGTTTGCAAAGATTTTATCCCTGTCTGAAGCTGATGTTTTGAAATTTTCTAGAATAATTTTGGATTGACAGAAAAGCCATTGAGGCACTAAAGAATTGACTTGACTTTGCTTCTTATTAGTTTTTGTGTTAGCATGGCACATTTATCACATGAATAAATGGACACATTAATATAAACCAAGGCATTAGTGCTAATTAAGATCCACTATGATGCCCCCCACCTGCTCTAGATTCCACCCAGAAGACCACTTTATACTCAGTTGATCACAGATCCTTAGGCTTTTATTGGGAGTGATTTTCCTTGTTTGTGACTCATAATTCTGAAGAAGATTTACAAGGTATTTTATAGTGTTTCTCTGTTGGAATTTATCTCATTGTCTGTTGGTTTGATGAAAGATGTGGGTTTTGGAATGAAGATTGGGCAGGCAAAGTATCATTTTGGGTCTTTTGTGTTAAGCATTATATTGTAATCTACTGACTATCTGGAGTTAGGCCGGTCTCCATAAGTGAAATGTACAACCTCTTTCAATACTACACTCACTTCAAACACAGTCTTCAACTTGGCATATTCAGGCTATCTTACTTCTGATATGAAGGCAGCTATAAATCTGTGTTTCACTAAATCCACAAGTTCAGTGACTTGCTAGAATGATTCACAGAATTTAAGAAAATTTTCAGTTACAGGTATATTAAAAAGACATCAAACTGGGGGCAGTCAAAGGAAGAGAAAGAGTAAAATCTGAGAGGTTCCAAAAGTGAAGCCTTCTGTCTTAGGACAAACTACTTTCTGGTACATTGATGTTAGTCACCAACCAGGGATTTTTCCTAATGTTTGTGGTGCAGAGGTTTGGCTCAAGGTGTCAGGTCCTAGGAATGGCTGACTCTGTCATACAACAGGAGATTGAACTCAGTCTCCAGCTTCCCTCCCTTTCTTGAGCTTGAAATGAAGCCAAGTATCCTAACCTTCTGACCCCCTTGTAGAGCTTTTTGACAAAACCAGGCTCCCACATGGGCAAGTCTCTGGGGCTTACCCTAAGGCTCTTTATTAGAAAGAAACAAGGCATCATCCAAGGAGCCCATCATGGATGACAAAGTCGGTAGACTCCAAGGAATTGGAGGATGCTTTCCAAGAACCATGGCCAAAGGCCAGCCAAGTTCTCTAGAAAGAGCCATAAAGTGTGATGACTAGTGTTGGAGAGCTGAGTTCTCACATGTTGGCAGTTACAGCATTGTACAGAACAGTGTGATCTGAACCTCTCAGCATTCCTTGTGCCTCAGCTCTTCAACCCTGACATCCAGGAACCTCTGGACAGCACTGACCAGCACTGGACAGCATTGCAGTTATAGCTTTTCAGAATGTCATGCCTTTGGGATTGTACAACACTGACCCTTTTTAAAACTTTTTCATTTCATAGCATATACTTAAAATTATGTTTACTATTCAATAACTTTTTTTGTATGGGGAGATAGGGTTTACATTTTTGCCTACTGAATGAATCTAAGTTGCTTCCAACCATTAGGGATTTGAACCCAGAATCAAGTATTTGGCAGGATATGTAATTTAGATCAATTGAACAATTGCATAGAAGTTCTGTGTCTAATTCCTATGTTATGACTCTAGTTAAATATGTCATGATGTACAAACCCAAGTTCTGAAGTCATGGACTGGGAGGTGAGAGAAAGAATTGAGTCTCAGTCTCCTCATAGCATTTGACATTGTCAGAGTCTGGCTGGAGCAGCTCTGATGGATGCATAGCAGAAGCTCTCATGTTTGATTGGCAGTGCTGTTATGATGGATGCTGTCACACCACTTTCTGTATGGTTAGTTGCCTCCAGTGTATCCTCTTTTCTGAAGTTTCTACTGAAAGTTTTGCTCACTTTTAAGTTGCTTGCTTATTTTATTATTGTGTAATTTTTAAAGAATCTTTGTGTGTTTTCTATGCAATCTGTTATTAGACAATCTGGTTAATTTTCACAATCTATGCCTTATTTTTTTTTTTTAATTTTATTTTATTTTATTAGTTCTAGATAGGGAACAAGCTTATTTCAAGTCCCTTCTCCCTCTCCCTCCCCTCACCCCCAAACTTTCTCCCCCACCCCCAGCCCATCCCCCCAACCCCATCCACCCACTACTCCCCAGGCAGGGTAGGGCCCTCAACGGGAGCTCAGCAAAGTCCACCAAGTCTTCCTATGCTGATCCTGGGCCCTTCCCCATGTGTCCAGGGCCAGAGTGTAACCCTTCATATGGGATGGGCTCTCAAAGTCCCTTTTTGCACCAGGGAAAAATACTAATCCACTACCAGAGGCTCCCTGGAGTGCAGAGGCCTCCTTATTGACATCTATGTTCTGGGGTCTGGATCAGTCTTGTACAGGCCTCCTGGACAGCATCTGGGGTCGATGTGCTCTCCCTTGTTCAGGCCAACAGTTCCTGTGGGTTTCTCCATCCTAGTACAGACCCCTTCGTTCTTCATTCCTCCCTCTCTTCAACTAAATTCCCGATTTCGGCTCATTGTATATCTGTGGATGTCTGTCTCTGTTTCCATCAGCCACTGGGTGAGGGCTCTAGGATGGCATAAAGAGAAGTCATCAATCTCATTTTAGGGGGAGGGTTTTTAGGTTATCCTCTCCACCATTGCCTGGATTGTCAGATCGTGTCATCCTTGTAGGTCTCTGGAGATCTCCCTGGTTCCTGATCCCTTCTCGGGCCTACAGTGGCTCCCTCTGATATCGTTTCTCTCATCTTGCTCTCTTTCCTCTATTCTTCCCCCAACTCAATGTTTCTGCCCCTCCATTTCCTCTCCTCTTCTCCTCTTCTCTTGCTCTTATTGTAGCAGCTCCTTCCCCCCCCCACCCTCATGCCCCCAATTAGTTCGGGAGTTCATGCCATTTCCATTCCTGGGGACCATTTAACCCTTAGAGTCCTTCATGTTTCCTAGTTTCTTTGGTGAAGAGCATTATATACTGGTAGTCTTTTGTTCTATGTCTAAAATTCATATATCAGTGAGTACATACCTTGCTTGTCTTTTTGTGACTGGGTTACCTCACTCAGGATGGTTTCCTCTAGTTCCATCCATTTGCCTGCGAATTTCAAGATTCCATTGCTTTTTTCTGCTGAGTAGTACTCCATTGTATAAATGTACCACATTTTCTCAATCCATTCTTCAATAGAGGGGCATCTAGGTTGTTTCCAGGTTCTGGCTATTACAAACAATGCTGCTATGAACATGGTTGAACATATGTCCTTGTTGTAAGTACATGCCCTATTTGGGTATATACCCAAGAGAGGAATGGCTGGATCTTGAGGTACACTGATTCCCATTTTTCTGAGCAACCGCCATACTGATTTCCAGAGTGGTCTTACAAGATCGCACTCCCACCAGCAATGGAGGAGTGTTCCTTTTTCTCCACATCCTCTCCAGCATAGATTGTCATTGGTGTTTTTTATTTTAGCCATTCTGACAGGCGTGAGATGGTATCTCAGAGTTGTTTTGAGTTGCATTTCTCTGATGGCCAATGATTTTGAGCACTTTTTTAAGTGTCTTTCAGCCATTTCAGATTCCTCTGTTGAGAATTCCCTATTTAGTTCTGCACCCCACTTTTTAATTTCGTTGTTTGGTGTTTTGGTGGCTAGCTTCTTGAGCTCCTTATATATTTTGGAAATCAGTCCTCTGTCAGATGTGGGATCGGTGAAGATCTTTTCCCATTCTGTGGGTGGTCGTTTTATCCTACTGACTGTTTCCTTTGCCTTGCAGAAGCTTCTCAGTTTCAGTAGGTCCCATTTATTAATTGCAGACCTCAATGTCTGTGCTTCTGGCGTAATGTTCAGGAAGTGGTCTCCTGTGCCAATTTGTTCAAGGGTTGTTCCCACTTTCTCTTCTAGAAGATTCAGTGTGGTTGGATTTATGCTGAGATCTTTGATCCATTTGCACTTAAGTTTTGTGCATGGTGACAGGTATGGATCTATCTGTAATTTTCTGCATGTCCGCATCCAATTGTGCCAGCACCATTTGTTGAAGATGCTGTCTTTTTTCCATTGTATAGATTTAGCACCTTTGTCAAAAATAAGGTATCCATAGGTGCGTGGGTCGATATCAGGGTTTTCAATTCGATTCCATTGGTCTATCAGTCTATTTTTGTGCCAATACCAAGCTGTTTTCAGAACTATGGCTCTATAGTAGAGCTTGAAGTCGGGGATGGTGATGCCTCCAGAAGATCCTTTATTGTAAAGAGTTGTTTTGGCTATCCTGGGCTTTTTATTTTTCCATATAAAGTTGAGTTTGTTCTTTCAATGTCTGTGAAAAACTGTGTTGGGATTTTGATGGGGATTGATTGAATCTGTAGATTGCTTTTGGCAGGATTGCCATTTTTACTATGTTAATTCTACCTATCCATGAGCATGGGAGATCTTTCCATTTTCTTCTTTAATTTCTTTCTTTATTGTCTCAAAGTTCTTATTGTACAGGTCTTTCACTTTTTTGGTTAGTTTAGGAAACCCCATTTTCATCTGGAGTGTGCAGTGTTTTTCTGGTAGAGTTTTTTTTGGCCAAATGATTTTGAGATTTTTCTAGAGAGTGGACAGGAGTATTAGTCATTGATCATACTCTGATGAAAATTCCTTCTCTGGGATGCCCAAAGGTGGTAGAGATCTCTTAAAAGTTTGTTTATATGTGGATTAATTGAAATCTATGTTGAACCATCCTTGGTCGGGAAGCCTACTTGATCAGTGTTGATTTCCTAGGTATTAGTTTGCAGTCCTCTAAAGCTTTCATGTTGGGGCGGTCTGTGACTTAGTCCTTCTTCTTGTAACTTAGTGTTGAAAAGATGGCTGCTTTCATGTTGCAGAGTAGGAGTACAGGGTTAGTGAATTTCTGGTAGCATGCGAAGCCCTGGGGGTTGGTTGAATTTTTGGTTTCATTAGGGGTTATACCGATATTAAGGTATCTGATCTGCGTAGGGTTAGTTATTTCCTCATTTCTTCTTGGTTTTGTTTTCGTTTCTTTTTGGGGTCTTCATTCTGTCTTTCCTTTTTTGTCTCTCCAATACCAAGCTGTCTGTTCTTGGTAGAACTTGGCTCTTAGGTGGGGGTGTGGGGTGTTCTTGAAGGTCGGCGGGATTGGTGGGGCATGGGCGTGTCTCAGAAGGTTCCTTGGTATTGTAAAGAGTTGTTTTGGCTATCCTTGCAGGGCTTCTCTGCTTTTCCAGGCTATAAAGTTGAGTATTGCTCTTTCAATGTCTGTGAAAAACTGTGTTGGGATTTTGGGGGATTGCATGTGTAGATTCTTCCCTTGTCAGAGTGGAATCAAAATTATGAATGGTGCTAGGATTTGGAGGGCTCTCCCCTTCTTCTTTTAGTGGTGGGGGTGGGTTCTTCCCTCCTCTTGGGGGCCAGTGTGCGGGTCAGCGTCTGTCCAGCCTCAGGAGTGGATGGAGTGAGCTCACTCACCTAGTTCCAGGTCACTGCTAGCAGGCCTGGCCCAAGCCGGCAGGCTCTGGCCTGGAGTTTCACCTAGTTCCAGGTCAGTCTGCCTCTATGCCTTATTAAAACAAACGTTTTTAAGGACAACTGAAAAATGATTCCTCTGGAGCAGGGTTTCACAGTGCCTTGGCCCTCTGAGAGTTGGACTACAGATATGTACCATAATGCCTCGCTTGGTTCTGATTTTCATAAGGTTGAAATTATTTTTTTCTTCATTGGTCATGCATTTTTACATTTTATTCCAAACCCATTTTCCAGCCCTGTGTCTTCCAGAAGATTTAGTTTTTTGTAGTCATCTTGAGTGAAGTTTTGTGGGAATTAAAGGGTCTATACCAGATTTGTCTGTTGCGGTATGTATCTGTTGATTTACCATGCAGTTGCCTTATTATTCTAATATTAATGACAGAGACTTTGAAGTCCTTGGTACAATACTGATTTATCAATTTCTTCTGTAGTCTTCTTGGGGTTTGCCTCATGTTTTGACACCATGTGTGTATGTTTTAGGAGCTGTGGCATCTTCTTGGAAAAATGGCACCTTTTACTGTTAGATAATGACCTTTTAAAGTCCAAGAAATTCCTTCTGTTTCATTTGAAATGACTGTATATGTTAGTGTCAAGTTTCTTAATTAATGTTGAAGCATGGGAGCTAAAGTTAATGCAAAACTCCTTTAAGCCAAGTTCTGTTTTTCTCTTTTTAAAAATTATTTATTTGGGCTGAGGAGATGACTCACAACCAAAAATATAAAAAATATTTATTTTACTCCAAAAGTGAGGTTAGATAGACAATGCTCACAGCTAACATTGAGACTTTTGAACAATAAACCTTCATTACTTGTTTCATAGGAATGTGTTATTACCAAAGTGGAAAGAATCCAATGTAGACTTTGAAAAAGCAAATGGTGAAGTAGTAAGTGGATGTGGTGGTTTTAATGAAAATGGCCCTCACAGGCTCATAGATCTGAATACTTGGGAATGACACTATTTGAAAGGATTAAGAGGCATGGTCTTGTTGGAGGAAGTGTACTACTGGGGGGGGTGGCCTTTGAGTTTTCAGAAAGCCCATTTTAAACCCATAGTCTCTCTGTTCCTGATGCCTACATATCAGGATATAGAACTCTCAGCTGCTCTCCAGAGCCATGTCTGCCTGTGTGCTGCCATGCTTCTGCCATGAGACTTTTGAAACTGCAAACAAGCTCCAGATAAATGCTTTCATTTTGTAAGAATTGCTGTGGTCATGGTATATTTTCATAGCAATAGAACACCAACTAAGACAGTGAAAATGCTTTCCTCTTTGACTCTTTGAGAAAAGAAAGTTTCATGAATTTCTTAGATGTGTCTCCAAGGGTGGCTGTGTTATAAGCAGTCTTTTCTTTCCAATTCACCTGCATTGTTCACTGTAGAGCAAGGGCCTGTATGACCACTTCAAAGAGCAGCCTAGCAGAAGACCATGACTGATTTTCCTTGTTTAATTTCAAAACAGAAGTTAGATGGTTAATGTTCTCTCTTTATCTTTTACCTTTAACCTGAGTCTTGATTATTAAAATGGACTTCCAGTAGGCAGTTTGTAATTGATTATTTTTTAAAAAGTCTTTGGGACAGATCTGTATCTCGGTCTATCTCTTCCTCGCTCTTCTCTCTTCCCTTTCCTCACTCCTTTACCTTTTTCCAATAAGCTTCCCACATTACAAAAATCTTCAGGACAAAGACACACACACACACACACACACACACACACACACACACACACACACAGAGAGAGAGAGAGAGAGAGAGAGAGAGAGAGAGAGAGAGAGAAGCTCATATTTTTCTAAAGGAAGAATAAGGTAAAGTATGTCAACATTGTTTTCTAGCAGCAGAAATGTGCCCTCAGTAAATAATTGTCTAGTTGAATTTCATGTATGAAATCTTTCTTTGTATGGATGATATTTCTTTTCAACATTTCTTTTTATATTTATGGAGAGTTATATAACAGATGGTGTCAGAGTCCAGACAATGAGATGACTCCTTCATCTAGGGTCCTGCACAGAGGAGGCTGGGGATGTCACTCTTTTAGTCCCATAAGTGTAGCCCCCAACTCAGAAGGAATGGAAGTAAAGGAGCAAGCACTGCAGCTTCCCCCCTGGATCCTTAGGTCACCTCCTAGGCATGTTCTGTGTAAACCGTCCAAGTGCCAGCTGGGATTCAGCCAGCCCTGCCTGCCTGAGGCATCAGCATTAGCATGCTGCCTGCACTCTGTCTGGGCTCCTTTCTCACCATCATCCCTTCCCCCTCTCATGGCAGGTCTTCTTAGGATGGCATTTCCCTTAATTTCACATTCCACTGTCACTCACTCACAATGGTTTGTTTCTGGGGCAAGTCATATGATGGCAGATAAGCCTCTAACCATCATGTTCATAACATCCCTATCCCCAACTTTTGTTGCCCAGAAAGCACTGGACTTAGCAAACTTGTCTTCTCAGTTGCATTTTTAAGACAATGTGTCCACCATTACACATTCTTTGCTGAGACTGTAATCTTGATGCTACTATTAATGTGCATGATCTTCATGTTAGTCCTAATTGCAAATTTTCTTCAGGTACCTCTTAATTCTGAAGGCTTTCCTTTTATTTCCAGGTCCTGAGTGTCTGCATCCATCGAGACATGTACAGAGTCTGTGTAAAGGGAAAGAAGGACTAGGGAATTATGGGTCCATTGTGTTGTAGTTGTCTGTAATGTAGTCTTTGAATCTGGTGGCAGACTCAGGCTCTAGACTGTCCCACAAGGCACCTGCCACCATCAGAAATGCATCACCAAATAGACTTTGTTATACTAAACCCTGGTGGATATGACTCCTGCCCTCTCCTTTCTGATAAGGTCTCATGTAGCCCAGGCTGGCTTCAAAGTCACTATATAACTCTTTTAGTTAGGGTTTCTATTGCTACAATGAAACACCATGACCCAAAAGCAAGTTGAGGAGGAAAGGGTTTATTGACTTACACTTCCATGTTGCTGTTCATCACTGAAGGAAGTCAGGACAGGGACTCAAAGAGGGCTGGATCCTGGAGGCAGTAGCCGATGCTGAGGCCATGGAGGGGTGCTGCTTATTGGCTTGCTCTACAAGGATTGTTCAGTCTGCTTTCTTATAGAACCTCAGACCAACAGCTCATGGATGGCACCACCCACCATGGGCTGGGCCCACCCACTATTGATCACTAATTGACAAAAGTCCTACAACTCTATTTCATGGAGGCATTCCTCAACAGGCTCTTTCCTCTCTGTTGACTCTAGCTTATGTCAAGTCAACACACAAAATCAGCCGATACAGTAACCAAGACTGATTTTGAACTCCTGATTCTCTGGCTTCTACCTCCTGAGTATTGGGGTTTCAGGGATGTGCTGCCACAGCAGCCTGTTTTTATGTGGTGCTGGGGATCAGATCTAGGGCTTCATACACACTAGGCAAACAGGCTACCAGGTAACTTGTTCCCCTAGCTTCCTTTCCCCTTTCTTTTTATGAAAAGGTGAGAGTAGAAAGAGCATAAATACTTTTGCTGGTGTGTGTGTGTGTGTGTGTGTGTGTGTGTGTGTGTGTGTGTGTGTCTGTCTGTCTGACTGTCTGTCTATCCATGTAAGTGTGTCTCCATGTATGTGTGTTTATTTGTTCATGTAAGTATGTGTATGCCCCCCCCCCTTGGTATGTGTATATGGATCCTAAGCAGACAGCCTAACTGAAGATTTTTCCTTTTCCTTTTAAAAAGGGTAATGTTTAAAAGTCCATTTTCATAAATAAATCAAAAATAAATAAAACCAGAATGCAACAGCAATGCCATGTGCTTCCTTGGGCAAGGAATGAGTCTTAGTGTTAGTAATCAGCACAAGCCCCCTGCATGCCCACAGGCACAGTGGTGAGCACCTGGAGCATATTTTCTTTTGGCATCCAGAGCAAATTGAGTTCACCAACATCTACCACTTTCCCCCTATAATCTGGTTAAATCTGGGCATGAGAACATTCATCCTTACTGTGCAGGTTGTGAAGATCAAGTAGGTTCCTGAAAGCATCCCAGGGACATCACGGGCTGCCTGTCCTTGGTTAGGTGTCCACTTAAATATTTTAAGGACATTTTTATCTTATGAAGAGATTTAAGAAAATTCCCTAATCTTATTTTTTCTCAAACTTCATGTAGTACCAGTCTTTCCATAGCCGTATAATTGAGAGCATCCAGGCTTGTTCTATGTGGCTAAACCAAACAGGTATTTCCAGAGGTGGTGCTGTGACTATCTGCCTGAATCTGTTTATAGGGCCACAGGTTCTGGGACATCATTACCTAGTAGTTAAGGCTAGAGATATTTTCTGCTTGTCACCAACCATCATTTCTGAAAGCTAGAAGCTTTTCCTTGTGTATTCAGTTATTCATAGACACTTGCCAACAGGGCAGAGTTGCTTTCAGAGCACACCCCTTGGCATCCCTTTCCTGGTGCTTAAGTGTGTGGTTGTACAAATTAAGATGCACAGGACCTGGATGATATAGGTTAATTTTATTGGAGAGAAATCACTTACGTGAGAAACCAATCATCCAAGATCAGCACTCTGAGTATGGGCATGGTCAGCGCAGTAGGGGCCATGTCTGTGAGATCTCTCACCACATAAGTATGGCTCAAGTAGGGCATGGGCCTCCAAGAACCATGCTTGTAAGCCATCCTGTGGATGGATAGGACAGATCTGTTTAGTGAGTACTCGTCAAGGTCCATACATCACCCAGATGCTCCAGTTTTACATAAGAACCAGAGAACTCTGGGAAGCCCAGCTGACCCTTGCCTTCATGGCTGATATCACCCTGCACTCCCAGCAGGGCCATCTGGGGCTCATATTTAATATAACCACACCAGAGCTTCAGCCAATTTCCCCAGTTTTCTTTGCTTACAGGACCATGAGCAGCCTTAATTGCTCATGATTTTTCTGAGGAGATATTTCCATTAATTAATATTCACCTGTGGTTATCTTCAGATGAGTACAGGGATGGGCTTGGTGGGAGGGACTGTCTGAATCTGCTGTGAAGGAGTCAAGAGGAAGCTGAGAGAGAGATCTCCTAACGTGGTTAACAGGAATGATTGGTGTTCTCTGAGATGAGAGAAACACTCCCAAATTCTCGTCCAGTAACTCTGACTATACTAGAGAAGAGGGTGCCCTTCCTGAGGCTGCCCTGCCAGGTGATACCACAGTTGGAGCATTCTTCCTAGCAAGCTCAGCTTCACTGGCTACACTGACTTTCATTCACACTCTTACCTTCCCTGCTTCTAACTTCCCCTTTCTCTCAATGGTCTTCTCTTCTTTGCTTTCCTTTGATCACCATCTCTGTCTCTCTAGCTGATCATTGGAATCACATATCCAGGGACACATGACAGCAACCCTCAGGTTTTACATAGCTATATATGTGAAAGGTAAGTGAGCAGGTATCTCTTCATTTGAGTTTTCAAGAAGACAAGAAGTATCCTGGGCCATTGTCGGGTATCAAATGGGCCATTTGCTACATTTCAAAGCCATTGTCCAGAAATCCTTGGGGAAAATGTATGGTGGAAAATGGTCTTGAAATTTTAAAGAGAAAGAGAGGGAGAGAGAGAGAAAGAGAGAGAGAGAGAGAGAGAGAGAGAGAGAGAGAGAGAGAGAGAGAGAGATCAAGCAGTGGTCATCAGTTTTGATATTTAGACTCTTACTCTGGGGAAATGGATCCATGTTGACCTCATTAGTCTGAAGCTGCCTTTCCAATTGGAGAGACAGGAGCTGGAAAGCTGGAGACACAGGAGACAAGCAGGCCTTCCTCAGTATATGGCAGGAATGATACAACCAATATCTAAAGCATGCATCCTAGGCCATGCAGTGTCAATTGAAGAAAGGGTTTTCTGCTCAAAGAGAAACCACTTTCATTAAGACTATCAAATATGACAGCTATCAAAATGCATTTATGTGTGCTCTCTGGGGTATTCCAGTGCACCAGAAAGGCCTTTAGTCAAAGTAAAACAATCCTGGTCAGGAGATGCTTGCAGCTGGCCATGGTGTCAGGGCAGCCTCTGAGCCTACAGAATGTGTGAAAAGATGAGGTGTGGGTGAAGTGCTAATGTTAGCTCCCATTATTGCATAGTTTGCCTCTTCTGTGTTATTTCTGGGCCAAACACTTCAAAGATAAATGAAAGGGAAGGGAAGGAAGGAGGAAAGAGAGGAGGGAAAGAGGGAGAGAAGAAGAGAAGGAAGAGAATGAAGAGCGGGGAAAAGCCAATAAGGAACACAGATGAGATGTAGGTGTAGCTGGAGGAGTTCCTTTCACTTTACAACTCTGTGAAGATGGAAGTCCTATCTTCATCATAAGATACTTACAACCTTGACTGCCCCTGCTACTTCTTTTCATGTATCCCTTGGGATATACTGAGTGGCACTGGCTTCCCAAACATGATACAGTGTGCATTTCTTCCTAGTGTGCTTTGTCTACCCTTTTGCCTCCACTTGAGCTTCTTGGCCCATGTTCTTGGCTGCACTTGGCTCTTTGGTCCCCTCCATATTCCCATCCACTGCTACGGAATTAATTATTCTCTTTATATCGTTCTAAGAACAAAGGACAGGTATAGTGTACATATTTTTAAAAGATATTGAACTAAGCCTGTATCACACACACACACACACACACACACACACACTCATACATTGGATTTCAGATAGTTTGGACTTCTTGTCCCCACCAAAGAAGAACTGGTTTTCAGCACCATTCTTGGATGAGAGATTGTGAAGTATTATCATAATTCCTTCATTATACTGCACACATTTCTTTAATACTTTATCACATATGAAGTAAGCATTGCTGTTCTCTAATGTGTATGTGATTATTTTTATTAATAAAAGAAATTATTAATTTAGGAAATGCCTTAAAAGCAAATCATGACAACCTTTGTATAGCAATAAAGTTATTTGAGAAAATTTGGGTTTTATATATCATGAAAATATCTAAGAAAATCTGGACTAAGTAGATAATAAAGTTATAGTAGTGATCATGAAATTAGGACTTATTCTGACTTTTTAGACAAAAATAAAATAAAATAAGTATTTATTTTTACCTAAGGTAACACTCTCTAATAGTTTTGCATTTATGTCAATTCAGTATTTTCTGATACGTGTGATGGAATGGAGAAAATGGTTTATGGTCTATTCACAGGCTTATAGTTGTTCCATTAAGTAAGTTAGGATTACTGATTCTTTCCAAGCAAGTATAAACACTGAATTGCCACAGGCCTAGAGATTTACAATGCTAACTTCTCCAAGATATATATTCCAGCCTGCTGGTGGGTTTGTTTGGCATCTGGAAAAAATGATGAAGAAATTGCGAGTAAGGGTAAATGTCAGTTGGACACACTGCTGTGCATTTGGGAAGAGTGAGACACCAAATCCAGGAGACTGCTCTGCAGAGAGGCCAGATGTCCCCCAGGGAGAAGTGTGCTGGGTTGAGTTAGGGCATATTGAGAATATGGGGTGGGAATAACCACAGGAAAATGGGCAATGTGGGAAACAATTAAAACTAACAGAGGAAGGGAAATCACACCAATGACCTCAAGAACAGAAGCTGGCATTGTTTCCAGAACCTTCACAAAGACATCATGGTGTCAAGTCCTCCTGGGAGAAACAGGGATGGTGAAAACACTCAGAGTTGTTTGTTCACTGAGGTGCTACAGGCTGTGGAGGAGGGTACAATGCAGAGAGATTCATAACTGGGGCAACATAAAACTAGAGCTAAGCTTGGCCCACCAAGGAAATGTTCTGCCTGATCCCGAGAAGCCTCAGAGGTCTGGGGTTAAGAACTGAGAACTTTCTAAGGGCACACACTCAGGGACACATATCTTCCAAAGGCCCATTGCTGTCTGACCTTGCTGACATCATTTACAGACTAGAGATTATGAGGTAGAGGTCTGACTTGAAGATTGTACAAGCTTAGGATGGGGAGTAGAATCACTCAGAAGAGCTCATGGTGACAACCCTAAGGCTTCTTACCATGGTGTAGACTCTGTGTGTACAGAATGAGTTGATGATGGCAATGTGGATAGCTTTTTAAGAGAAAGGAATGACCTATCACACAAAGTCTCCAAGTCTGTGCTGTGTGACAGCTATTAAAAGGTAAATCATCCAGAAAAATACTTCAACACAGTCAACATTTCAGTCCACTAAACCTTAGAAATCCCTCAACAAAATTCTTTTTCTTCATACTAGAATCCTTTGCCATTTTATCAGAGGTTCTTGTACCTGTGAGTAGGAGAATAAAATCAAGTGAGTAATTCAATCAGGCCCAATCCTTTCTACAGCTTATGTAAGAACATTTAAGAATATCTAGTAGGCAAAAATACTTAGTTGCTTTGGAGAATAAAATCAAATGAGTGGCTCAATCAGGCCCAATCCCTACTATGGCTTATGTAAGAATATTTAAGAATATCCAGTGGGCAAAAAGATTCAGTTACTATATATCTCCACTGCCTGCTAATCCCTTTTTATGGAATAAGCAACTATAGTAAGATATTAGGCAGCTGGAAAGACAAGAAGACCATAAAAGTGAAAAAAAAAACCAAACAAACAAAAAACAAAAAAAGCAAACTGCCAGTATTTGGAAAGCATAGTCTTTGTACCAGGATCTACTATAATTCATTATATATAGGAAGCATTAGTAACCTAAGAAAGGGCTTTAATATTTATGGTTAGTCACCATTTGGCCACTAAAGAGCTGCAGTATTTATAGCTGGTCATCATTTGGTCATAAAGTATGACTTGACCTTCCAGCTGCATGTGGGGGCTACAAACTCCTGAGGACCCACCACCACAACCTCAGACTGTGCCGACTTAGTACTGTACTTCCAACTGATTTATCCATCTGTGAAAGACCCACTGGTGTCCACATCATTCTCAAAGACCTCAGCTGATATGCAAAATCAATGACCTTCACAACTGTATTTTGTCCTTTCCTCTAGTAGACAATGGTTAAGAATTCTAACTAAAGGAAAAGCATGCACCTTGCCACAGCCAACCATGGACTTCAGAATTGAGTGTCCTGCCCTGAGTACCCTCAACAGCCCACTCATCCAGAGGAGCTGATGATGGTCTTTAGTGGAAATGAAGAACTTGGGAACCTCTCTGGGCTTTGGCTTTTAACCATGTCTTGACCTGTTAGTTCTTCAATATCTTGTTAGCTTATATTACCTGTAAGAACATTTAAAGAATAGCTTTTTCAGCCGGGCGTTGGTGGCACACACCTTTAATCCCAGCACTCGGGAGGCAGAGGCAGGTGGATCTCTGTGAGTTCGAGACCAGCCTGGTCTACAAGAGCTAGTTCCAGGACAGCTTCCAAAGCCACAGAGAAACCCTGTCTCAAAAAAAAAAAACCCAATAAATAAATAAATAAATAAATAATAGCTTTTTCAATTTTTCTGTGGGAGCATTTATGTGGATTATGTAGTCATATAGCACTAGAAAAGGAATTCCTATTTTTTGTAATTAACTTTTGTGTTAGGAACAATTAGTTATTGACTGATAACCACTGTAGTTAAAAATGCAAAGAGAAAGCCCTGACTTTTTAATGCTTTAAGCATACAATGTTAAGTTAAGCTAATCACATCATTGAATTAAGATAACATTTCTAGGGAAAGAGGGAGAAGAATCAGCCAAAATAAAATATATGGTTTAGATGTGGTATTTCTGGAATGGTGATAGAAGAAGTGTGAAGACTCTCACAATAGCTAACACACCGATAAAAATAAGCAAGGACAATATTCCAGAAAATTGGAATTGCCAGATGTGGTGGTACATGTTTTTAATTCCAACACTTGGGAGGCAGAGACAGGCAGCCTGGTTTATAGAGCAAGTTCCAGGATTGCCAGGACTCTGCAAAGAAACCCTGTCACCAAAAACAAATAATTGTAACACTTTATTATTATTATTATTATTATTATTATTATTATTATTATTATCAATGAAATTGTGAACAATAATCTTAATCTGGTAAATTATTGCTCATAGGTAACGGTAAGGATGTTGTCACAAGTGGACAAGTCAGGAACAGCAGTGAAGAACTGTGAACACACAGGTAAAGCAGGCCTATGTTACCCAGAGCTGGTGGAGCCATCTGTGAAAGTGAATTGAGATCATTTGCAAATGTATATCACAAACTCAAAAGAGAAAGTGTTAGAATAACTGCCATGGCAAGTAGGAGAGAAAAACAGGACCATAAGATGGAAGGTTGAAAGAGAGGAAAGAGAAATAAAGAAAAAAGGCAAGAGGTTAACCTTACCAGTTTTAAAGATGCCGTTTACTTGTTCCAGTCATGCCAATTATATTGCAGATGACCTACATGGAGGGTTAAAAGGGAAAGGAAGGGGTGAGAAGATTGGATTCATTGAAAGAAAGGTCACTTTAGATGCAAAGGTGCTGGTAAGTTTCAAGTAGGGAAGAGAAGGATTTACAGCCCACAGCTAATTTCCTATAAGCAGACAAGAAATTATCTAGTATAAATATGGAGATGCTGTAACAGTAAGGGAGCTATTGTCTAAGCATGCCTAAGATTCCTTAATATGTAAGTTGTTACGATAAATCTTTCCATCAAATGCCTCCTGAGCCCTACTGCCACGTGGGCGGTCTCTGCCAGCTGCCTGAGTTCTGCCCGCAGCGTGGATGGACAAAATAATACAGAGACTTATATTATGTACAAATGCTGCTTGGCCAATGACTATGATTCTCATCTGTTAGCTCAATCTTATTTATCATAAATCTATATATTTTATAAGACTTATCTTATCGGACGCCTTCCATTGGCGTCCTCCCTTGCTGGTGGATCACATCATGCTGCTGGAGAAAGAGAGGAGGGGAAAAAAGGACGACTTCCTACTTTTCCTTACTTAAATATGAGTCTCCTTGCTATGTCACTTCCTGCCTGGAGATCACTACTTCTCTACTGCATTTCCCAGAATTCTCTTTGACTCCTAGTCCCATCTAATTTGCTGCCCCACTGGCCAAACAGTACTTTATTTATCATCCAGTAAGAAAAACACATACACTTTCCCCATCAGTAAGTCTGGAAACGAAAGACCCAGAGCAGAAGGAGAGGGCAAAAACAAAACAATGCCAAACCCTGGCACACTGCAAAGCAAGTGAAACAAATGCAGTGTTTGTAGCAGAGGACACTTTAGAGTAAATATGTCAGGTAGGTAGAGTATCAGTAATGGTGGATTCTAGCTGAGCACCAACCACCACCCTGATCTAGCCAACAGTCATCTGGCCTGCTGTTTAATAACAGCCTTGCCCACAGAAATCAAAAATATCATAGCATTCACACAAGCACTCTGTATGTATGGGAATAACAAAATATTTACCAAATCTGTACAGAGAAAGTCAATCAGTTATGTAGCTATTGATGACATATAATAGTCAATTACACCTTTAAGGTTATGGGATGAAGGAAACTAGTAACAAATTGAAAGACAAAATGTCAGAGGCCCAACACTAACCAACTTCCAGAGGTTAAATGACAGCCATCACTATATTGGACAAAAAAGAAATAGATCATTTCAAACCCATAGAGAGGCCCCCAAATCACCAACAAAATACCTTGTTTTGAATAAAGAGCCATAAGTCAAAAGAAACAAGCCACTTCCTCAACCAAATAATACTAAAAATCATTAGCTATGGTATGAAAGGAAAAGGATTTTAAAAGTAAAGTGAACCCAAACATGGATCTTAAAAGCTTAATAGTGACAACTACCTTAATATGGATCATAGGCCTTACCATAAAATGCAAAGAAAAATATTCTACAAAAAATATAGGAGAAAAATGTGGGTTATCACGTTTTACATTGAACACTGAATGATAAATGAGACAAACATATATACATACACACACAGTAGGAGAGGGAGAGAGGAAGTGGGGTGTAGGTTTGGCTTTGCTAAAATAAAAATAAAAAAACTCTGCTTTTTAAAGGGAACTGTTAAGAGAATAAAAAAACAGATTAGAAAAAAAGTCTTTGTAAAACACACACCTGGTAAAGGGCTGGCATCTATACTATACAAAGAGACCTTAAAATCAAAAGCAATACAAAAGATAATCTAGAACATGGGGAAATGGTAGAGCTGATATCTCAAGAAAGTCATGCAGATGGTAAAAGCTTGGCTTTTCCATTAGTAAATTCCAAATTAATATAATATGAACTTTGTTAGTACCTATCGGGATGAGAGAAAAGTACTCAAATCTCGAATCTCTGGTATTAGTAATTTCTGGTAGAGCTGCTGGCTATCCAGTCACTTTGGCAGACAGTTTGGCTGTTCTTACAGAGCTGGTCATATTCATGGCATTTGACTCATCTTTACGTTCCTAAAGTTTTAACTCTGCTGACCAGAGACCTTATGTGCAAACAGAGCATGTGCATGTGGTTACCTACAGCAGAGGAAAGCAGCCAACATGCTGTTCTTTAGGTGGACCTTTGACGGCGGAAAGATTTATCATTACAGTGGACAGAACAAGAAATCGAGAAACAATACAATATTCTTTCAAGTGATACTGAAAAATAAGATGTGGAGCCACAAACCATCATGAATAATGTTTAAATGTTTACTTTTAAGTGAAGAATAGGCAGTTCCAGAAAGCTAAATGACACATGGTCTTGATTATACACCATTGTGGCAGAAAGCAAAGCTAAAGCAATATTATAATGTAATCCTCCCTGTAGGTCACAAGGATGTATAGGACAATTATTTTTTGGTGATGTGGGGCTATTGGATCTATTATTTGTGATACTCTAATGGTGGATACATGACACTACACATTTGTCAATATCCATAGAACTTTACTGTACAGAGAAATCAAGGCATTGCATACAATTTAAGGAGTCATTTAGAAATTTGGTGGATCTCAGATCTGCATGTAGACTATGATAAGCTAATCTAATGGAATTATAATTTTTAAAAAGAACTGCCTGAAATAGTCTTACTGATGAGGGATAGTGGGGGAAGGGTCTTGATCTGGGTAACTTTGAGACAAAAGAGACCCTCCTCCAAAACTCTGCAATGTAGTTAACATACATGCATCTCATGGGTTCAGAGTTTAGCAATTTTAAGACCATTGAACCTGTGTTCTGGTAAATACACTGCAGGTTTGGAAGCTAACCTTGAGAAGGACTTTTCTCATCAGCCAGAGGATGTACTTGTGGCAATGAGTTATGGCTGTTGATATCTCCAGGAATACTGCTTAATTTAATGTAAATAAAGATATGCACACAGGAAAACTTATGTAGGTCTGTTTATGTAGGAATTAAGATTCCCGTATTTCTTCATTTTGATTCTTGTACTGTTTTTTCCCAATGCAGAGAAAGGTGCTGCCTGGAGAAATATTCAACTCCAGAACCCAGGGAGCAAGTCAGTAAGAGCTCAAGAACAGAAGTAGTATTGCAGAAGGAAGGAAAAACAATACTCCAAAATACAATGTCCTGTCTTGACTTGGGCATGTCAAAGGGACACAGGAGCCAGCAGAAAGGACTTTCCAGTTCACAGAACACTTTAGCAAGAAAGTAAGGTAGTATTGCTATAACCAAAATATAAAACATGCCAAATAAATACCTCTGTTCAAGTAGGTTGCCTAAGTAAAACAGTTGGAGATAAAAGACAAATAGAATATTCAAAAGAATTCTGAAGTCTATGTGTATATACTCCAGCCTCAGGGGCAAGTACACTCTCCATTCCCGAAGTGTAGGCTGTGCACTTCCTTCCAAAATGCACTATTTGTAAATGAGGTGGCATAGGCTTAGTACATGCAAGGTTCTGTGTTTGACTTCCTAACACCAAAACTACATACACATACATGCATGCATACATATATACTGAAATGCATAAGTCATTGCCCCAAGTGCTTAGTTGGGCACATCACACATTCAGCAATAAGCTTTACTGTTGTCAATGGAAAATCGGTCTCCCTACCTCCTCTCCTTCTGTGTCTTTCTCCTTCCAATTCCTTACTCACCCCTCCAGGCTTGCACTTTCCCTTCCATCTTCCTCCTTTCCACCACTCTCCCCTCTTTCTCAAGCCCATTCTTCTCCCTAGTTGCACATCCAGCACCATGCTGCCAAGGGCTTTTCACACCTGTAGGTGATGTTCAAGGTTGTCAGCACAATTCACTCCCAGTAGCCCTGAGCTCTAAGATTTAGTAATATCCTCTGCTTTTCTGTGAGACAAGTACTATTTTTATGTTTGTTGGTTGGTTGGCTTTCAAACAAGGAAGCTAAAACAAAGCATGGAAAAATAGTTTTGCCAACTCTCCCACTAAGTGTCAGAGGCGACTCCAATGCCTGAAGCTGTCCTTTGGACATGTGAGCTGACTAAGAAACCAGCTGCACCTCCCACGGAGACACTGGTGTGGCACTTGTTCCCTGAGGTCTGATATTTTCATGTGGCTTTGAAATATCCCTGTCTTATCCACAACAGAATGCTTTATCTTATTTTATTTTTACATATATTTTTCTTTTTACCCCATCCCTTTTTTCCTTGCTTGTATCCATCCACTCCTAGTAACCTTCCTTCTGTTTTCATGTCCTGTGTCTTCTATTGTCTTCCCATTTTTGCTTAACACATCTTTTAACCCTCTTGTGACTACTTACTAGTTTAATACCGTATACACACACTCCTATGTGTTTCATGAACCCACACATTAACAACTACAATCTGCATATGAGTGAGAATATGCAAGATTTGAATTTCTGTCTGGGCCATATTGGTTAGCATAGTAATTTCCGGATTCATTTCCTTCAATATCATAATTCCATGTTTCTTTACAGCTGAAGAAATTCCACCATGTATGTGTGTCATTATGTGTTCAATCATTTGTTGATGAATATCAAGGCAAGTTTCATTTCCTTGCTGTAGAGCAGGAATAAATACAGATGCAAAAGTGTTTCTGTAGTAAGACATGGGGACATTTGGGTATATACCCAGAAATGGTATGGCTGACTCACACAGTAGGTTTACTTTTAAATTTTTGAGAAATTTCTGTAAGGCTATAGAGTTTCCATTCCCACCAATGAAGAAAATGTTTCCCTTTTCCACACCCAACTCCCAGCATTTATTGTCATCTGTAAGGGGAACTTCTGACCATGCCTGCTTGGGGGCTGGCACAGGTGATACTATCCATATCCACTTGGGGGCTGGCACAGGTGACGCTGACCACGCACACTGCCAGCCCCCAAGTGGGAGTGGTCAGCAGTTCCCTAACCCCCTACTGTCATCTGTTTTGATAATAGCCCTTCTGACTAGGGTGAGATGGGATTTTAAAGTGCTTTGCATTTGCAACATTCATAGATTTTGATTTACATATCTCAATGCAAATTTGTGTGATGAGCAATCTACTTACTATGAACACTAATCCCCATCATTGAACAGAGCATTGTGTGTGTGTGTGTGTGTGTGTGTGTGTGTGTACACTTGAAATCTCTGAGCCACTTTCAAGAAGACAGCTTATTATTAATATCAATGTTCACAGAAGGGCACAGTAGATCTCCAGTAACAATTATTCCTACATAACTGAATCTTTTGATACAGGCCATTGCAGGGTTGTCTTTGAGAGCAATGGAAACTTTTTCAGTTCTCTGTGAGCTTAGGTATGAGGAGTTTAAGGTACAGGAAAATCTGATGGCCACTCAAGTCATCTGAACTAGAGGCTTTCGTATTCTTGTCACATAAATTTAAAGAATGAAATTCCTAGAGCACAGTGGGAACTTTAGTTGAATTCATAGACAGAGTAGTCATCTACAACTATATCCATTGTCTGTTTTATTACATTTATTCTCTCTGAGGTAAGGTGCTTGTGGTTTTGGTTTGCATTCTATCCAGTGTTGATGAGTGTTGTTTGAACTTGTTTTCCTACAACTATTGACCATTTGTTTTAAAAAAATTTAAAAATAGATATATGCAGTTCTTTCAACAGCTATCACACCAAATAATGAGATTGAAAACATTTTTCCACTTAATTTTTATGCATTTTGTGTTTGATGTTTTTATAACTAGCTTATATAATCATTATAACTTATGAAGTAGTGAGGTCACAGACTTTCCAGTGCTCTTGTCTAGTACAGAGTATGATTAATTCTATTAAAGGCCCAAGAACATTCTTGTGAGCAGGGTTCTCGGCTTGCCTGGGATACACCAATGCCTTTCTTAGTGAGACAGTTTGGACATAGCAATCCATTATACAGTGATGAAGACAGAATTCTTTGGCTGATAAAAAATAGTCATTGAGATCAATAGTATAGTGTGAAGATAACCCATAAGTGGAAGAATACAAATACGGCTGACTAGCGTTTGATAAAAAAAAAGCAAAACTCAAGGGAAGAAATACAATTTTTATGATTGGAAATAACTAGAAGTTAACATACAATGGAATGAAAAGACTAAATATAGGTCTTACCAAAATTTAACTCTTATTGATTCATAAATTTAACAAAACTGCTAGAAGAAAATATTACTGAGTGTTGAAAATGAATATTAAGACATTGATAACCTATAGGTTTTGATAAGATAATTTTAAGTATGATAGCAAAAGTATGACTTGTGAAAACAAAGTAAAGTTGGAATGTGCTAAATGTTTTAAAATACATTTTGTAAAAGACAGCCTTCTAAAAGACTTTGCTTTATTTGTTTTTATTCATGTGTATGTTTTTATGTGCATAAATGTATGTGTATGTACCATCTGTGCTGTGTGCAATACAGACATGAGGCCAGAAGGGGACATTGAATCCCCTGGAATTAGTTGTAGATGGGTGCTAGGAGTTGAACCCAGGTCCTTTGGAAGAACAATCAGTGCTATTTATTGTTGAACCATCTCTCCAGTCCTGAAAAGAATAAAGAAGTGAAATGACAAGCATCAGTAAAGAAAATATTTACACATCCAAAAAACATACTGAGAATTCCTTGACCCCAACAAGAAGTATGTCCAGAAAGTCTTTTCCTGTACCAACACATAAGGCCAAATACACTGAACCTGATAAAGTAATCAAGGAACAGCCTTGAACTTGTTGTTACAGGAAAAGACTTTCTGGACAGAACACCATTCACTGTTAGCACAGGCACAAGACACTTCTGCATGGCAAAGGACAACATGTGGATAAAGGAGCAGCCTACAGAATGAAAAATGACTTTTACTCTTGGGAGATGTTGGGCCCCCAGCCCCCACGAGGTCTCCATTGATTGCTTGTCAGTTAATAACCACAGGTGCATCCTGTTTTCTAGTCCTGGCTTACAGCCCCAGCCTTGCCCCACTGGCATCAAAAACAGGAGCTCTTATACCTGGGGTTTTTCCACTGTGCTGTAAGTCTGTCTATAAGGCTGCTCCCTCCCTGAAATGAAACAGACACACATAGCACAAGTGGCTGGATAGCTCTGCTTTTAATTAAATCTCAGGCTTTCGCCCAATACTTTGGACTTGCTCCTGGTGTGGGCGCCACATTTTACCAACTGCACATCCAATGGAGAGCTAATACGAAAAACAGATAAAGAACTCAAAAAACTAGATAATCAGAAAACAAATAACCCAGTTTGAAAAATGGGGTACAGATCTAAACAGAGAATTCTCAATAGAGGAAATTCAAATGGCTGAGAAACACTTAAAGAAGTGTTCAACATCAGGAAATGGCAAATCAAAACTGCGTTGAGTTCCATCACTCACCTGTCAGAATGGGTAGGATCAATAAATAACACAAGTGAGAGTTCATGCTGGGAAGGATGTGGAGCAAGGAGAACATGCCTCCATCACGAGTGGGAGTGCAAATGTGTACAGCCACCATAGAAATCAGTGTAGCAGTTTCTTAGGAAGACATGAATCGATCTACCTAAAGATCCAGCTATACTGCACCTCACCTGGGTACCACAATAGAGTTGACCTTGTTGACAGGGGCACAAATGAGCCAGCCCTGAGAATATGAGATCAGGAGAGCTTACCCCACACCCCTCATCTGCCATGTGGTGACATGGTGAAGGAAAGATACCCCCAACCCCTTACCACCTTCAATAGGTGGGAGAGCTGGCCTCAGGGTCATGAGAGTGGGACAACTGGCCCTGCTACACACCAGCTGCAGCACTCGGGAGAGGGGATCCCACACCTTGCCTGGGCAACACAGTAGAACTGGCCTTGGTGGTGTGGTGAGCCCCACCCCCCACACAGGGCATGAGAACAGGAGAACTGACCCTGCCTCTTGCTGCTGGCTGCATTGGGTGAGCTGCATGGGGCAATGTTGGAGAGCTTGCCCTGGACATGAGGATGAGGGCAAACTGGAGAACTGACCAAGCCAGCTACCAACCAGGCCCAGAACCAGGACTCTGAGTTGGCCCACCTCAACATCCTCCCCATCTGTGAACTACTGGAGGCCATGAAGGAACAGGGCAACAACAAGATATCCAAGAGGAGTCCCAGTGAGGGGCCAGTATCAGTAGTGCAGCAGAAGCCAGAGGCATTGAGCCAGACCAATGACTCATTGCCATGAAAGCTTACAAGCAAAGATGTATGGACTAAAGGGCATACTGTGTGACTCACTGGGCCACTCTACAGCTTTCACGAGATTTTTTTTTCTTTAAAGTTTTGCCTGGGGGGAGTGTTTCAAGGGCAGAGGGCAGATACAGAAGGACAGGATTCCTGATGTGAAATCCATGAAGAATCAATAAAAAGTTAAAAACAACAACACCCCCCCCTAAAAAAAAGAAGTATGTTAACCTAGTAAAAAATGAGTAAATACTGAGCTGACACTCCACTTAAAATCTTGTAGGCAAATGGATAATACTAGAAAACATTATATAACGAATGAGGTAACTCTATCCCAGAATGACAATGGCCACAGCAAGAGGTCTTGATTTTGAGTGGAGTCAGGGGAGGGAGTTGATTAAAGGGAGATTTTGAGGAAGAGGAGGTAATGATGGCAATTATGCAAATACAAGCATTATGAAAATGTCAACAAAATCCTAAGTTTAAATTTTAAAAAATCAGAAAACCACTTTCTTTCATTAATGTTAAACACAGAAGTGTTATTAATAGATACAAGACTTTTATAGCTCATAATCAAGCTATTTCATCCCAACTTAAACTCTAATGTATCTGAAATAATTATAATACCCATTTGAACATTGATTTCAACATAAACTGTTTAACAATACCTGTCATGCCCAAGAAATATTAGTTGAAAACAAAAGACATGCAGAAGGCAGTGAAAGGTTTGTCACTTGAAAAGGTGACAGACCACAGCTGGATGCTTGCAAAGTCTACATTAAAAACAGGCAGACCCACCTCATCCCCATCTTAAGGTCTAAAATAAGAACAAGCAAATAGGAAATCCCAAATTCTGGCCACAATACTGAAGACCAGAAACTCCTGTCCATGGGTAAAAGCTGTGGGAAATGATCAGCCATTTTGCAAATATGCATTTGCACTACAAAGTGAGCCACAGTACAAACACAGGACATAGTGATGCTTTATTTATCCATTTGTACTGCAAAGTCCATTCACACAAAAGCATGTGCATTCTTATCTGAAGAAGGTGTACTGACAAACATGCATCAGAAAGTGATCTGGACTTGCAAGGAACATGATGTGTGACAGTTGTGTCATTTTCTCACCTGGTCCTTTGTGTTCTGAGACTTTTCTGAATCAAGAAAAGTTGTGTAAGTACTTCACGCTAACCAATGGTGCCACTGGACCTCCACCTAAGCAAACTGGGAGCAAAAGGGGAGGGGGGAGGGAGGTAGGAGAAAGATGAGGGGAGAAGAGGAGGGGAAGGAGAACATGAGGGATCAGGAAGGTTGAGTTGGGGGAAGAATAGAGAAGCAGAACAAGAAAAGAGATACATTAATAGAGGGAGCCATTATAGGTTTAAAGAGAAATGGCACTAGGGAAATGTCTAGAGATCTACAAGGATGACACCAACTAAGAATCTAAGCAAAAGTGGAGAGGCTACCTTAAATGCCCTTCTCCAATAATGAGATTGATGACTACCTTATATGCCATCATAGAGCCTTAAGCCAGTAGCTGATGGAAGCAGAAGCAGCGACCCACAGCTAAGCACTGGGCCGAACTTCTGGAATCCAGTTATAGAGAGGGACGAATGATGAGCAAAGGAGTCAAGACCATGCTGGGAAAACTCACAGAAACAGCTGACCTGAACAACTGAGAGGTCAGGGACCCCAGTCTGACAGGGACCGAACCAGGTCCCTGAATGTGGGTGTCAGTTGGGAGGCCTGGGCAGTCTATAGGGCATCTGGCAGTGACCAGTATTTATCCCTAGTGCACGAATAAACTTTGGGAGCCCATTCCTCTTAGAGGGATACTCTCTCAGCCTAGATATACAGAGAAGGGCCTAGGTCCTACCCCAAATGATGTGACAGACTTTGATGATGCCCCATGGGAGGCCTCACTCTCTGTAGGTAGTGAATGGGGGTGGGATGAGGGTTTGGTGGGGGGCATGGGAAGACAGGAAGGAGAGGGAACTTGGATTGGTATGTAAAATAAGATCATTTTAATTTAAATAAAAATTTATTTAAAAACTTTTTTAAAAGAAAAGTTACAGTAATTCTAGAGACTTACCCTCCTGTTGAGTTTCCCAACCACAAAATCTTTTTCTTTAGGAAAAGAAATCATCTTGTGCTAGTATATTGAAATTTAATTTTTAAAGTTTCTAAAAAGCTTTGAGTAGTGAAAGACGTTGGCTGATCATGTGTGAAGGTGAATTTAGCAATTTCTCAAGCTGCGAAAGATCACCAACCAGAATGCAGCATGAGCATCATGTGCTGGACGGCTTCCCCTTCATCTCCGCTGTTACTCGTGCATTTGCTGGGCCTCTGTAGTCACAACTTGTGCCTCACTATCACCCTTAGCTGTGCAGAAACTCTGTCAGCAGGTGAAAACATCCTTTTAATGGTTCCTCCAAGACTTAATTCTGATCAGTCTGTCTCCAGATTCAACAAAACTGAGATGAAGTTTGCTATTTCGTAAAAGCTCCAGAAAACTCAGTGTTCAGGTGTCTTTATTTTGGTACGTATGTGTCTCAGTGTCTGCAGTCTGGTCATCGAAGCACTTATGGTCATGAATTTCCATGCTCCACAGGAGTAGTTTGGGGTCCCCTTTTATTATTGCTCATTAACACCTAAAGCCTTTCTAAGTGGTATTCTCTGTATGTGCTCACAGTTCCCTCTATTTATAGAAGGCACAAGTCTTAGGACACACAATCCTGGTGTGACCTATTTCCTCTACCAGTTAACTTTCTGCTTATCAGTCATTTTCATCCATGCTTCAGCCACACCGGTGAGTGAAAGCTCACATCATGCCTTCTTCTTACAGTATTACCTGCTAGTTCTATAGCTATGTTTAGATAAAGGTGAGAACCTTGATAGCCACCATGACTACTAAGCAGAGTCTTCTGGATCCTTTATCCCTCACTCTTCCCAGTGCAGTTCAGCTGGAGCATGGAAGCAAGTGTTTTTGTTGTTATTATTGGTGGTGGTGGCTTGCTTTCTTTTTCCCATGAGGCTGGATATGGAGGCTAGGTGTTTGTGTGCTCTCAAAGTCAATATTTTCATTCTGTTCACTGCAATCTTCATATCATATCTTAAAATATTATTCTAACTCACAGTTGCTAGATGTTTTATAATTTTGGGTCTAACATTGAGGTCTCAGATCCATTCTAGGATGGTCATGAAGCTGAAGATAAGGTCTGAGGTCAATGTTTTGGTTGGTTGATTTGATTTTTCCAGATGATGGTTCAGTTATTTAAGCGTTAGTTGTTTCTGACACACTTTCTTACTCCATGAAACATCTCCCATTCTGTTGAAAATTTGCCCTGTTGATTCCCTAAGAATTTGAGTTCTATTTATCCATGTCCCTCCTTTCTCCAACACCAGGAAAACATGGTTCCTATCATTTGTAAGATGCAGGAGTGCTCCACTACCTTTGAAACAGAATAAACTGAAGAAAGTGGAACAAGTATTTCTGCTTTATTCTTTGTCAAACTTTAGTTCCTTTAAGGCTCCAAATAAATTTGCATTTAATTGGTTGCTTTAACCCAAACTCTCCTGGGATATTATTCAGAACTGTAATAAGTCTAGATATCAATTAGAAAAACTGACATTGTGACAACATAGCTTCCAAACCATGGACATGACACATTGCTCTAGGTTTTCCCCTAATTTCTCCTATTTGTTATTTATAATGAGATTCTCTGAAATATTCTCTTATTGATTTCTATTCTTAAAATAATGTAAGGCCTATTTCAGACTATTTTAAAATGTGTAAACATCTGTTTTATGGCTCAGAATAAGGACTATCTTGGAAAATGCTGAATATATACTTGGAGTACTCTGCACTCCGATAACATTTGGCTTGCTGTTCTAAATGGCGGTTAGTGCAAATTGGGCATTAGTTTCTCAGTTAGTCTGTATTCTTCTGCCTTATGCTTATGTTTATTCTATCACTACATCTATTTCTGTCCATGAATGAGAATGGGTGCTAAACTCTAACTAGAATGGTGGATTTATGTTTTCTTTCTGTGCCACATGATTTTTTTTTCACCTTGTAGCACATTTCCATGTCACATTGTCAGGTGCACAAATTTCACAATATCTGCATATTCATGACGAACTAACTCTGCTATTATTTTGTGTTTTCCTTCTTTATCCCTAATAATATCAGTCTACTTCACCCTATATGTTTATAACATGCATGGTGCACATGTACTTATTATTTAATTATTTAATAATTTTATTATGTAACTGTTTTTAAATGTATATTGCCCTTTTTGGCTATATGTATGACACTCCATGTGTGTGCCTAGTGCCTATGGAGGCCAGAAAAGGCTATGGGATCATGCCAAACTAGAATTACTGCTGATTGTGAGCTACCCTGTGGGTTCTGGGAATTAAACCCGGGTCCTCTGAAAGAGTAGCCAGTGGTCTTAATCACTGGGCATTTCTCCAGCCTCTTTAGGCCATTATTTTTTAAGTGGATTCTACTCCTCCACACAGTTGGTGGGTCTGGAAATCTCTGAATTTAGTCAATGTTTTAATTGTTTGCATATAATATTAGTATTAAAATATTTTTATGAAAATCTATGCTCATGCTATGTTTTCTTTTTATCCTACTTTTATCTGTACAATTTTGAAAAGTATCTAGGCCTTAAATCTATAACTCATCAGAACATCTCCCCCCAGATGGGGATTTCCTCCTGTCCCTTCTGAGGCCACTCTCTTCAGTGTCCCCACCAGGCAACAGTGATCTGCTTTGTATTACCATGGAAGAACCTTGTCTTTTCTAAAACTTTAGTTAAATATAGTATGACAATATGTGTTTTTGTCCTGGCTTTTTGTCACTTTCAATCCATCTAAATTTCCTTGTTTTGAAACCATCTCAAAATTAAAATTGCAAAACCATACAAAGTAATTTTTTCCTAAACCATATAAAAACAAGTTTCTGACTGCTTAAATGTGTATTTCCTACAAAGTAAGTTAGTTATGCTCAAAAGGCTATAGTGTATGCTTTCCAATTTTGCTTTGGCATAAATGGTCCATGCCAAATTGGTTCTCTACTGTGATAACTGCTTCATCTCTCTAGGATACTGAATTCTTAAAATAGGCTATTCCCATCATCTGAGTGGCTACTCCCTGACAATTTTTGTATCTAATGCAAATATCTAGCCATGGCTCTGCCAAAATGCCTTATTTGCTGTACTAGTGCCCTGAAACTTACAATGGGGCCACTGCAATAGGGAAACATCCATACTTAGCTTTGCTCTGGTTGGTTCTGGCACAGCTGAATTGGTGACCATCCAATACTCCTCAGTCTACCCATTTCTTATTTCCAGAGATAGCCATTCTTCTACTCTCCTTGACCACACATAGAGGATTCTAATTTTGCTGGGTGCCTTTCCCCCCTTTTGTTTCTGACACCTGCTTTAGCTCTTCATGGGCCCTGTCCTCTTCTGTTACCATGGATACCTTTCTTGCTATCTATCATACTTAGTAACTTCAGGTGACTCAGAAAGGGACTGATATAAAGACTGTCTATTGTCATTTTAAAGCACCTTCAGTTTGGCAACAACACTCTATGGTTGATCTGTCTTTAATGGGAGAGAACTACCTGGTTGCTAACAACCTTTGAACCTGGGATGTAAGCACAGGGCCAGCATATGTCTACTTCCTGTTCCTGACTATACATTATTCTGAGGTATGTGATTAGCATAAAATATTTTTTGTCTTTTGTTTTATATTTTTGTATCTTAGCCTTGATTTTCAGTTTTAAATAGAATAAAATTTACTTTCCCTAGACATCTTTTGGAAAAAAATCCTTGTCAAATCTATGTAGCCAATGTTAAGTTTTGTAGTCTTCATGAAACTTTTATTTTATGACTCCAATGAATGCTGTCTTATATAAACAAGAAGCATTGTAAGATTTTATAGACTTAAAAATTGCATTTTAACAGGTTTTAAGATTATCTAAATTTCTAAGACAGTAGGGTGCATTAATCAGACCTTTTAGTACATTGCAAACACACACACACTCAGACATACACACACCCAAAATAGTAATTTTAATGTACAACAAAAAGGAAAAGGAAATGAAATGGCCATAGATTTTCTTAGTTATTCTCAAGAATTCTGAGGATAAACTGAGTTTTATACCATGTTGTCTTACACACAGAGTAACATAAAACCCGTGGATGGAATCAGCTATTTATGACACAGTCACATTAACAAAACAAAAAGATTTGTAGGTCTGTCTTTGAGGGAACAAGCTTAACCCTTTTGCTTTTACTTTTCTGCCTGCTAGTCTATTTCTACCTTCAGTCTCATATGGCAGACAAATCAAGGCTTGGTTCTTTCCTTTATTGGCAGACAGATAATTCACCTTCTGGGTCCTTATATGCCAAACAAGGCCTTGGGGAGTGGCTTCATGTGCCCTATTGCCTGGAGCTTTCCATCTGAGCCAGTTCTGGTATCAGCCCTTTGATCTCTATGGCCTGTCAGAGAAGTTCCTCCGAGGATGGGTCTGGCTGATGGTACCTACAAGACAAGTGCAATTGTTCAGATCTAGTTCTCATTCTTTGTAAAGGTAGCTCCATTTGTCTTCCTTCAGATCTCAGTTGAAAAGGGGGTACCCAATGCTGAGCCTGTGAGGTCTGCGGACCTATTTCTACCTCTGAATCTACTGCAGATATTGGGGTTGACCAGAAAAAGAAAAACTGGCCTGGCAGAGTTCATCCTTGGTGAATGAGGAATCAATTAGTGAATTCCTGAAAGTCTTAGTCAGCTTATTGAGAAACAGGGAAGGATTGCCCTTCCTTTGCTGGGTGTCTTTTCTGATCTTGTCATAGATAGCAGGTTTGATAACACAGGCAATCTTTTCTGCAACTAGAGTTTCTAGTATCCTCCTCCCAACGTGGACCCTGGCTGGGATGTTACAGTCCCAAGTTTGTTGATCTGGGGAGATCTGCCCTCCTGCAGATGGCCAGTAAGATTTGGATGCTTCCTACCTTTCTTCCAGATAATGTTTTTCCTACCAAGAGTAGTCTGGACAAAGTTAGGCTCTTCCATGTAAGATCATAAGCTAAGACCTGAAAGTTACTAGACAATCAGGATGGCCCCAGAGAAACCACTTAGCTTCCTGTGTTGTTGATCTCCACTGAGTGAAAAAGGAACATGGACAATGGTCCCCCAGGTCCGAGCCATTCCCTCAAGGGGAGTGCACAGGCACAGGAATGGATGAGTGACAGGAAGATCCATTTCCTTGTATGTCTATAAGGCACTTCAGGCTGTTTCCTCTGATTCTTATAAACTGGGTGTGGCTGCAGGATGGTATTGGAGATTAAGCATCTGTGTTTTGGCTGAAACTACCCACCACAGAGCTCAGTTACTGCACTGATGTGAGTCTACAGTGGGATTATGACACTGTGCATTCCCCAGGGTCAGCCCTGTAACAGTGGATCGGCACAGGAATCCTAGTTAAATGCTAGCCTCCCCTACCGCATACCAATAAAGACCAGATTCCAAGTTTTCTGTCCACTCCATTTAGTTTCTTGAGACCACCATGTTATTTCTATTCAGGAATCTCATAACTTTGCTGAGACCAGTGTCTCACTTAACAATTACCAAATACGTGTCTATTCCATATTTATACTAAGGTTGGGATCTATCACTGTAATATGTTTTTGACATTCCAAAGAAGAATTGAAAATGGCTCACTAAATTTACATTTTCTTCCTTCCTCCCTTCCTTCCTTCCTTCCTTCCTTCCTTCCTTCCTTCCTTCCTTCCTCCCTCCCTCCCTCTGTCTCTCTTTCTCTGTCCCTCTCTCCCTTTCTGTCTCTCTCCCTCCCTTCCTCCCTTTCTTTTTTGTACAACACTGCATTGTATTGTCACCATGACAATACAATGGTATCTATGGTATCTATCATCAGGATGAACATTTCATAAAAAGATGTCACATATCTTTACAATCCCAACTGCATCACACCCAGACAGCTAGAGCTCCTTCAGCTTTTTGCTGCTGTTGTATGGGTGATCACATTTTCTCCAGACTTCCAGATTTATAGATTTCAAGGCTTAACACAGCCCCAGTTCTTTGCAGACATTCATTGTACTTTGAATCGAGTTAGAGATACAATAAGATTTTCACAATTTGATAAAATTGGTTCATCTTAGGTGAACAAATAATGTGGAATTATATTTCTTGAATCCATTGATTTCTGGACATAGCTTTGGCTTGACACATTAAAAATGACCTCTGAGAAAATTATGAGCAACTTCAGGGAAAAACATAATACCCAGATTTTGGGAAGAGACTTGCCAAGGACCATCAAAAAGGGCAGCACAAAGGGAAATGAAAATTATGAGACTTCTTGCCCTGTCGTAAACATCTCTCCTTAATAATGTCCAGTTGTTGCTTACAGAAAATAAAGGCTATTCCGTGGTAGGGCTGTGTGCCCTCATAGGCAGATGCCCAGCACTTAACACAGACAGGACAAATTGTTCTATTTTATTTGCTTTAAGTCAATTCTCCCACTTCAGTGAATAAAGGAAAAATAAGACCAGGACAGAGTGTGTAACCAGCTCATTAACAATGAAGGCCTGAGTGATTGTGGGACAGAGCGATGACAGCGCAGCTCTGTGTTCCTTCAAGATGCACCACTAGAACACAGGATGCGGTGGGTGCTTCCAAGGCACTGCTGGTGTTGAAATGCAGTATCATGCAAGTGTAAAACCTTTCCTGTTGGAGGAAGAGTCCTAGGACAGAGATAGGTGTGGACAAATCATCAATTCAAGTTTCGGCTGAACTGTATTTCTCTCTTCATTTTCAATAGTTTTTCTGTGTTGTGTCTGAATGAGTTAAAAAGGAAAGAGAGAGAATTTTAGGGGTTCTGTTAATCTAATGACAAAAGGAAGGGTATGTTTTAAAATAAATGTATAGCTTTTAATGTAATTTCTGTCAAACATCTACATGTTAGAACCAATGAACATAAATGCAGGCAGAATTTCAGCCCCTTCATCACTCTTTGCTGTGAGGAGACTTCTTAACACACACACACACACACACACACACACACACACACACACACACACACACACTCATACCACACCAGACTCACACATACTCATACAAACACATGTTCACACACATGCACACACACCACACACACACACACACACACTCATACCATATGTACACATGCTCACACAAGTACATACACACTCATGCCACACATACATACTCCTACACATACATTTACACACTTACACACATATGCTCACATACATACACTCACACATACACTATCACACACTCACACCACACACACAATCTCAAAACAAAAGTATTTGTTAATACAATTCCCTTTCTTCCTGTTTGTCCACAGGGAGAGTGTGATTTTTCTAATGCAAATGCTCACTGCCATTATCCTCAGATAGACTCCATGCTAGAGCAGTTAAGAGCAAAGGCAGCTTCTTGAGCCTTGGAAATCTCCCCATTAGGTTCAACAAGGCAAAGGTCTTCTGGGTGTTTGTGGTGGTGGGCAAGACCTAGTGGGGATAGTGAACATGCTGCCCATGGCTTTCACAATCTCAGAAGACACTTCTGTTTCTACATAACATAACAACCAACATCCTTAAGAAAAATCATTTTTCTCCAACCAAGTGTCACTGCATCTATCAACCACACACTCCAGGCCAGGCCTCGTGCCTAGGAGTAGTTGACCAATACAAATGACCTCAGCGGTGTGTTTTTATGGAACTTTGGTTTCATTTTACTTTGTTTGGGGCATTTTTTGTCTTATTCATCTTTTCCTTTTTGTTTTGATTTCCATATTTTTTTTTATTTCTTGCTTTTTTTGTTTTTGTTTTGGAAGAGAGGAAAAGTAAGAGATAGCCAAGGAGAGAGGGATGAAGGGAGAGAGAGAGAGAGAGAGAGAGAGAGAGAGAGAAGATAAAATTGTGGGGGTGGGTTAGAGAGATGGGAAGGCTCTGGGAGGAGTTTGAAGAAGAAAAACACAAGCAAAGTACATGGTATAAAAAACTGAAGACAAAAAAGAAGGAAATGTTCATGCTGGTGTGAAGCGTGGCTAGAGAGCTGCCCCAGAGGTTAAGAGTACTTGCTTGCTATTCCAGAGGGTGCAGATTCAGTTCCCAGCACCCATGTCCGGACACTGGCAACCATCTGTGAGTGCAGCTTTAGGGGATCTGACGTTATTTTCTGACTTCCATAGACACTGACACTCACACAGAATGTGGGAACCGGCACCTGTACAAACACAGACACACAGACACAAACATAGACACACAGAGGCTAGATAGGCACACTGGGCCGGAGAGATAGCTCAACACTTAAAAGCATCTGCTGATCCTACAGAGGATCCAACTTTAATTCCCAGCACACATGTCAGGCAGCTCATGACCACCTGTAACTTGTAACCCCAACTCTGGCATTTGAGGGCAGCAGTGCACATGCAGGCATACAGAAGACATACATACACACACACACACACACACACACACACACACACACACACATTAAAATTAAATAAAATTAATGTGTCCCTGTGTTGCTCTCACACACTGTTGGTACAATGGTGAATGTAGACATGGAACACATGGGAATGGGTCTGGAGGTTCAAAATTAATTTTAAAAAAGTAGAGTTACTGGCAAACCTACCACTGTATACATATTTGATCTGCATGCGTTGTAATCAGAGGTCTTCACACTTAGTTGTGTATAAGACTGTTCACGATAATCAGGCTATGGATTCAACCAACGTGTTCATTAATGAATAAATAGAATAAAAATGTGGTATGTGTGCACCATGCAGTATTATTTGGCCATAAAGAAAAAATTGAGATCCTGTCAGTTTTGGCAACTTGGATGAAACTACAGGACAGTGTGGTAAGTGAAATAAGCCAGGCAAGAAAGACACATACTCACACTGCCACTCTTTGGATATAAAAGCTGAAATGAATTATATAGAAGAGAATAGCATGCAGGTCACTAGAAGAAAAGGGGGCAAAGAAAGGACGACAGAAGGCTCCTAAGACAGCAGGGGAGTCCTGACGCTCTGCACAATAGGGCAACTTTAGTCTAATACAACTTACTCATTCAAAGTAATGACAGAAATGACAATATTTCAGGCTATGGGCATGCCAGTTATTCTCCTTTGGTCATCATACACTAGATGCATGTAATGAATTCTACAAGGTACTAGACAGCCCATAAATAAAGACAGATACTCTTAAATAACAATAAGAGCTAAATGTCAGCCTTACTTCCAGCCTACCTCTGATCACAACCGTATACCTAAATATGGCCTATGACATTCCACGTACCTAAACACATGGTTGAAAATAAGTAGAAAGGAGGAGGGATTTTTAAGCAGGAGCCTGTCTTGTGTTCACATTGGTTTATGATTACTTTACACGTCGAAGCTTTGTGGTATTTATAAGTATTTTGCTACTGGTTTCAGAAAATGTATCCACTTCACCATGGTTTTGGCAGGCCATTGCTGCCCTGCTGTGTGCTGAAAGCTACACTCTGCTTCTTCAGACAGTGATTTTGAGACAGTTTCATCTTATCCGGTCTTAGCAGAGGCTGCTCAGATTTCACTCATCTTTTTTTTTTTTTTTTTTGTGTGTGTGTGTTTTTGAGACAGGGTTTCTCTGTGTAGTTTTGGAGCCTATCCTGGCACTGGCTCTGGAGACCAGGCTGGCCTCAAACTCACAGAGATCCACCTGCCTCTGTCTCCCGAGTGCTGGGATTAAAGGTGTGCACCACCAACACCCAGATGACTTCACTCGTCTTTAATCTCACACATTTTACATGTTAACTGTGCAGTGAACATATGTATCTGTGTGGCACCTGGATACCTCCTTGGCTAAGCCAAGTGAGACACAGCAGTTCACACAGGATTAGCAGAAACAGGATTACTGCTTACAGGCAGGCAGAGGAAACTTCAGGAAAGCTGTTGGCATAGAATGGGGTTCTTCTCTGTATGGTGGTCCTGCAAAGCTGGATATGGGACCCCAAGAGGTTAGCCTCTTGGGATTTGAACCCAGGGCACTCTCAGTCCTTTGGCCACAGTTTTGATGGAAGGCTTGCTTTTGGGAGAGATGATTGAGCCTGCTGCTGCAATCGGCTTCCCATCACAGGACTTTGTCCTCTGCTGGTTGTACAGTTTGTTCAAAGCCCCAAGAGACCTGTTTTTAAGTAGCCCCTTAGCACTGTGTCAAAACCCTTTTTGTCTTTCTTCCACTTTCCTCATAAGGTTTATAACTAGCAGGCCATGAGTGTACCATCTCTTAGCATGCTTAGCTCTGTAATCCATGCTCCTGCCCCTAATTCTGTACCTGACATCTTTAATTTTGTGGCTCTTCTTCGCCACCTTCTCCAAAACTATTTCCTCTAGATTTCATAAAAGAAACCACAAAAGAGTAAAAGCCTTTTTTGTTATTGTAAAGTGAAGCCCAGAAAGAAAAAATGAAAAGTAAAACAACCCCCAAACTAACACTGAGAGTAGAGATCAATAGCTCATCACGGAAAACCACCCCTGACTCCTGGGATCAAACCCTTCTAAATCCTCGGTGGGTGGCACTGTGCTTTGATGATTCCATCCCAGGAGCTCAGTTTTGCTTGTATGTAGCTTTATTTCACTTAAATAACAAAGGATGTGTTATTTTATATGTGTGTTCTTTTGTTTAATATTGTACTGATGAGTCCCATCTAAAGTATCCCACATGCAAGCAGTTTGTTCCCTCTTTCAGTACCAGGGACTCTCCCTTTGTCTGAGTGGACCACAATGCACTCACTCCCCATAAATGTCTAAATGTCTATAGACATCTGGGTTGTTTCTGAGGTTGGGCTCTTCCAAATAACGCTTTAATTAACATTCGTTTACGTGTCTCTTGATGCAGATGTGATGTGTTTCTCTTGGGCACATGCCTACTAGAAGTGGAGTTCCTTGGGTCTTAGGAAAGGTTGATTTCTAAATTTAGTGGCAATTGCCAAACACTGTTAATTCTCATTCCCCTTGAAAGTTTATCACCCTATTAAAAACCAGTTTTTCTCTACGTGATGTTCTTTTGCTTCTTATAATTTATACTGTAGATATTTTCAATTGTAAAACATGTTTTAAGAGTCACAGAGAAGTTTGCAAACAAAGTAGCTGTAGTTTTTTAAAAATTAAATTAATTTTAAGAATTTAATATATCGTAACATATTTATTCCCCTCCCCCAATTCACAGACGCTTTTATCACTCTCTTGCATGATATACAGGCACATGTGTATATATGAATAAATGTACAAATGCAACCTGCTCTGTCCATTTAATGTTGTTTGTGTGTCACTGGATACCTACCTATGGGACTTCTTCCCTGAAAGACTGATTTTTCTTTTCCCCAGCATCACTAATTGCCTAATGGCCTGTGAGACTTCCCCCATCCACACTGGCATGTCATCTGGTGTTTTGTTCAGGTGGCCATGTTGTTGAGATGCCACAGTGCATCCCCATTCCCCTCCTGCCTCCCAGCCTTTTATCCTGAATGTAGGGAGCTTAAATTCAGGGAGAACAAGAAAATTTCTAGCAGCTAACTATGCCTGTGTGGGTAAGCTGGTTGCTCTTTCTGAGCTAGAGTTTATTATTGTTGTTTCCCTTATAGCGGAGAGCACCCAGGAGAAATAATTTGAAGTGCATTTGTGGATTTAAGACTGATAGCCGATGGTGGTGGTGACTTATGCTTTTAGTCCCAGCACTCAGGAGACAGCTGCAGGTAGATCTCTGTGAGTTCGAGACCAGCCTGGTCTACAAGAGCTAGTTCTGGGAGAGCCTCCAAAGCCACAGAGAAACCCTCTCTCGAAAAACAAACAAAGAAACAAAAAGACTGAGGCATTCTTCTGTGAAACTTTTGCTCAGGTTCTCTGGATAGGTAGGAAATAAATACACGATGAGTGTGCTCTTACAGGATGCAATTGCATGCTTCCACTGTTTGACTTGATAAATAAGTGATTTTGTTTGGCTTTTTGTTTGTATTCTTTTTCTCAATTACCTATTGTTTATTCTCATGTGGGAGAAACTCAAGCTGTGAGGAAAACAATTTTAAACCTATCTTCCAGAGTCTCCTTTGTACTTTTGTTGTTGTTATGTCAGCTATGAAAAATTAACAATTTTTTTGAAAAACGTGGTCTTAATATTCATTCATTTAAGAGAAGTTAATATGGCTTTAATGCTGGTAATATCCAATAATGTAGTCACAATTTAATTCAGTTGAAATATAGCACACTTTAGATTTTATTTTCATATTAGAAATGGGTCTTGCAAAGAAACCATCTGCAACACGAAGCAAGCTGTTCACAAGGATTTAATTCTTATTGTTTCATGGCATACCTGGCTAATGTCAGTCTACAGTGCTTCCTGTCCTAGTTAGGAGTCAGTCAAATCGACAGATGTACACGGAATGAAAATGTTAAGAAGAGACTCAATGTTTTCAGCATCACATCCTGCAACAAGAATGGTCAAATGAAATGATGAATGGTGATCATCCCCAAAGTACAAAGAACTTACAAGTCCTATCTCCTCTTCTTACGCAAGGAAAAGAATTGAATGAACTAAAGTCAATACTTCAGAATAGAGGTGGCAGAGATCTTAGCCACAGGCTGAGTTGCAGCTTTTAACTCTGGAGAGACAAGTGAAGAGAGAGTCATGCCCATGACCATTTAACCTGAAAATATCCAGGGCCACAAACTGTCAAAGGAATTTTTACTGTTTCCTGGGGGTTGACTGTGGAGTCTTAGAGTTCCCTCACACCCTCAGAGTTTTTGCGATTTCATCTTTAAGAATTCCACCTGCTTGTGGAGAGGCAACAAAATCCACACACACACACACACACACACACACACACACACACACACACACACACATGCTTGGCAGAAGCCTGGCTGACATAACCCTCGTGAAGTAGGCCAGCATGTGACCATAAGGCAGGATTGAGTTCCCTGTGACAGAGGCTTTCACGGGAGGCCTGTATATCTATTTCATGCAAGAGAAGAGAAATCCAAAGTAAGAAATGGGGTGATGGGTATCCTAGGGACATGAGCAAACAAAGACTGAAATGTGGTCATAAGATTACAGGGTCTTTTCCATTCCCTTCAGAACAAGGACAATGACTAGTGATGAAGAGGCTATGACATAATTATACATAGATATAGTCTCCAAAAGACAGGAAATCCTTAGAGTATGGTTATATGGTTGAAGTGTTTGTATTATAAAAATATTGCATATATTAAAAAAGAAGAATATTTATGATTAGTTAACTAAATCGTAACCACTGGAATGTCAGACTATGTGACACAAAAGTTGATATCAATATTTGAAAGGGCAACAAGGCCATAAACTGTAGGAAAAGAGTCAATGTGGGCATTTGTTAGAAAACTCCATCTAATAAGAGTCAACTCATGTTCTTATCAAGCTCATGGTGTGACATGTTCACCTAAACAGAAATGTTCTGGAACATAAGCAAACCTTCACAATGTGGAACACAGAGGTCAACAAGCAGATTCTTAGATCACACCTAAACTAACTTGGAACCCATTCCATGTAGGTAACTGGAAACATGCAAATACTTAGAGAGTAAAGGCACATCTCCAAATAACTTGAGTCAAAGCAATTTCAACAAGCAAACATGTTTTAAACTAGCTGAAAGTAAAAACACAACTTATCCACATTGGTTGAATGCAGCAAAAGCAGTGACTAGAAGCCGAGGACTTCTAGCTTATGAATCATAAATTAAACTGTATTAGAAAAGAAGAAAGAGCTATGATCGATGTTCCAATCTTGGAAACTAAGTAAATAACAGCAATTTCAACTTAAATCAAGCAGAAGGAGACAAATAATGAAAGTCAGAGCTCAGATCAGTGAAGCTAAAACAGTTTATCAATTAAGGAAACCAGAAATCAGAATCCAGTTCTTGGAAACTATTATGATAATGGCTATACACATAGTCCAACTAATCTAGAAAACCCAAATTACCAGCAGGAAAGTAAAAAAGAAAGTCATTACTCCTGTTCTCATAGACACCATAGGTATCACAGAGAAATATAAATAATGTGGAATTAGATACTTTTACACTAAATAGACCAATCCCTTGAAAGGCACAAACTCCAAAACTCACTCATGCAAATGGATAGTATAAAATGGGCAAATATTTGTTAAAGAAATGAAATCAATAACTGTACCCAAAGGAAACAACAGCTTGGTTGATATCACCAAACTGGTTAAAACAAATTCTTGCTCTAAAAAATTCACTGTTGATAGAATGAACATAAACCATGTTGGATAACAGAATTTTAAATAAGGGCCAGTGAGATGCTCAGAGGGTAAAGGCAATCACCACCAAGCCTGATGACCTGAGTTTAACCCCAGAACCCACATGACAAAGGGAGGGAATCAGCTTCTGCAAGCTGTCCTCTGATTCTCAAATGTGAATTGTGGCATCTACACACACACACACACACACACACACACACACACACACACACACACACGAAAATATGTGAAAGAATTATAAACAAAATGCATTAGCAGTCCTAAAATTCAACAATAGGAAAAACTGAAATCATTTTTAAAAGTGGTCAAAGATATGAACACAAACCTTACCTATGAACATGTATAACCACCAAGTAAACGTGTGAAAAGACCATCATCTAGCAGCCTGCAGGTCCATGCAATGGCCTTGAATAAATGTGTGAGCATGTGCGTGCATGAGGGGCAGGGCTGCTGTCTTAACACACTTTTATATAAATGGCATCTTTCCCCACATGGAAAAGAAGCCATACACAAGCACTGAGAGAACTGATGTAAGTCTGTGTCAGGGCTAGTGGTTCTGGAACTCTTGCACATGTGCCTTGGAAATGAAAAGTGCAGTAGGGGGAATGCTACCTGGAACTGAACTGTGGAGTAGGTGGATGCTGCCTGTGGCATCCACCTACTTGGAAGACAAATGTACAGACTCTAAGCAGAGGTAGCTCAAATAGTCCTTGTGCTAGTTTAAACTCATACCTGGCTTAGTTTAGACACAGATATATACAGGTAGAAATATCTATAACTACACATATATGCATATGCAATCATCTATACATATGTATTTTGTCAGTCTCTCAGGTGTGAATGTCTGGAAATGATGAGGCCATGGCAGCAGGAAGCACAGCTGGATCCCAAATTTTGATCGTGGATTCTGAAATCTGTAGTTCTGGAAGTTAGGTAGAAATTAGAGATGATGATCCCGGAGCTTGTAGTGCCAGGAAGTGAGGAAGTTATCAAAATCAGACTAACAAAAACATTTTCCCTATCAACAACAGCATGATAGATGGCAACAGAAGTTGTCAGAGGAACTTTCAACTGACCAAACTTGGAACAATTTGGCCACAAAAATGTAGTATTATTTTATTACCCCAATTATAAAATAAATACAAATGAATTAATAATAATTTCTTCAAGAAATAAGTAAGGAGAGACATTCACAGACACTTTGGTTTGGATATTAAATTTCTTTGTAGGCCCATATGTTGAATGTTTGGTTGATACTCTCTGGTGCTATTAGGGAGTCACATATCAATTATCCTCACATCAGATATTTATATTATAATCCATAACAGCAACAAAATTACAGTTATGAAATAGAAACAAAATAACTTTATGGTTGGTGGTCACCACAACATGAGGAACTGTATTAAAGGATCAAAGCATTGGGGAGGTTGAGAACCACTGCCCTATGCCATGATTTTCCATAATTTGAAAGCAACAGGCAATTGACCATGGACTGAAACCTCCAAACCAAGATCCAACACAAATTTTTCTTCCACGTGGATTTATTACCTCAGATCTCTTGTCATAATGGGCAGAAAGTTGACTAACAGAGGAAAGGAGACAATTTGTTCATGAAGAACTGCGTGTAGTATATATATCACCACCAAGAAAAAGAAGCATAAATCCTGACATTTTAAATGAGGGCTGACATTATGACTTTGCCAAGAGGTTATTATGGGTGAAAGACCCCCTGAAGAGGTACTTTCGTAGGAGGAGACCCGTACCCAGGAATCAGCGAGACCACGAACTTGGATGCAAACTGCAAGAGGCTTTATTAGCGGCACGGGTACCCGGGGAAGCTTAGCTTCTGTTGGGCCAAGCGCGCCGAGCCAAGGGAGAGGGGTCCTTATATAGCAGAAAGCGCAATACAGAAGCGAGAAGCAGAGATTCTATTGGATAATTCAAATGAGGCGCAGTACAGTGTTATTCCTATTGGTCAATTTAAATGAGGCGCTATATAGGGTTATTCAAATGAGGTGAAGTATAGAGTTATTCAAATGAGGCAAAGTACAGAGTCATTTCTATTGGATGGTTCAAATGAGGCACAGAGCCATTCCAGACCAGCATATTCTCAAGGTGTGGTGTTTGGTACAACAGACTCAATTCCCCCCTCCGCGTCCAGATGGCTGACCTTGGGGCGGAGACCTTGGGACAGAGTGTTCCCCATCGGGCGGGGGGCGCGGGGGCAGGGCCCCGGGCCAGCCCACCTGATGCTCGCCCTCGGGCCGGGCGTGCGGCGGCGGGGGAAGTGGAGGCCGGCGGGGGTGGGGATTGGGGAAGCCGCCGACGGGAGGAGGAGGCAAACTTGAGAAAGAAAGGGCTAAGGGGCAGGGGTCTTTCATTCCCCCATTTCTCTTGTAACTCAATGGAATCTTTCATTCAGAGGTCTCTGGATATTCTGGATCTATTTGCTTTAGCTGGTGTGACTCCCTCTGATGTCGGGTTGATTTCTTTAAAGATGGCCCCCCGATCTGGTCCCGACAGGTACAGCGAAGGCCCAAGCATATCCCTTCTGCCATTCTGTTGCTTTCTTACCCTCATCCGTAAAGGAAATAAGGAGAGGCATAGAGGTGGTACCGGTGGAGCCCTTTTGCCATCCTCTGGTTATCTGAATCTTGTCCCATGAGGATGAAGGCTTCCAGTAAGCATCCCCTGTCGTTTCGCATCCCCATGCAAGGGAGTTCCTTTTGACTTAGCATTTTAACCAGGGAAAATGGACGGCGAAATTTCTTTCCAAACTGCTTCCTGCTGACTTTGGGACGAAGTTAGGGACCCCAGAAGGTTGAAATGCTAGTCAAAAGCAAAAAGGAATTTAGGCAATGGGGAATCCATCAGGGGCTTCTGGTTAGCAGACACTGTTGCAGAGATAGGGGGTGTCCACATCAGCAGACTGGTTCACATCCATAGCAAGTCCAGGGCTCGCAGTCTACTTAGAACAGCCTGTAGTCAGCAACTGATACTCAGATGTCTGTCAGAAGCAGAAACCTGTTTAAGACATATTTAAACTAGGAACAGAGGTTAAAACTTATTTATAGAAGCCCACAGTGCAGAAAAAGCATATATCTGGATATCTGTTCAAACAGCAAGAACATATTTATAACTTTGAGTCCTAGCAAAAAACTACAGATTTGGGCTATAAGCATATACATTTCTCCTCTGTCCAGAGAGCCAGGTATGGATTGGACAGAGGTGCCTTTGGCCTGATGAAAAGCCCTTTAAGTTTGTACTTAGATGACAACCAAAATAAACTTAAAAATTTTGAGCTTGTGCCTGAACAAATAGGTAGTCATTATTTTATCAGCTAACATACTTACTAGTCTATAGTGGATCTGACTGCCTGATGCTGTCAAGCTGACAACCAGTAATATTTCAGAGATCTGAGAAGGGTATATTTTATCCGAATCTACTAAAAAGTGACAGGAGCCAGTTAGAAGCAAGTCCATATACCGTTAGCCAAACCCAAGTTTCTCCATTATCATTGGAGGCAGGTGTCTCAAAGAACAGCAATCTTTGCCAGGCCTATACTGTGAGAGTTTTTTTTTTTCTCTCTGTGGAAGAGGGACATGGAAAAGACTGACCTTGTTTCTAGGCAAAGGGGTACAATCAATTTTCCAGTGTCCAGCAGCTTTGTCCATAGTCTCGGCCAGGTTCTGGCAGGTGGCAGGTTTCATATCTGAGCATCTCGCTTACTGGTCCAGGTGCAGGAACTGAGGTGCCTGTAATCTTCTTTGGAGATTTTGGGTCATTGTCAGGATCTGGCAGTCTGTCTGACATTATAAACTTTAAAGATAACAATTTAAATGCCATATTCTGAAGATCTCTGAAGCATTAGAGGTCTGTTTGTCTGTTTTAATTACTTGCCTTAAGCACACATTAAGCATACAGGTGGCTAGGTAAGGTCTTATTTCTGTAAATAATCAGCACCTGCTCTAGAGAGGTATAGGTGGTGCAAGCACAGGGCAGGCACATCTAAGTGCCAGGATTCCTTTCCCTCTTTATTATTTAAGTTTCTTATATTTTTTTTTCATTTCTCAGTCAACATAAAAATTTTATTAAAGTCTTTTTACAGTTCTTAATAACTTTAAGGCCGTTTAGATGTCCAGATCAGGCCAGATAAGTTTATACGCTCGAGCTGAGGAACAAAGAGTAATTCATTTGCATTTATGCACATCAACTACAAAACAAAGACCGAACAAGACGGAACAGGCTTTCGCAGCGCGGTTTCGACAGAGAGTCGAAAGTAAGATTTGAGAGGGGGTCGAAGAAGGGGGCCTCCCTTCCTCGTCCCCGGTAAGGATTACAAATCCCTCAAGCCGAGGGCCTTCTCCAAAGAGACTGGGAAAATGTCCAGTCATAGATCTAAGTTCAAAGACAAAAGTACAAATCCCTCATGCTGAGGGCTTCCAATCGCTACCAGGACGTCTCCTGGAGCCGCGGTCGGGAGTCCGAACTCGTTAGTTCCTCCTCGGAGCCACCAAATACAAATGTACGCAGCTGTGTACTACAAATGCAAGCGCAGTTCATAAAACGGATTCAGACAGACAGACAAGACGAGACAAGACAAGACAAGACAAGACAGTGGATCCGCACAACGCTTACCTCCCAAACGTGGGTCGGTGGTCCCTGGGCGGGTCTCGATCCCGGACGAGCCCCCAAATGAAAGACCCCTGAAGAGGTACTTTCGTAGGAGGAGACCCGTACCCAGGAATCAGCGAGACCACGAACTTGGATGCAAACTGCAAGAGGCTTTATTAGCGGCACGGGTACCCAGGGTGGCTTAGCTTCTGTTGGGCCAAGTGTGCCGAGCCAAGGGAGAGGGGTCCTTATATAGCAGAAAGCGCAATACAGAAGCGAGAAGCAGAGATTCTATTGGATAATTCAAATGAGGCGCAGTACAGTGTTATTCCTATTGGTCAATTTAAATGAGGCGCTATATAGGGTTATTCAAATGAGGTGAAGTATAGAGTTATTCAAATGAGGCAAAGTACAGAGTCATTTCTATTGGATGGTTCAAATGAGGCACAGAGCCATTCCAGACCAGCATATTCTCAAGGTCTGGTGTCTGGTACAACAGACTCAATTCCCCCCTCCGCGTCCAGATGGCTGACCTTGGGGCGGAGACCTTGGGACAGAGTGTTCCCCATCGGGCGGGGCGTGCGGCGGCGGGGGAAGTGGAGGCCGGCGGGGGTGGGGATTGGGGAAGCCGCCGACGGGAGGAGGAGGCAAACTTGAGAAAGAAAGGGTTAAGGGGCAGGGGTCTTTCATGGGAAGAAGGAATCAAAAAATAACTTTTTCATGGGAAAGAAACCTGAAAGCATTGTATCTTCCAGGTGATCAAGGGCAGGAGCAACACTTAAGTAAAGCCTTCGAGCTTGATCCAACATGATGGGGTAGAAGTTTATCTCTATGGTCTTCTTCCTCAAAACACATTACCTTAGTTCCAATATGATCCAATTATCACACAAATATCATCAGAAGCTTCTCATGTGAAATAATTGCCCAGTGTGTCTTTTTGATTTGAAGGTTATCAAAATATAAAGAGTTTGAGATACTGTCCAAGACAAGGGGCCTAAGCAGGCATAGTGATGATTGTATAACTCAGTATCTTGTATGAGATGTTGGATCAGACAAAGGACATTAGGAAAAAAACCAAGGAATTTAGTACAATTTAATCCACAATAACACAACCAACTTATTAATTTGCAAAAAAATATGTCATTTAAATACAAGGACATGAATAGTAGAGAAAACTGGGTCTGTGCTTAGAGGTGAATCCAAATGTGGCCTATCTTCTCAGGTTTCCTGCAAGTCTGAAAGTCTTCTAAAATAAATTTATTAATTTTAAAGTGTGTTTTCTTTGTGACAGTCTTGCTATGCTGTCTACCCTGGTCTAGAATTCTTGGGCTCAAAGGATCCTCATGACTTAGCCTGTCAAGTATCTAGGCAAGTGCCATGACATCCAGCAAGTCAACAGTTACTAATGACAAGTGGGAGGTGTTAGCAATATTATTGAGTCAGCTGCTATGCATTTCTGTTTAGACAACTTCGTTAAGTTGACCTTTGATGATGGACAGGGTACTGCTCTCCTTGGAATTCAGTTTCTTTCATTGTCTTCTAAAAGCAGACCTAATTTTTATGATCACCAAATGCTTCAAAGTATGATAGCCGGAAAACAATGAGGGCAAAGAGGGACATTTTTATGCTACAAATAGAATGATCAGACCAGAATTTGGGAAAGAAACATTGGTGCAGAAAACTAGTCTTTTTTTCTAAAATACTGAGATATAATTTGTGGCAGCATCTCTGTTCATGAATGTCTTCTGGATTCCTTTCCTGTAGAATATGAGCTTTTCCCCATGGCATAGTCAAGTTTTGCTTAAGGACAAGTGATAAGAGCATTATGCTGGCTTTAAGGGAAATGACATTCTTTGAGATGGTTGGAGATACCTCTGGGTTTGCTTGGTTTGTGTTGACATGACAGCTAGTTTCCTTCCAGCTGAGTGGCAGTTCTGAGATCAGATGGCCAAAGTTTAATCCAAACCTCTTGTGGTTCGTCTGACCTTCAAGGATCCTTAGAGTTGCTCTGAGCCTTTCTATGAATGAAATCTCAGCAGTGCCTGGGATATATGACAAGAGTACAGATGATTAATTCTTGCACATGACTGCCTCTCATCCATTAATCCCACATGGTCCTATGTGTTAGAGTAATATGTAGGATCATTATATTAGAAAACATACATACAAGTCCTACTTAGATGGCCAAGTAATTATTCCCTAATATCATCCCATTACACTATAATAATTTTACAAATGTATTTGTATCTCCAAGCAAATGTTCCCACTTGCCCTAGTAATCAAATACAATAGTCTGTGCTACATTGCTTGACAATGTGTAACATATAAATGAATCAATAAAATGATCTTCAGAAAATATAAAACTATCCTAGAAAACATGGAATAATGAGATGCTTGACTCTGAAATTTTAGGAGATCTGAATTGGAAGGAGTAGGAGATCCTCACCAAAGTGGGGTGAAGGTGGTGAGTCTTGTTGGATCCTATAGTAGATTTCCCAAGTCTAGTTGTAGCTTCCTCAGTCTCATGACTGTGTCTGCCTTCTGAGCTCTAACAGCTGGCTTTCTTTTATCTGGCTTCAGTCTTAGGCTGGGAAAAACAAAGATACAAAAAATAAAACAACTCCAGTAGTCTCAGCACTTCAATCTGTCTAATACTGATTCTAGAAGAAAAAAGACCAGCTTTTATTTAAGATCAAGAAATATTTTCTATTGTGTTCAGAAACTTTCCCTCCTAATGTGTTGTGAGAATTTTATAATTGTTCTTTACTACATGCCCTCCATCTTTGGGAAATATCTAAACAAAAGAGTTTACACTCTGCCATTTCCAGGTCATGTTCATGGGATGGTATGAATGAGACTTTTAGAATAGGGAGTAGCTCTCTCAAAAGAGTCTTACAGCATTCATGATTAATACTAAAATGTCCACACATGTTTTTTTTCTTTCAGGCTGAGGAACCATCCTGGAGTTTAATCTGGTTACTGCATTTATAGGTAGCATAGACCATGGCCCTGTACCTCATCAGCCAAAAACCTCACTGTAAAATCCACCCTGAGAATCTCCATGTGAGATAGTATTTAAAGACCAGGTTGGAGTGTCAAACTACCTGTACCTAACAGAACATGAAAAAAACACAAAACTCAGGTTACTTATTGCTACCAGGCTCTAGTTGCAGAGTCCGTCCCTTGAGCAAACCTTGTCTCCCAGGTCACCTGGCTCTGAGAATCTCCACTGATCTGTGGACTGTGTGCCAGCAAGATCATCCTTGTGTCCAGTATCCAGTGGCCTCCTGATCTATGACATAGTGGCTGGACTCTTGTCACTGTTCATTGTTCGGATAGTGGTTCTAGACAGGAGGGCTGCATATACCAAGCCTGGAGGTAATTTGGCAGGTTGTGTCATTTAAAGGCTGAGCATTTCCTTCTAGTCCTCTGGAGCTCTCATTTACTAGTTTCTTTGAGTCTGAGAATTTCTGTTTCTTAGCAACAAGCTGTTGCTACTTGTCCTCTGGAATTAGTTTCATTAGACTATTTTCTTTCAATATCTATTACAGGATACTGAAGAAAAGCAAAGAACCTGGAATGAAAATGTGTCCTAGTTAGTTTTGACTGTCAATTTGACACAACTTAGAGTCATCTGAGAAGGAAAGCTTTATCTGAGGAATGGACTGGACTAGTTTAACCTGTGGGTACTACAGTCCCTGGGGGATTGTCATGATTATTAATAGATGCAGGATGACCCAACTAGCACCATGCCTAACAGGATGTCCTAGATTACATATGAAATCTAGTTAAACAGGAGCTTGTGGTTGGGCCAGCAAGTAACATTCATTCCTCCATCATTTCTGCCTCAGGCACCTGCTTGAGTTTCTGTCCTGACTGCCCTCAGTGATAGATCATGACATGGAAGTCTAAGTCAAATAAACCCTTTCCTCCCAAAGTGGCTTTTTGTCAGAGTGACTTTACCTTGGCATCAGAGAGGAAACTACAACAGGTTATTTCTGAACTTCATCTTTTAAGAACCTGATTGCCTGGTCCTCTGTCTGGTGGACCATGCAAGCAAGAAGTACATAGTAAGGTGTCAGTTGTCTTAAGTCTAATCTTAGCTGTTCCCGAAGTTCCCATCAATCTGTTCTCCAGCACACTTCTTTCCTGGGAACCCTTGTCAGTGTCTTAGTAACTCCCAAAGCCTGCTTCCTTCTCTGTCTTCCTTTTTCTTTCTTTCTTTTTTTTTTTTTTGGTTTTTCCGAGGCAGGGTTTCCCTGTAGCTTTGGAGGCTGTCCTGGAACTAGCTCTTGTAGACCAGGCTGGTCTCGAACTCACAGAGATCCGCCTGCCTCTGCCTCCTGAGTGCTGGGATTAAAGGTGTGAGCCACCACCGCCAGCTCTGTCTTCCTTTAAGTTTTATTCTGATTGTGCCTTTGCACTTTCAGACAGCCATGGCAACCTGTTGCAGCATCACTTCACATCAAAGACCATCAGATAACGTACCCTGATGATAGTGTTGAAGGTTGGCTGAACCCCATGTTACCAGGATCACTCTACCCTGCCTGCACATACTTATAATTAGCTCCATCCCATTAGCCTTATGTAGCCAGAAGTAGCCCTGTTGCTTCCATTCCTAGAACCCCAGGACCCACCTTTTAATTAGTAGGTGCCCCTCCAAATGTATTGCCATCATCAGACCATTGCTTGCTTGTCTGGAGTGGCATACTTAAAGTCTTGGCACTGCCTTCTGCAGTGCAATAGTGCTGTCTGGCCCATGACCCAGGGATTTAATTCCCTACTTTCTTGTCTCAAATTGAGGGCACGCCCTACTCTCTCAGTCCTCCCTATCTCTGAGCTTGACATTTCAGAATCTGTTTTGTCAGAGCCCTGAATTTCAAGTTGTACATTGGTGGTTAAAAGTTGAATTTAAAGTATTTTTTATCTATCATGAGTTTTTGAGAAGTAGTTGTTAGAAACCAAAAGGCAAATAAGCATAAATGATGGCAGCACATTTGAGACTACCAGTCAGGAGATGAGGGGGACAAGTCCCAGGTTCCCCCAATCAGGACCCCATTGGGATTCTCTGGGATCCACTCTAAAGCCCTGACTGGAAAGGCCAGCTGTTTTGTTTAGTGAGAGTAAATGAAGACTCAGGAGAAGAGCAGGCATGCATGCCTGCCTCAGCCAGGGTCTGGTCTCCTTTGCTCATGAGCTTGAGACTCCCAAGAGAATCTCCCAGAAGCCAGGGCAAGCTCTGCTCTGGGAAACCAGAGCTCTTGCACTGGGGAATGAATTCCTTACAGGAGCCTATTGGCTCCTGTTTTCTGGTTCTAAATTAGTAGTGGGTGGGGGGTGGAAATTAGGGAAGGTTATTAGTGACTAATGAAGACCTAGTTATTTGGGGCTTGTTTTTATAAGGAATACTTCTCTGTTACAGCCCTGGCTGTCCTATGTAGACCTAGCTGGCCTCTAACTCACAGAGATATGCCTGCCTCAGTCTCTGTGCATTGGTGTTTTGCCTGCATGTGTCTTCGTGAAAGTTTTGGAACTCCTGGAGGTGGAATTACAGACAGTGGTGACTACCATTTAGGTTCTGGGAACAGAACCCCAGTCCTCTGGACCTGCCAGTGCTCTTAACCATTGAGCCAGCTCTCTAGCCCCGGGAATACTTGTCTTTTTGCATGGGTTGTTGGAAACATTGCTCTCAGTGCCTGCAAAAGTGACAGGCATCCATCCCATACAGGTTACTTCAGAGAACGGGCTGACTTCCAGGGCTGGCTGTCAAAGAATTCTATTTTTATATACTTCCAGACATTTTCTGTTTTTATATTTAGTCTCACATCTTTGTATAATAGGGAAGGAGAGAGAGAGAGAGAGAGAGAGAGAGAGAGAGAGAGAGAGAGAGAGAGAAAGAGAGAGAGAGCTAATACACTAATACAAATAAAAAACACAGCTGTTATACAGAAAGACAGAGAATGATGGGAATGGGGGATAAGAGAGAAGAAGAGGGAGAAGCAGGAAGAAAGAGGAAAGGCAAAGGAGGGAGAAGAGGAAGAGGAGTAATGGAAGGGAGTAGGGCTAAAAAGATGGAAAACAAAGAAAGACTTTTCTGGAGGCCACAGGGGAAATACCTTCATGCATTTATTTGTATTGCCTTTGCAAGTCCATTGCCAAGCAAGGGTAGGGCCTAAATCCTAGAACAGTCTATCTGAAGAAGAAAGAAAATTCATCTCAACATGTTGTCTTTCTCCACAAGATTTTTGCTTGCACATGTTCACTGATTTAACTTTAAAAATCTGTCCCCAGCACCTGGAACAGTTTTGGGTAGGAAAAGATGCCTTGCCCAGTGTTCCACTTTCAGAGGAAGCCCCCCAGCACTGTTACACATGGAAGCATTTCAATGTCTAAACATAGCTGCATGTTATTATTTACACATGGTGTGGCCCAGGGGGACGCTGTGCACACAGATTTTCTTGTGAAACAATCGATGTTGCCTCAGGCTTCTGAGGTTCATCCACATTTATTTTGCTGCTACAAAGTTAGGAGGGGAAAAAACTGTAAATAGTCAAATCCCTTGCAAAATGCCTGGTACATTTGAAGAATCCATTGTTAAATGTTTTCTTCTTTCTTCAGTACTAATTATAAGGACAACTTCTATAACAGGTAGACCTCAGTGGTATATGTTTAGATGTTTTATTTAAAAAATAATAAGCATACAAATAAATGAGAATTTTGTCACTCACTTTAAAAATTCTAACTATTCCATTGAGCAATGCAGTTAGTAAAATATATTGTAATATCCAAGCTCCAGTACCATTTCTTCAGCTCTTAACTCACAATACAAATTATTATTGAGAAAGACCAGAAAATCATTACAGATGTGCACAGTGATCACAATTTAAAGATAAATAAAAGTGTTTTTCATGCTTGGGGGGTGGTGATTCCCACTGTGACCAAGAATGCACATACATCACGATGCTGAGGTCTTCGAGCTGTATACAGCCACATAAATGACTTCCAAGCTAACTGTAATCTGAAGGCCCAAATATTTGTCTTTTCTTTTCCCCTCACAGATGTGTACATTCATGATATACATAACACAGATGGAAAAGGAAAATAAATGATGAGTTCCTGCAATGTCTCATTTCCAATAATTCCCCAAAGGCTGACACAGCTTGGCCTAGTTATTCTAGGAGCAAGAACCTTTCTTTGATGTCATCACTAGCCAAGACACTCTCAAGATATCCCCGTGGAGGAACTGATATTGGTAAGTCTGCCAATTCAGTGCAGGCCAATTGCTTTGAGAACTCTTTCTAAACTAATTATGTCAAGCTTAGCATTTACACACCATCTAATTGGGCAGTTGGTGTAGCAGTCAGTGTCCCATAGAGGCATCTGGGATAAGATGAAGGATCGGAGGAAGGTGGTCCATTAAAGAGGGCAAATAGAAACACCCGTTATTAAATTCCATGCTCACAGCAGCGCTAATGTGAAACATAACATGAATAGTATAGGAAAACTGGGGGACAACCCAAATGCCTGTGGATGAAGAATGATTATATGTCCAGTATTAGGCAAACAACAGTGTTCTTGAATTCCTTGTGATGTTTCCCTCTTTGGACCAGGGCCCTGTGACTTGTAAGTGCAGCTTCTTGGGACACAGGGCCAGGAGTTTGAAAGAGGTACTAGATGCCCACAGATGAAGCCAGCTTCTGCTGGGGGCTGCGGCTCTTTCTTCTTTGGTCCACCAGGAATGGTTTAAGTTTGGTAAGTGGGAGGGGATCCAGTTAGAATGGGGAAGAGAGACTATGGACTCAGTTTGGGACTTGTTGTCCTTGGCAAGTCCATGCATCTCAGGAAGACTTCCAACAGGGAAGTTGGACATGTGAACTTGGAGCACTGCAGAGGGGCCTGACACAAAAGTTCAGTGTGGAATGGCTTGCACACAATCAGGGGTAGGGGCATAATACTTGCCATCATCACTTTGGAAGAAATTGCAGGTGAATTAACTTTGTTGTGTGTGCCTGGTAAGGCAAGCCTTAGAGACATCTGACAGGCCTCCCAGGTCTATCCTTTTAGGCACAAGCTACAAAGACTTGGTCCCCTTCCACCAGTCTCCTGTCGTTCTTTGTGAATTCTGAGCATGGTCAGCCAAGAGCTGAGATATGCTCAGATTTCACCAGTGAGAGCAAGGCTTTGCAAAACTGATAGCAGTGGCTTGTGTTCATTTCTCTTGCTCTCCAGGGCACACCAGCCACACCCTCAACACCACAGAAGGAGCTTGGTGATTCCAGGGAGTGAGGTGGGAAATCATAAAAGAAAGTTAGGCTGCTTTTGAATAAATTCAAATGTAGTCATTGTGGTTTTAACTTGGTAGATGACTAATCAGGGAGAAGAGAAAATTGATGTTTTAGGACTGTCATTCCAAAACAGTTTCCCAAAGGTTTTCTGTTCTAGTTTCCAGCACTCAAGGAAAATGTTAGGCACTTGCATGTAGCTCTAGATCTCAACTACTATGATTTTGATTTTCTTTCAGTAGAGATGAAGAGCAGCTGTATTTAAGAACTGCATGGTTGAGCTGAAACCAGAACAATAACAACAGGACAATATGGTTGATGTGATCCACAGCCTTTTCTCTCTTCACCCCAAGTGCTCCGCCTATAAAGGGAATGATCCTGGATAAGAATCTCAGTAAGGAAAACCCAAAGGGTGGTGATGCCCAGGTCTGAGGTCCAGGGAGTCACTACCAAACTGAGTTTCATAACAACAGTCCAGGCTTCCTGGAATAAGTACATCTCTCTTCCTGGACTTTGTTGATTTGCTGTCATTAGTTACGCTCATTAGATTGAAAGTTCAGATTATGCAAATGATATGACTTAGACCTTAATGTCCATTTTTCTTTCTGGTTTCTGGAAAATAATAATGGGTCTCCTAAATGTAGGGCAAAACTTGACATGATCATGGGCTAAGTTCTATCATGCATGGCAAGGTATTTTCATATTTGTGTAATTTCATGCAATTTCACTTAATATTCTCTCTGTCTTCTTTCTGTTCTGTTTGAAGCATGTAAACACCTCATCCAGGGGAAGTATTTAACATCTGATGCTCTTTGCACTATCTATTGGCCACCAGAAGTCAGCACAGAGAACAAATGTCAGCATCAGATGCCAGGAATCTGCCTTTCCCAAGGACATTTTGGGAAACAAGCCACAGGGACATCCCCTCCTTCTGGCCATCTCAGGAGTCAAGGTAAATAGGGTCTGTTATTTAAGGCAAGTGTCTTAAATTAAATGCTTTTGCAATTTAATGAAATGGTGTATATTTCTATTTTGATGTGTCTCTCTGTGATAACATCATCACAACGAAGGTAATACCTCTCTCTGTGTTCTTTTCTTTTGTTTGTTTATTTATTGTAGCAAAAATACTCAAGAAGAGACCCAGTCTTACATTTTAAGTGTAGCATACTGCATTACTAGCTAATGGCACCATGTTGTGTGCCTGACTTCTAGAATGAACTTACTCCAGCATATTTACTTCAGTATCTTATTTATAACAGCCATATATGTCCATCTATAGATGGATAGATTAGAAATAATTGTCTATCCAGTGGGCTGGTGCATGACTGTAATCCCAGCCCTCTGCAGGCTGAGGCAGGAGAATCACAAGTTTGAGATCATCATAATCTGCATAGGGAGATTGTTTCTAAGCAAACAAACAAGAAAGCACCAAACACACAACAGAAACCCTGTACATAGATGTACATACGTGTACAGAGTATTCATATACAGCAAAGTATGATTAATCTTTAATGAGCAGGCACCTTCCTTCCACTTATGTTTAGATGTATGAGCCTGGAGGACATCATATGTAATTCCATTAAAATACCATCTCTCAATAAAGGCACCTGGAGTACAAACATATCTGAGCTCAGCATCTGGAGGGAGGCATACCCTAGGGTAGCCACTGTCAGATCTGTGGTCTCATCATTTTGGTGTGTGGATAGATGTGGTGAGCATTCATACTTGCAGATCTTCCTGAGAAAGCCCCTGGTAGGGCTTGCTTTGTCACCCATCCCTAACAAGCAAACTAGCTGTGCTGGTGCAGTAGGGTCAGTATAGAGGAAATTGACTTCATTCAGATGTATGAATATGCATAAACTAGGTGCCTGTTGGTAAGTTTTATTATTGAAATTCTTTGTTTTTATTTCATTTTATACTATAACAGAAATTAATCCAAATCAAATGTGCAAGACAATGAGACTATGAAAATGTACACAACATGATCATTATGGAATTTGCTTTCAACATGTCAAGATTTTGCCATTTGGGCAAGAAACTGCTCTTGCCTGGACTCTTTGTTGTTATATAAACTGGACATACATGACCCACAAGAAAATGACTGCTAAACTTACAAAACAAGACAATACTAAAGGGTTCCTGCTGAAATGGAGAAATATGCCAGCCACACTATGGCCTATAGGCTGAAGATGGATGCCCCAACGTTACAGAGGAACTTTGGATGATTGTCCAGGTAGCGAGATGTCTTTGTCAATTCTAGAATTTATATATTATCCTTCTGTGATCTTCGATAGAGTTAAAGACAGATAGTTAAGGTTATAGTTTTCTTCAGTTATTATAAAAGATAAGTTATCTTTTTATTTTAGACAGAAAAGAGGAGATGATGGGGGAAATACTTCTGTGTATGTTTATCTTATTGACTGTTTAATAAAGTTCTGCTTGACCAATGAAACAACAAGTTAGGCAGAACTAGGAGTCAAAGAGGATTCTGGGAAATGTAATAGAGAAATAGAGGCAGGAAGTGACATAGCAAGGAGACTCATATTTAAGCGAAGGAGAAACAGGAAGGGTCTCTTTTTCCCCTCCGCTCCTGCTCCAGCGGCACAATATGATCCACCGGCAAGGAGGGACGCCAATAAGGTGTCCAATAAGATAAGTCTTATAAAATATATAGGTTTATGATAATTAAGACTAAGCTAACAGATGAGGAATTCTAATCATTGGTCAAGCAACTTTGAATCAAAAAAAAAAAACAGAAACATGTTCATAGTTACTGTTTAGAAGTTCGTCTCTCTGCTATTAGTGCCCACACCACTATATGTGTCAGTATTCCTAACTCAATTATTAAATATTAAACACTAATCCATCTGAAACATGGATTCCAGTTATTCAAAGAAATACACAAGACACCTAGTTAAAATTGGACCTCACGTATGCTACAGATGTCTTATATAACCATTACAGAAAACCACTACCATTCAAAATACAGAGAACAACTGACTGTGTCTTATACAACCAATACAGACAACCATAACCACTTGAAATACAGAGAATAATCAACACACACATACACACACACATGTGTGTACACACATATATCCTAATCAGTGTATGTTGACATATGTGTGTATGAGTATCAACAATTAAGAAAAAAGGCCATGTATATGAGAGAGAGAGAGAGAGAGAGAGAGAGAGAGAGAGAGAGCAGGTTGGGTTGTACGTAGGAGGGTTTGGAAGGAGAAAATGATGTATCTATATTATAAATTCAAGTAATTTTTAATCAGTTAAGAGTGTCCTGGTTTTATATATTATTATTGTATTACACTGGCACATAATTTGCTGCTTGTTTGATATACGGCACCCTGTATTTTAGCTGCCATCTTTGAATGTAGGGTCACAAACTAAGTCATTTTTTTTTCTTCAAATACTTGGTTTTACTGATAGGCAAGGCTCCAGGCCAATTCATCTTATTCTAAAATTTTGTCCCATCCCATTTCCCTCTAGAATTAAAATCTGTCAAAGCGTATCATGAGCATAGCAAAAAGAAAGGCTTGGTTTACAGAGGATGCTTTAGTGGCCTCTCTCCTCAGCCTCCTCCCTGATGTTGAGCTCTGCCTGGACTTCATTCTTTCTCTATTTTGTCCATGATGTCAGCATCTTTCCCATTCAAAGTTAATTCCAGATGTCCCCTAATTTCCTCTTAAACTATGAAATAATATTAGTTTTTTTCCATTAGCCTTTGATGATTACATCAAAACCAGTAGGTCTTCAGAAAATGAAGGATCCAATACAGGGGGTGTGTTGGCCCTGACTCTGCCAGGTTTTGTGTGATAGAAATGTTTGTCCTGACAGGCTTGAGGTGCAAGCCCCCTTAGAGTGAGTACTTGAGATCAATGTCCCTACTCTCCTGGACAGTAAGGTCACCCTATCCAGCTTGGTGGACAATTATTGACCCTGACTACTGGGTGACATAACAGTAATAACTGAAAAACAGACTTCCTCTAACTTTAATTTTTTATATATTTGTGCAGATTTATTTAACTAAATGATTTTCCACTGTTCATCATCTTTCCTCCCAGCATTCATTGCAGATGCTTCTGAATATCTCATTTTTGGTAGTGACAGGGGTATTCTACTTTGTGTTTTTCACAGTCCTGTCATTCGGCTGACACTGCATGCCATTTCTTTTTATTCATGCCCTATACACTGGCCTAACCTTCTCCTCTAGGTCGTGTCTCCAGTTCAAGACCAAAATGATGAACGTCTTCCTTTGTTTGTGTTACTCATGTTCCCTTTGTGTCCCTCCCCCCAAGGAGTGCTTATTACCCATCTGTTCTCTATGAAGTGTGATGCTTGATTATGGCTTAAGCCATATCCAGGAATGAAAGTGTAATTTAGGAAGTAGTACTAAGATCATAATCTCAGTGATGAGTTCCATAAGTATTTAATTTATTGCTCCTTACAACCTAGAAAAAAGTTTTATAACAGTATTGCCTTTCATAGTGATAAAACTAAAGTCATTCCCTGCAAACACATCCGTCAACTTCAGAACAAGAGGCTGTGGGACTGACTCAAGGTCCTACTGAGAGCACAAACTAGTGGAACAGTTGGACACAAAATGATGTTTCAAAAGGAGGGAAAGAAAAACAAAACATCAAACGAAGAATTGTTGCAATTCCTTTTAATGTTTCCATCAGAGTCTCCATTGACTAGGCCAAGAGGAAAGAGGGAGGGAGAAAAGAATGTCTTGTCCTCCTCCAGGACTTGTCTGGGGTTACTGCGTGAATCCTATCAGAAGGCATCAGGGCATGGCCTGGGAGGCCAAGAGAACCTATCCAAGATTGGTTTCCTTGCCTGCCTTCTTGTCATTGCAGTTTTCAACCATCTCCATCTAATTGGACAGTGATCTTGATCATTTACCTCAGTTTAGTCCTCTCACAGGTTGTTGACCATCAAACTTTGTCATACATAGCCCTCTATTCTGAACTGAAGAAACAGAAACAGACCACAAGCATAGAAGGGCAGTCCCCCAGTGCCAGGCTGAGAGTTGTAGACAGTGCTGAAGGGTGATGGTTCCTGGGTGTCACAGCGTCTTGAGGAACCACATTATGGTTCCCCTGACTGCACAGAATGTGGTATGTGGTAAACTTGGCTCCTATCTCTGCTGGATCTTGTCCACTTCAAGGCTCCCAGGAAGTCATCTTTTCTCCTTCCATTGGATGGTTCTTGATCCATGTGTCAGTTTCTCAGACCACTGTTGACTAGGGGAATAAACAGCTCAAAGGTTTCCTGCTCAGTATGGGCAAAAAGTGACAAATACCCAACACATATTCTCTAGTTTTTACACAACTTGTGCCTTATTCTCACATTAATATTTCTGTTATTTTTTATTTAATGTCATATTTAAATTTATAGACATCCCCTGCAGTCCATATTTTATCTGAGAAGACTGGGACTTAGTGATGCAGAAGAATGGGGCTATGAGCCCAGACACTGCCTGGATTATGAGCCTTTCTATCTATAGTAAATGACCCTCTGTTGATCTGAGTACCTAGCTCAGAAATCTCTAACTTGGAAATATTGCTTTTAAACTGTAGTACCATGCATTTTCCTCTTCCTTGTGTAAGAGTTTCTTTCTCTTTGGTGTGTAAACCAATGAGAAATTCATTTCCCTGTTTGGTAGTAAAGTTATAATTTAGTGAAAGAAATACTATAATTAGGAATAGAGTCATTCACTCATGAATGGTGAAAAGTATTATTTATGCTTCTCTAGAGGAACAGAACTGATAGAGTGATTATGTGTGTAAAGGATATTTATTAGAATGTCTTACAGGCTATGGTCTAGTTAGTCCAACTATGGATGTCTACTAACAGAAGGTCCAAGAATCCAGTAGTTGTCACTCCATGAGGCTGATGTCTCAGCTGGTCTTTAGTATACTTTGGAATCCTGATGAAGTAGACTTTAATGCCAGTGAAGGAGTGCACTTGTCAGTGAGGGCAAGAGTAAGCAGGCAGACAGCAAACTTCCTTCTTCCACGTCCTTACATAGGCTGCCAGCAGAAGGCTCTTCCTACATCTCCTACAGGGGTTTATGGAAGGGAAGCAAAGACTCCATCCTGCTCAGTCGCCGTTACGTTTCAGTGTACTTTTATTTTGTGATCGCTAAATTGATGTTTCTTTCTCTGCAGGCTCTTCGGCTGTCAATCAGATCATAACTCGTTGTTTTACCATGAGTTACAACGGAGCTGGTATGGTGGTTTGAAAGAAAATGGCCCCTAAAGAAAGTGGCACAATTAGGAGGTGTGGCCTTTTTGAATTAGGTGTGGTCTTGTTGGAGGAAGTGTGTCACTGTGCAGTGGACTTTGAGGTCTTCTATGGTCAAGATACTTGCCAGTATTTTAGTCTTCTTCCTGTTTCCTGCATAGCAACATGTAGCAGCTCCTTCTCTAGCACCATATCTGCCTGTACACCACCAAGCTCCTGCCGTGATGATAATAGATTGAACTTCTGAAACTGTAAGCTGCCACCTCAATTAAATGTTTTCCTTTACAAGAGTTGCCATGGTCATGTGCCTCTCCACAGCAGTATAAATCCCAACTAAAAGAGCTAGTGCACAAGCCTGAGGCCATTCCTACATTCAGAGTACAGTGGAATTAGAACATTATAGCTTCCCTGACTCATTCCTAGTACGAGAGCTCTAAATGGAAAAAGTAAAAACTTACTAAGAGGTTCAGTATATTCTGCAAACACATAAAACCCTAACTTAGTCAAAGCTGAAATCATAGTATTCTTGGAGTTTTATTAATCCCTAACACAGATCCTTCAGCTTACAATTTTTGGCCCCAGTACACTGAATTTAGATGTTATATTTTGTGTAAGAATATATAATGAGCTGCTGTGAAACACTGGATATCTTCAAAGAGAGTTGTGAACATTCAAGATGCTATAAATAAATCCACCTTGCAATTAGATACACAGGCAGAGATGCTTCAGGAAGAAATCCAGGTCATGTTGCCATGGAGCCAGTACAATGTAAAGAATCAGTTTTTAGCATTGAATCTGGTCTTCCTTAAGCCTTGCCTTTCAACCACTTGTCTTGTACATGAATTTCTTAGATGCTGAATTTTTCATTATCCAAATTGATTCTCTTGAAAATTGTCTCATCAGTAGTTATTGATTTCATTGGGACCCATGACCCTGCAGATAATTTTATCCTTTATCTGCAATTTTTGTTATTCCCAGTTCACACTGGCATGTAGGACTTCTCCCTAGTTTACACTAGCGTGCAGGACTTCTCAGCTCACACTAGTGTGTAGGACTTCTCCTCAGCTCACATTGGTGTTCAGGACTTCTCCTCAGCTCCCACTGGCATGCAGGACTTCCCTTCAGCACAAAGTCCACTGTAGGCAATGCACTTTTCTCACATATGTATCTCTCTTCAGTGGATGACCTTGATGTTTTACATTTTTACTTCTTAATTTAATTTCAAAAATATATCTTAAATTAAAATACAAATAATTCTCTCATTCCCCCTTCCCTTTACTTCATCTTTCCATATCTTCCCCTCACTCCCTTTCAAACTGATAGAGTCTTTTTCTTTGATTATTATTGTTTTACACACACACACACACACACACACACACACACACTAGATGGAGGAAGAAAGGGAAAGACAGAGGGATGTACAAATAGATGAATATAATTTCTGAGTACATTTTATTGTTTTTGTGTTTGTGATTTCATGGCTAATTATTTTGCATTGAATAGCCATTCAGAAAGTTCATCCCTGAAATGCAAATAAAAATGGCTCTGAGATACCATTTCATACCAGTCAGTATGGCTAAGATCAAAAACACTGATGACAGCTTATTTATGCTCAAGAGGATGTGGTGTAAGGGAACACTCCTTCATTTTTGGCTGGAGTGCAAGCTTGTAGAGCAACTTTGGGAATCAGTATGGCAGTTTCTTGGAAAAATGGGAATCAGTCTACCTTAAGACCCAGCAATATTACTCTTGGGTATATACGAAAAGGATCCACACCACAAGGACATTTGCTCAACTGTGTCCATAGCAGCATTATTCATAACATCTAGAACCTGGAAACAACCTATACGCCCCTCAACCAAAGAATGGATAAAGAAAATGTGGTGCATTTACACAATGGAGTATTACTTAGTGGTAAAAAAACAAACAATGACAACTTGAAATTAGCAGGCAAATGGGTGGAACTAGTAAAAACACATCTTGAGTGAGGTAACCCAGACCCCAAAAGACAAACACAGTATGTAATCACTTATAAGTGGATACTAGACATAAAGCAAAGGATAAACAGCTTATTGTATGTGACCCTAAGAAACTAGATAACAAGGAAAACCCTAAGAGACTCTCCCTGGGAAGGAAAAACAGGCAAGATCTCCTGAAATATTGGAAGAAGGGAGAAGGGAGGATGAAAGGGAAAGGGAGAGGGGGAGAGGGAAGGAGAACATAAGGGAATGAGATGGTCAAGATGGGGGAAGGACAGAGAGGGAGAGCAAGGAAAGAGATCTTGATTGAGGGAGCCATTATGGGGCTAGCAAGAAATCTGGCACTAGAGAAATTCCCAGGAATCCACAAGGATGACCACAGCTAAGACCCTTAGCATTAGTGGAAAGGGTGCCTGACCTGGCCTTCCCCTGAAATCAGATTGATGATTACTTTAATTATCATCATAGAACCTTCATCCAGCTTCTGATGGAAGCAGATGCAGAGATCCCCAGCTAAGCACTGGGCTGAGCCCTCAGAGTCCAGTCAAAGAGAGGGAGGAGTGATAATATGAATGAAGGGGTTAAGACCATTTTGGGGATATCCACAGAAACAGCTGACCTAAGCTAGTGGCAGCTTCCACACTGATAGTGGGGGAACCTGCATAGGCCCTCTGAATGTGTGACAGTTGTGTGGCTTATACAGTCTGTGAGTCCATTGGCAGTGGGACTAGGATTTATCCCTAGCATTTGAACTGGCTTTATGGAGCCCATTTTCTTTGGAGAGATACCTTGCTCAATCTAGATATAAGGGAATGGGCCTTGATCCTGCCTCAAAGTGATTTGCCAGACTTTGTTGACTCCCCATGGGAAACTGTACTCCCTCTGAGGAATGGATGGGGGATGAGGTGGGTTGGGGAAGGGAAGGGGAGAAGGAGGAAAGGAGGGAGTGGGAACCAGAGTGGTATGTAAAACAAGAAAAGATTGTTTTAAAATAAAAAAATTAAAAGAAGAGAAAGTTCATTCCTGGAAAGGACTAACTGTGCCTTTCTCAGCAGTCATTAATTGTTCTTCGTCTAGAGGTGGGACCTCTGGTGAATTTTCCTTTTCTACCTTACCATGTTGTCTATTGATAGTGAATACCCTTTCCCCACAGTTTAGCCATTTCTAGGAGACACATTCTCTTCATGGGCCTTTGGCTTTTACAGTATTTCTGCCCTCTTTACCACAGTGTTCCCCGAGCCATGGATGCAGGAGCTGTGCTGCAGATGTGTTCATTGAAATATGGCGATCCATTGATTATGGGGGTCCCAGCTGTACCCAGTTATGGTTTCCTGTTTGCTGTAAAGCCCCTTTGATGAGAAGATGAGGGCTACAGTCATCTGTGGGTATAAAGGATATGTTTTAGAATGTATTATGCTGAACGACCTTCATCTTAAGCAGAGATTACATACTGACCTCAAGAACCTGTGACTCTAGTGATTGTGACTCATAAGAGATTGAACATTCAAAGTGGGAAGTTTTTCCAGATTATCCACTAATGAGCAAGGTGGATGTCAACACACAGGTGCCTACAAGGAACATAATTCAGCCCTAGGAATACTGTTCTTCCACTGTGTTCAATAATGTGTGTTAAATAATCCAGTAGGATGTATGTTAAACTAAGTGAGCCAGGCATGGAGTCTCAAACAGTCAAATGATTCTGCTAACATGTGGAATATAAACATCATCCTTGTAGAAGCAGAGAGAGGAGGCCAGGGTCTGGGAAATGGAAAATATTTAACGAAAGCATGATATTTAAATTATAAGGAAGGAAAGTTGGTGAGGTGTCCTGTGCATAATAGTGACAGTAGCTGCTAACACCACATCATATGCCTGACATTTGCTAAGACTAGATCTTAGTATATTCCCCATTTCCAAGCACACACATGTAGTTGGCTTGATTGTGAAAATCATTTTACAGTGTACATATATAATCAAGTAATCACTAAGTTTAGGTATATGCATATTTTTACTTATCAATCTTACCTTACTAAATCATAGAGAAGAAGAAAGAATGATAGCTGATGAAGTGTAGACTGGGGAAGGATTAGAACTGACAATATCCACATGATATTGGAAAGGCACATTAGAATAAATGGTGGGAAAATGGCAGGGCATAGAGACAACTCTGAGAAGACAGGCAAAACAAAGGTATTGGGTTCAGACACAAAAGGCATGTTCTCTTTATTGCAACAGAGGTATGGTAAAATACATGTTATAACTTTGCAATTTCATTGACAGAACATTTGAATTCCTAATATATTTCTGAAATGAGCCAGTCACGCCACAAAGGCAAAGACATTGATGTAGAGCTTATGAGGAAAATAGTGATGGACTTAAAACAATTCTGAAAAGAATAAACATGGTTTCATGAAATGAACACACTCTGCATACACAAATACTTCATGTACATACATGACCACACCCTGTATGCATATGAATACACACATTGTTTGTACATGCACCGATTAATACACACACCGAATACATAGGCACACACATGTATATGCACACCACATGCACACATGCACACACGTTGCATACACATGCACACACAAGCCACTGCATGTACAGATGCACATAAACAAACACATACACAATGCATGCAAAAGGCAGGCTTGCTTGATGTTTCTCAAAACTGAGAGCAGCCACAGTAAGTTCATTCCATAGTCAATAGCACAAATTAGTATTGTGCTGGCAGACAACTCAACAGATACTTAACTGTGAATTTTACCGAGTAGACAAGAGAGAGTCCCCTTTATCTACAGATTGGAAAATAAATGAGGGAATCACAGGCTGTCTCAGGTCTCAGGAACACAGTTGTCTGGCTGCTCTGTTGAGGACAGAAGAGAAGCATCCCTGGTGCTGAGGGAATTGGATACCTTTCCCCCACAATTCTGGCATCTTTGAGTGTTGCAGGAGCTCCTAGAGACACAGGCATGTCTTCTTCACTTAGATATCCCCAGAACCCAGTGGCTGATTCAGCAAAGTAGTGCCCTGAGAACATGCTTGCTGTGGGGTGAAGTAAAAAACACATATTTGTAGTTAGTGCATGCGAGGAAGCGCTGCTTCTAGCCCCGAGCTTTGTGTTTGGCCCAATCCTCTCTGTTAGAACTGCTTGTCTACGAAGCTCCCGAGATCTACGTAGACTTTACCCAACTTAGAGAACGTGGTAAGGCATCTGACAGGTTGAAGGCTCCTCTAGATCACTCACCTGTGCAGTAAAGGCCCAAACTGACATCAAATGGTGGCTTTCTCTTCTTCCTTCCTCCCAGGACTGCAACAGTGTCAGCTGCTCTCATGTCCCTTATTCCGCAGCAGCCAACTCTCTTCATTGTGAATCTCCAGGTGTGAAAAACATAGAAAAGAAGAAACCGACACGGGAGGAAAACTTATATCCACATTTTGGAAAACATAGTTCTGAGGCTTTGGGACCAGTGAGGGAGATATCTCACCAGAGAAACAGCAGGTGGGTGACCATATTCTGGAGCATATTCTAGGGAGTAGGAGGGTCCCATGAACCTTTCTTGATGTGATGCTCCTAGGTGTCTTTCTGTTCAAGTACCTGGATAAAGACCAAGACTGAAGTTGAACCTTCTTTAGTGCTAAATGATTATCCATAGCAGTTCAGAGGGCTGGATCCACATGAGCTGCAGCCCTCCATGTAAAAGGATACTTCCCTCAGCAGCATCAGCCACAGCCTCCTGGAATAGCACTGAACATCCCCCTGTCACACAGATTCTTCTTGATAAATTCCCTCTGTAGAGCTGGCCTTTACATCTCAAAGCTCAGCCATGCAACAACAATATATGCCACACTGTGTCCCACACATGTACCAGGGGTCCTTTATACCATCTAGACTGTGCAAGGCAGAATGCAGCCAGAGGCAGCTAGTTATGCAGACAGACTCCTGCCCTTACTCCTCTTTCCTCTTGTCTCTTCCCCGATTGGTCTATTTGTTGACTACATTGAAGTCAATAGCAGGTTGACTCATACCCTGTCACTGCCTCAATTATAAGGTATGACTTCCATTGTACCATGAGCAATTCATTTGTCTTTCTTGGTGGTAGAAACAACCTGAGCCATCCTAGTCTCTGGGCTTAGGTTGTCTACAATACCCACTCAGTAGGTGCCCAATCCCTGCCTCCACCTTTCCCCTACTTCCACCCACTGAGGAACATATGCATGCTCTAAAATATTTGACTACCTAAGCAAAAGTCAAAATATCTAAAATATCAAAATTCTGTTTGGCATACTTTTCAAATTCCATAGCAGTCGTAATCCTTATGAGAATACTTCTAAATATAACTTAGGGTTAAAGCTTGTGTAAGGCATGGGTTTGAGGAGATGGAAACAGGTCCCAGCTCAAATGGAGAATATGTCATGGCTGAGGTGTGTGATAAGTGCTGTGTTGTCATGTGTGAAACTATTAGAGGCACCAGCTGGAACCCCTTAATCCTGTGCGAAGTCAGATTCAGGGACCAAGCACTTGGCTGGATCCCAAGGAGCAGCCTCACTAAGTGCAGGCACTTGGACAGTACTGTCTAAATGCAGGATGCAAACAGGGAGCAACCTGCTGGGACAACTGGCCAGTCAGAGTGTGCAGTGTGTAGGGAGTGGGGAGTGGGGACCATGCATGTGGGGAAGTTCACCCAGAAGGACGGCTGCTCGGGTCAAATTGGAAAAATCAAAGAAATGGTCATGTTGAGAAGTTTGGACTTTGTTGACCAGCCTTAAAAGTCACTTTCTTTGACGCCCCCCACCCCAGTCCCCGTTTATCAGGTCATAGATAAGATTTAAGATGTAGAAAACCTGTAGTAGAACAGAAGAGGAATGGTGAATATCTGAGTAGTCTGCAGACAGCAAGCCTGCAAGTATTGCGTGTGCTTTTCTGTCTCTTAGCATGAGTGCGCATGTGAGAGAAGGGCATTTGGGAGTCACTGAGGCAGCCAGGGGACTCAGCAAGTGTGTCACTGTGAGACAAGAAGGGCCACAGAAGTCTCATTTTCTGAAGACCAGTTGGTAGAAATGAGCAGAGATGTTGAAGATGGCTTTGGGTAGCATTGGCTTGAAGACAGGTGGAAAACCAAACAGAATCTGTACTCTGTTCAACTAGACAGAGAGGCCATTTGCACAGGTGTGAATGCAGTGGTGCTTCTGGCCTCAACCCAGGGTGTGCTTCAGAGGCACTGCAGAAGCCACTGGGCAGTAAGTCATGTGATAGATACCATGTGATAGATACCATGCAGACAGAGGCTTGGATAACCATGATGAGTTGGATGACCATGGATGAGTCAGTTTAAAAACACCGTTTCCCCAAAGGAGAATTGTGTGTCTCTTTTTCACTAACAGACAGTGGGATTTTTCTTAAGACGGACATATTTATCCACCAAAGGACCATGCAAGATTCCTCCATGGATTAGCTCAGATTATCTGCATAACTCGTAGGTTATTATTCACTCTGGCTTGGGTGGGAATTCCAGTGAGGTCACAGTGCTCATATGACACAGTTCAAAATGGTCAATACAGACAAAACTGTCACTTACATATACCATACTGTGCTGCTTGTATAGCACTTAATGATTACTGTGGGCTAGACATTTGACAATGGAAAAAGAGAGGCAAACAATTTTTTGAATGAAAAAAGTACTTCAGCCAGGCAGTGGTGGTGTACGTTGTTAGTCCCAGAACTTGGGAGGCAGAGGCAGGGGGATCTCTATGAGTTCAAGGCCAGCCTGATCTACAAAGCTACACAGAGAAACCCTGTCTCAGCAAAAAAAAAAAAAAAAAAAAAAAAAAAAAAAAAAAAAAAAAAAAAAAAAAAAAAGATAAAAAGTACTTCAAGGTGACAATAAGGCTTTGGGATAAAGAAAAGCAGTCTATCATGGAAGGAGAGCAGATGCTCTTTCTGAAGTGCAGCTAGAGGGTTCCTTAAGTTGACATTGGAGCAGACATCTGAGAGAGACACTAAGTCTTCCAGGGCAAAGGTGGCTCAGAAGAAGACAAAAGCAAGCAGAAGACCCTGAGGCAGGGGCTCTGAGCAGAGGCTGGGAAACCTACAGCAGAGTTTGGATGCTGGATGAGATGAGGTAGTAAAGACATCAAAGAGAGCAGATGGGGCCTTGGGCAAGCCACACTCCTCAGATTCCTTTGCTTAGACTGTGAGGGGAGTAGGAGACCTGATCCTTCTAACTCTGAGATCTTTCGTTTTTATCTGTTTCTTATATATAATCCCAGCATAGGACTTCTAACTGTATGATTATTACTACTGTTATCGAAAGAGATATTGGTTTTCCAGGTCCAGGGTTGGGTGTGGAAAATCAAAGCTTTCTCTAATAGGAAAGGACGTCATGCAGGCATACATTTTCCACGCAAATTCAGAAAGGCGGATCTGACATTCAATCCTTAAAACCACAATAATCTAACATACTTTTATCCATTTTTTTTTTCACGGAAACCATACAAAATTGTATACAAATACCCTGAGTCCAACTAGCAGCTCTTTATAATGAACTCTCCTTTGGGAATTTAGAAGGAATCAAGCAATATTTACTAGACAAAGATAAGGACAGGATGGGTTACTGGTTTCAGTGGAACCTTGGGAATGTTGTTTTGCACTTGGTGTGAGGGCTCATAATGTGGTTTAGTTCTTTCGGGAACAGTTCTTTAAAATGGTGTGCAATTGGGGAAGGTGGGATTGCAGAAAGCCACAGTTGTTAACACTAAGTCACCTTGACCTTGACCTAACCAGGAAGAAAACAAAACAAAAGGAAAATTTTGGTTGAAGGAGATTTTGGCAAGACTTACATCCCCTGCTTTGAAAGTTGAAGGAAGCCCACCCTGCTTGAGTGGATACTTGGAGGAGTGATAGGTTTCTTCCTGGGTCAAAAGATAGCCACCTTGACTTCCTGTCCTCTTAGAGAAGCATCCTCCATCATGACCAACTTTTATTGAGGTCTTTCTGGGGAGCTGGATGAAAGTTTGAGAAGAGCAAAAATTGCATAAGACCTTACTTAGTTCTGGCCTCTGGAGACCAGCTTCATTGCCTTTGGCATGCTGCTAAGACCTGGACTCCCAGGCTCACAGAAAACATTTCTATCACATGCTTGTTGGCTCCAGTTCTGCATTCAGTTCATAGACTATTATACTAAATAAAACCTACTTGCCCAGGGTGGTGCTATCCTCTTTCCTGGGTCCAGGGCAAGAAGGGTAGGCATGGGAAAAGAGGAGTACAAGCACATGAATTCTGATGCATTATCTCCAATGTCTCAGATGTGGAGGCCACTTTTGACAGTGTGCTTCAGGCCTGCTGTATCTCATCATTCAGCATCAGGATTTGGATGAGCTCAGGGTGACCATTAAACTTGACCCAGGAACTAACTAGTCAACAAGCTATGAGACAAAAGTAAAAACAAAGTTACCAATTCAAAAGTCTAACTAGGAGGCTGTGATGATCCACATTTCTGCTTGGAATTCTCAGCCCAGAGGGAACCAGAGGCCAGTGGTTAGTGTGATGCCTTTGGGGTTTCATTGGGATCACAGCAGGGCTGATAGAATTCCTGAGGGGTTGCAGTGTTCATACTCCCCTGCTTTGCTCTGTTGCATTTGCCCTACCCCACATTTGCTGGGTACTTTTTCTTAGACATTACTGATGACCCCAAGAGCGTAGATTATGGTTATCAAAATTGCCCAGGACCAAGCATTCATGATACCTTAAATCATGCTTCAGGCCAAAGAGAAAAAAGCAAAGTGTTCTTAAAAATGCCCTTCCCCCTTTCCAGTGGGAGGAGTTGTGAGTTTCAGCCTGTTTCCCGCTCACTCATCTCACTCATCTTTGCAAGCTGTGTATCACTGCATAGAGTGATCCTTTACCTCCCTCATGCAGAGAACATCTCTCATATTTGGTGATCTGGCAACAACACTTTCAATGTACCTACTGCTCTGTTTCTATGACAATTCAGTCTGTCAACCTCTCACCATTGCTTATTCTTTTCCCCAGAGAATTCTTGATATTAGGATAAGTATACAATTTTTTGTGTGTATTATTCATTTGATACATCAGACTATTTTTTGCTACCTCAAGTTTTTAAAAATTGAGAATCTTATGTTTTCATAATGTCCTTCACTGAACATATAAACATTCCTATGTATTATTTTCAGTATTGAAACTTTTTTTTAAAGCAGCCCTCATTAAAGGTACGTGGATTGTAGATTTGAGGGATGATAAGCCCAATATGACTGAGTTGTAAAAACTGTCTGACAAAGGTTTTAAAGTAGCTACAAATGTTTTATTAAAACCTATGAGTCAGGTGTAGATTAGAAGAAAGGATATATGATAGGTAGGATTTTAGTTGGGGGGGTGGTAGGGGAGGAAGGGAGGGAGAAGGGAACTGGGATTGTCATGTAATTCAATCTTGTTTGTAATTCAAATAAAAAAAAAGAAGCCCTTAGTCGGGCGTTGGTGGCTCATGCCTTTAATCCCAGCACTTGGGAGGCAGAGGCAGGCAGGTCTCTGTGAGTTGGAGGCCAGCCTGGTCTCTAGAGCCAGTGCCAGGATAGGCTCCAAAGCTACTCGAAAATCAAAAAAAAAAAAAAAAGAAGCCCCCCCCCAAAAAAAAACACCTATGAGTAACAAATGCAAATGTTGAAAAAGAAACTATCAGTTAGGAAAGCACTCATATTAAAAAAGTACAAAATGAAATTAGAAAACTAAAAAATAAAATCACACAAAGGTTGGGAGCCACTGAATGAGCCCAATAGTGGAGATGAGAAAGAAACTAAGTGAACTGAAGACAGAAAATTTGAATTCTCTCAAACAACAGAGAGAAATAGAAAGAACAGAGCCTTAGGGATTTGAGGAAATATTTGTATAACTAATGGGGAGAAAGGACAGGAAACAGAGGGTGTGACTGTAAGACTTTGATATAAAATAATTACTGGGTAAAAAGTTGCCAAATTTTGCAAATCCAAAAAGTGTTGAGCAAACTTCATCAAGATCACCTCTGTCCCCTCCCACAGTACATCATAATTCAAATTGTAATACTAAACGCGCGCGCGCGCGCGCACACACACATACACACACACACACACACACACACACACACACACACACACACACACACACAAAACAAACACACAAAGGGCAAACAGATAACCTCCCAGGGAAGACCAATTCACAGGACATGAGATGCTCCACTGACTTGGAGGAAGAAACAGAACAAAGCACACCTCACTCTGTGAGAGCTAGTGACTGCACCTCATGCCAACAAGGTTCTTCTTCAGGAACAAAAGAGAAATGGAAACAGCCTCTGATGAGGAGAAACTGGAGGAGCCCGGTGTTCAGACATATCTGTAAACACTGGCTCTGAACGTTCTTCCTACAGAAAGAAAGCAAGGAAAAACCGGAGCTTGAAGCATCAGGAGGAAACCACTGGAGAGAAAATCAGAGGGCTCATGAAAGGCATCTGAACCCTCACCATTTTCATTCCCCCTCCCCCAATATGATGGTATGGATCCCAGCCTTGATGTCTTTGAGTCAGATAAAATTTTGTCATGAAACCACAAGCCTGAGTTCAGTCTTAAAGGGAGACAGGTGCAGGGTGTGTATTTCTTACAAAAAGAAACCTAAACGAGCAGTAAATGACATGACAGTTATTCAGTCAGTGTGACTAGAAAGACATGATTTTAACATGATTGCCGGGAGAGCCACACTTTTAATTGACAGACAGAAGTGCAAATAGCCCTGCAGCTCACTAGATTCTGAGGTCTCTAAAATGAGATGAGTTACATGTTTGTGTCCATGCCTTTTCATCCCAGGATTCTATATGATACACATTAAGATTTCCCAGCTCAACATATCAGAGCCATATTGAGCACCAGCACTTTGATGCTTATTATTGGCGTAACAGCAGAGAGTGGTGATTTGTCATTTCCAGATGTTTACAAAAAGCAGAGGGTGACTTTGTGTTTTCATGGAGGATCTAGATGGGAAAGGGAAGGGCAGCATTCATGAAAACTAGTAACAGCCTCAACTTCCTTCCAGGAAGGCTTACATTTCTTCTTATGCCTTCCTTCTTGCTGTTTGCTTTTGGTTGTTATTTGTTCTGTCTGGTTTTGCTTCTGAATCAAGGTCTCACTATATAGATGGGACTGGCCCAGAACTTGCTAGAAGTCTAGCTGCCTCTGCCTCCCAAGTGCTGGCATCAAACACGTGTGTCACAATGCCAGGGGAACTTAACAGTTTTTTACATTTGCAAAATAAGAAAATGGAGCCATCTTATCATTCAAGTTTGTTTGTTTTAACACAGTCAAGTGAAGAATGAGGAATGCTGTCTTCCCATTCTAGTTCTGGGATCCCAAAGTTGCACTGTGGAAGCAGAAAATACAATATAGAATTATACTGGTTCTGTATAAATCTTTCATTAGTCAATGTCTATAGTCATTGTGAAGTGACATAATTCTGCTGAAATTCCCTAGAAATGAACCCATACGAGGGCAAAGAGTTCCAATGTCAAAAGCTAAGGTCCCGTAGAATCTGACACTGTCTTTCAATCCAGTAGAGTAAAGATCACACCATCAGGGGATAAATTATCATCATGATCAGGCACACCAGACCTTGTTCCCTCTGTGGATGGTCTTTGTGTCCCTGGTATTCAGTGTGATGCTGGCCCATGGCAGATTCTAGCTGAATGCCATTGTGGAAACTATATTTTGACAAGCCATTTGTCCTTTCCTAGCTACCTTTATTTCCACATTTTTTAAAATAATGGTGTTTCTCAAAGTTTTGTACTAAGTGGTCTCTCAGTGAAGTCCGCAGCTTTCTCACAGGGCTCTACCAGATGTATTTTTATGCTCTGTTCTCTGTATGCATTTATACATGTGTTTACCAGTGTGGTGGTGCAAGTCTCATCACACATGCTCTAAGCCTGCTACTTCAAAATGTGCAGTAAATTGTCATTTGCTATACAAGGAAGTGGCTGTGGTTCGTTCCTGGTGGTCAGTTCCATTCTTGGTCTGTTTAGATGGAGAGATAACGGGAAACCAATGTCAAGGTGCAGGAGAAAGGAGAAGGGGGCCTCAGAGATCCCATGGATGTATTTGAAGGAAGAGATACAGTTGGGTCCCTGGAGCTGATGCTCAATCTGGATTTGTAGAGTTATTTCCATCACTACTTGTGGCCACACAGATAGGCAACTATAGGCAGTTTAGATTTGGACTTGTACTATGTAGACCTGTGAAAAAGGCACTTTGACCAAGTTCATGTGCTTGATTTCAATTTCACCACGCCTCACAGCATTACACAGAACTGCATCTTTAACTCAGCAACATGTGACTGCTTTATGGTGGACTTAGCTTCCCACTACCCACTTCTCTCCCGAGGTTTCAATTTCATAATCACACATCCAGCCTTCCGAGGAGAACCAGCGTACAGCCTATCCTCTTCTCTCATCACATTTCCTCAGAAGCACCAGTTCTCTATTCATTACTTTTTTATATTTAAAATTTCAAAATTAGTTTGATTCCTACAATCAATGTCTATATTTGGCAGGATAGCACTCAATCCAATAATAGCTTTGTAAAATTTCTCTTCACAGGATGGATGGCACCAGGAATCCCCTTGGTAGTTTTAACTCAAGACCTGTTCCTTGTGTCTGCTCTCTACTTACTCTCAGCTGGATTTTTTGCATGTCTTCTGGAATAGTACAGAATAGTACAACACAGTTCCAGTGACACTACTAGTATCACAGTATCTGTATCTTCATTTCTAAAGTCTCAATCCAGAAAATTGTTGGCTAAATCAGATTTTCTAGTGCAGCTATATCTATATCAATGAACAAAAATCGGCTTTTGTGAGCTAAAAATTACCATTATATATATATATATATATATATATATATATATATATATATGTAATATACATATATATAATGATTTTGATTTTGTGGATGGATTTTGAATATCTTTATATATTACTGAGTTGTGCTTTTGATGAAATCATTTTAAAGTAAAAGGGTTAGGATTATGGCTCAGTCAGTAAAGTGCTCTCCATACAAGCTTGTAGATGTGAATTTAATCCCCAGCTCCCACAGGAAAGCTGGCTAGCAACATGCACTATAATCCAAGCACTGCAGAGGTGGAGACAAGAGAATTTATGAGGCTTGTTAGGTGAATGGGTGAGCAGATGCAATAATAAATTCTGTCTCGTAAAATAAGGTGGAGGACAACTGTAGACACCTGACATGGATTTCTGGCCTCCATATACACACGAGTGCTCCTGTACAAAATACACACACACACACACACACACACACACACACACACACACACACACACACCCCTACCTACACATATACACAAAATAGATGAGGAGAAATAAAGCCCATCTCAGCTGAAGGGGCAAGTATCACGACTCTGATATCAACTCAGATAAAGGTAGTACGGAAGAAAGACAAGATATCATACAAGGAATCGTATAAATCAATATATTATGTATATAGACACAAACATCCTTAACAAAATAATGGCAATCCAAATGCACAGAAAGGATTATGTGCATAATATAACCTTCTCATTAATATGTGACTTAATGCAGAACACTGTATCCATGAGTGAAGGATAAAATCCACATCATCACCTGAACAGATAAGGAAAAGTTTTCACCTAAAATTCATCAGCCTTTTCAGATAGTAAGACCACTTATGTATGGGCAAAACTGAAACCCTTCAACCTGATAAACAGCATTATAAAAAGAACTCATAGCTAAATCCACTAGTGATAAGAACTGAATGCTTTCCTTGATACCAGAAACAGAACAAAAAGAATTCTGCTCACATTTCAAGTCAGTACCTGACTGGAATCCCTAGACAGCCACTGGGGCAAGGAACATCAAAATGCAGCCACACTGTAAGAGACAAAATTATCTGGTTTTGGAGAGGATATGTCTGAGGAACCTCCTCGCCCACAAAAAAACTAATTACAACTATAACATGAGCTGAGCAGTTTCAGGATACAAAGTCAATTCACAAAATCAGTTAGGCTGAAATGCAATTGTAACCTTGTAACCAATGGAATTAAGATAGAATCCAGTCAGAGTAGCTCCCAAAAGAATAATATAACTGGGATTTGTGACATATATCTATAATCCTAGCCCCCTTGGAGGCTGAGGCATGGAAATTGCACTGACAGGCCAGTCATGGCAACTTAGCAAGATCCTGACTCAAAATAAAATTTTACTTTTAAACATTTTATTCATCCATTTATTTTGGTGTGTGTGTGTGTGTGTGTGTGTGTGTGTGTGTGTGTGTGTGTGTTGTCTCTTTATTTGCATCTCTGCATTATCTACATGTTTCTCAACATGCTTTATTTGTCTAATCAAGAAAAAAAAACATCCTGAGTGAGGTAACCCAGATCCAGAAAGACAAATATAGTATGTATTCACTCATAAGTGAATATCAGACATAAAGCACAGTATAACAATCTACAACCCCAGGGAAGCTAGAGCCCTCTTCCAGAAACAGATGGAATCAGATGTAGAGATCTATAACTAACCATTGGGCAAACCTCCGAGTACAATTGAAGTGAGGGAAGAGGAATAGTATGAACAAAAGAGTCAAGAACATGATGGAGAAACACACAGACTCAGATGATCCCAATGAGGTGATGGGACAGACTTAGTTGACATCCTAGGAGAGGCTTTTCTCTCTCTGAGGAGTGGATAGGAGGTGGAGGGGGAGGAGGAAAGAGTGGGAGTAGAGGAGGGAGGGAGAACTAGGATTGGAATGTAAAAAATAAATTAAAAAACCACTGGTGAAATGTTTTCTTCCTGAATCCCTTGAGCAGACTCTTTACTGTTGTGATTCCTGCTTTGGTCTGCTGAAGTTCACAAAGCATAGAAACACACATTGGTGATGGTAGTCTGAGGAGCCTAAGCTGGGACTCCTTTAGTATGGGAAGAGTCCTTAGCACTGCATTCAAATGCATGAATCCAGGGACATGTGAAACTGGCCAGGGAAAACAGACATGGAGATTATAAAAGCAATAATGAAAATAGCAAATGTCATACAGATAAGGAATGAATGTTAAGCTGAAAATAAGCTACATGTCAATCAACAAAGGCTAGGTTACATGACAGAAGAATCATCCATATATTTAAATATAACACTAAAATGTATGCAAAGAATCTATAATATTATGGAAATATGTCCAATGTATGTTAAGTACAAAAGGAAATAACATAGTAGTAAAATCACATTTAGGTAAAAACATGTTTAATATATATAACCCAATGTTCATATTTATATCACAAATTCCTAATATTCATAGGAAGCGTAAGAATAGCACTTGAGTGAAGTAGCCTTTTGCCTTTGACTGCATACCCCTTACATGATAGTCACTCATTGTTTTTTATATATGTTGCTAAATGTATCTTATACAAACAAGAAATATGTATTTTAGCATTGGGGGAATGAAAATTTGTAGGCTTTGCTTGCCCAATCCACCCTCTTCTAGAATTTTTACCTCATTTTTGATGGTTCTGAAATCATAAAGGTAATCAAGTTGTCAAGAAATCACACATATAGTACGAGTTCAGTGTTGATTTGTGGCACTTTAATACAACCAGGTTAGAGAAAAAGTGGAGAAATGAGAAGTGATGTAACCAGTAACAACAGCCTCACAGGCGATGCAAGTTCAGTCATGAAGGTCCAGACAAGTGGAAACCTTCATTTTTGTTCTTGTGCATATGCAATGTCCATATCTTTAACCTCTGTGTCTTAGAAACATGTCAAAAGCAGCATTTATTTGTTATGTTATACAGCATCTCATGGATGTGAACATACATGGTGCCTTCCTTACAGAAGTGTATGTGAGGAATAGTTGACTGGATGTACAATTTATCTTCTCTCCCAAGACGCTCATCCAGGCCCAACAATACACACATGCTATTCTTCCCTACAAGCAACACCTTCTTGGGCAAACAAAAGAGCAACAGACATATGTTGCCAATGTGCTGACAGTCATTCTACAAAAACAGAATGGGTTTCAAACATTTTTATGGAAGAGTTAAATCATTAACTTCATCTACATAAGTATATTATATTTTAATTCACGGAGTGAGTCTTGTCTGAAAGGAAATATTAAAATAATTTATGGAAACAAAATATTACTTTAATAAAGGATCCAGAAAATTCAAAGAAAGTAAAGGAAGGAAAGGGGAGGGTAAAAGGGGGGGAAGGATGTTTAATGAGTTGGTTATGTTATCCTTAATTTATTACAAGACACATAGAATAGTCATGAGACAAATACTGAGTAAAATTAAGTATAAAAACTAAACACATGGAACTATAGAGTAAGGGTAATAATCTTCTAAAGTTTTTGATTGATATTTTTGAATGTAAATTTCTGAGCTCTTTCTTCTCATTAACTGTGAAGAGCTTCCTACCCCTGGAACTGTGGCTGTCATAATCCTGGCAAGAATAAAAACATTCTGAAGAGACTTCCTGTTCTCTTTGCTTCTCAGACTACTAAGACAGTGGACCCCAAGATGTCATTTCTCTAGGAATTTCATGCTGGAAGAAGGAAAAGACTGAATCTGGTACCAGGCAAAAGGAAAACATATCCCAGGAAGAGAATCACCTATAAGTAGTAGCCCCTTTGGAAAACTTCTGTTTCCAAAACTTCTGTTTCATTATGATTCATAACAGTAGCAAAGCTACAGTTGTGAAGTAGCAACAAAACTATTTTTTGGTTGGGGGTTACCACAAAATGAGGAACATTAGAGAGCTACTATGTGGTTACTGAAAATTAAATTCACACCTCTGGAAGAGCTCTTAAATGCTGAGCCATCTCTCCAGCCCTAACAGTTACAGCATTAGGAATGTTGAGAACCACTGCTCTAGGAGACTCAGTTATGGGTTAGTGATGGATAGAATCACACCGTGATTGGGACTATTTAGCTATGCATATCTCTAGCCTTCTTTTTAAGTCTAAACTTCATGTGAAGATGACTTTGAGATATCACTGGGTCTCTTTGTTCCTTCTCATAATTCAGCCACATTGGATAAATAATGTTTCTTGGCTTTTCCCTATTATTTGTCTCTTTGATTGTCATACCAAGGACAGGTAGACTAGCCTTAATAGGGATTCCAGGGCCCAAGTACTGAAAGAACTGATGGTTAAAAAGGGGACATGAAAATCTTTCTCACTTTCTTAGTGAAGTACATAAGGACATTTTCTAGGGACATGGTGACCTGATGCTCCCACCAAGAAGAGTTCTTGCTTCAGAGATCCCAAATAGCAGGTGGTTGATGACACTCAGAAAATCTAAGGAAGATGAAAAGGTGGCCCTCTGTCTAGTCAGTAAAGAAATGAAGTATGAGATCTGGGTCCTTGAACTATCAGGATCCAAGTTTTCATGCTGACTCTGGGCATGAATGGTAAACACAGAGCTATAGCAAGTTTCTAGGATGTAAACATTCTATGGTAACTGAGAAAAGGAGAAGATTCTGGATATTAGAAAATAGGCTACTAGTGCAAAATGTACATGTTTATATTGAAATATGTGTAACAGTTTCTCACTAGGATCTAATATCATCTCACTAATAATATATCTATTACTATTATTATAAGCAAGTTTAAATTATAATTCAGTTATACACCTACACACACATTTGCTTCTGTCCGTTCAGTCACTTGTGCCTTCATGGCTTCTTACCTGTGTGTACACCAGTAAATTGATGGCCCCTGTCAGGTTCTGCAGGTGAGCATTTGGTTCTTTGAAGAGGGAGAGAAGGTTCCTGCTTCCCAAAGAATAAAGTCATTCTAAATTTTTCTCATGATGTTGTTCATACCCCTTTCCAGGGACGATGCAGAATCCTGACAAAATACTGGAGCAATTTGCTGACAGGCTTGGTTAGAATAATACCTCTCTGGGAAGCAGTTTTGCCCTTCTCAGTCTACAGTAAGTTTTCTTAGACTAAGGCATAGAAATTCAAATAACCAGTGGTTCTTCTAACTCTTTGAGCAAATACTTCCCAGTGCATAGCTTCCTTTTGATCAATACTGCATCTTAGTTGGCCTTTTTATGACTCTTTGCAGCTGGTTTGAAATAAAAATGTAGCTCATGCTTGTGATCAAAACACTGACAAGTTAGTTTTGATGTTTCTGTGTCTAATCTTCTCTTTCTGTTCCTTTCAAGTGTCTATTAAACCCCAGACTGGAGCAAAATGAGCGTATTTGTCAACAGCAGAGCAGAGAAAACCTCATGGTGACTTTTCTTCAATCTTAATATTTGACCTTCCTGTTGCTAATAGGGAGCTTCCTGCCCAGGGCTTGTAAAAAGAATTTTTTGGACAGGAAGTTTTCATGGCTCTAAAATGGCATGTGGGAAAATGACACCATTAATCTCAGTGATTTCTAAGTGAAGTTTAAGCATTTCAATCTTTTAAGAGAGTATCTGTGACTCTCCTCTAACTAAAATTGCAGACATTTTCTCATTAACACAATAGTGCTGTGTGTTTTGTTGTGTGTGCTGAAAACTGTTGTTCTGAAAGGGATTTCTAGATTGGGTTAGTCCACCAAGTCACCTGCAAAGTGAAAGAAATCAACAGTGAAGATTCATCGAGATGAAGAGAATCAGGATGGAAGAAGAAGAAGAAATCATAGTGGGCTGCAGAAGCACACCCATGTAGTCCAGCTACTCAGGGAACTCAGGTGGGGCATGAATCCAGTTCATTATTGTAAGAACAACCTGGAAAACATGAGGCCCTGCTTAAAACAAAACAAAACAAAGCAAAACAGCCAATAACCAAATAAACAACACCAAACTCTAAGTTCTTTGTATTTCTCAACCTAATCAGCAGAAGATGAGATGTTTCAACTGTATCTCAGAAGCTTAATCCATAGAGAAGCCTGCCAGATGATGGGCTTTCTGCATACAAATGTGAAGCATTGAAATAAAATCACAGTAACTCTGTACAGACTCTTAATTTCTAGGAATCCACTTCAGTGTGTATGTGTTTAACACAAAAGGGGACTTATGTTAGGATTATGTGGTTGGACCAAGACCACACCATGCAACAGGTCTCACATAAGAGGTTTATTGGGCAGAGAGTGAAAGGCCTTCTAGGAGTGGGGACATGAGAGAGAGAGAGAGAGAGAGAGAGAGAGAGAGAGAGAGAGAGAGAGAGAGAGAGAATTCCATGAGTGTCTGAGTGTCATGATATCCGGAAGGCCCTTTTCAAGGCTGCTTATGTTGTGTAGGGAAAATACATAAACTGCTGGCCTGAGTCACTGAAGGGGGGGCTGCAGGAGTGCCTGATTTTTAACAACTCAGACTTGAAGTTGGCGCCACGTTGTTCATGTGTCATCATTCTTCATTTTTAACTTTTGTCCCTGATTATTTTGAGTTTCCTTGAGAATTGGGGTCTAAGAAGAGCAAAAAAATCAGAACATATCAATACACCACAGAACATACAATAAACACACAGATCTGGCCCTAAACATTGCTACCAACAGTGGAAGACTCAAATCTGCATGCAGTACTATTGGAAAAGCCATGTGGCCCTAAGCCCCACTAATGGGGTGTGGACCCGATCAGAAGCCTGTTTTCTTCAACCAGAATTCTTCCCATGCCACATTGGAGGATAAGAAATGGCTACCCAAAGTCCAGGTGAAGCTTGAGGGCTGATATTTTATGTTTGAACTTGGCATCAGAACTCCCAGGACCAGCAAGCAACAAACATAGAGGATAAATTTCTTAGAAATTTTTTATTAAGTTGCTGACTGCTGGCTGCTGGCCAAAACTCACCAGCTTTTTATTCTGCTGGGCAATTGCCCTATGTGGGAAAAGAGCAGTTCAGCCTGGAGCCAAGTAAAGCTAAATGTACTGAGGTCATCAGCCTGCTCCAGCATGTTGTAATCTTGGAGCCAAACCTGAGGACAGAGGATACAGAAATGAGAAACAAAATGAAAAGCACCCCTCGTCTCAAGAGAAAATATGCTAGTTCTGAATATCAAATCTTTGCTTCATTCCTTTTGGGTATCAAATCTTTGCTTCATTCCTTTTGGATATCAAATCTTTGCTTCATTCCTTTGCCCTTTCTCCCCTCAATAGAAGTTCACATTTATCAAAAGGTGTTACCTGATCAGCCAGGTTTCTCTTTGTTCCCCTGCAATGAATGTCTCTGGACACCAGGACATGCTCTCTCTGTTCTTCATTCCATTGTGGGTCCCTGTAAGGGATTAAAAAGTAGAGCTCAGATCATTCATATTACAAGTTCAAAGATACTTTGTAAGTACTCTCTCCATCTGTATTCCTGAAATAAAACCTTTTGTATTTTATAGCATAATTCTGGCTCTTTTCTATAAAATTCTACATTCATGTCTTCCAAAGAGTAGGTAGCCACTCTCTAAAGCCCCTCCCTGAATAATACTAATTTTGCTCCTTTTTCTGAGAGTTGGTACAAACTGCAAATAAAGCTATGATGAACATTTTTTAATCCCATAAAATCACAGAAAGTGTGACCATAATAATATTCTTTTCAATATACTGAGTCATCTTCATTCTCCTGAGTGAACAGAAGAAATAAACTAAAGCTTGTTTGGGATTAAAACAGCTGGGTCAGAGAAACTGATATGGAAGAAAGAATATCGAAAACATTTTGAGAGAATTTACTTACAGTGGGAACCCTAAGATGTTTACTTGTATTTAAAATTCCGTTTTATTCTGAAAATAAATTTGGGAAGAAAGTTATGCTACCTTTCCTCTTTTCATTCTTTCTTCAACAGAGACTCAAGAGATTATATGATTTTTACATCAGACCTGTCTGACTCCATGGTCACTAAAGCAAACTGGATCAGGTTGATGTAGATGCTGCAAATGGTTCCAAGAAGGAAACTGCATCATCTCAACACAGCACTCCTATTGAAAGACTAAGACATAGGCAGACTCCTTAACTGGCAGACAGAAAGAGGTACCATGGCTAGGTAATAAAACAGACAAATTTCTGAGATGACTAGCTTCTCCCTTATGACTTGAGACAAAAGCCTGGCAGCTTAAGACAAAGGCTTTATTTTTGTTGGCATTTGGTTTCTACAGCAGGTCCCCTGCTGATGGATTGACTCTACAAACTCAAGGCTAGTTTAGGATGTTACACAGCAACAGCAGTTGCTAGGCAATTAATCATCCTATCGCTAACCTGATCAATCCTAAATTAGGAGAGGAAACTCTTCAGAGACTTAAAAAATAGCCAGCACACAGAATTTTTTGGCTTGGTGAATTCCCCTTCTGCATTGGAGAGGGTCATTTTTCTGTGTATCTGTGTGTGTGTGTGTGTGTGTGTGTGTGTGTGTGTGTGTGTGTGTGTGTGTGTGTGTGTGTATAGTGTTTCCTCATTCCTCATCCCACATGCCTTTCTTCAATTGCTGATTTTGTCTATGGTGTTAGACATTTCTCTAAAGATACCTGTTGTACCTAAGATTTTTCCTGCTTTTTAATTTTTTAACTCACAGAGAAAAAGAATCTGATCAAGATCCTTAGACTGTTGTCATATTGGGGGCTTGTCTGGGATTATTTTCTGAGGACCAGAGACTTATCAATGTAAGAAAACAAACCATACCCTAAAAAGGATAGGAAGGTATGTCCACCAAACAGCTGGCAACCTTCCCCCATCCTGGAATGCATCTGGCAAAATTATTTTTTCTCTCTAATATGGAAGGTCCTCTCAGACATTCTCTGTCCGTGTACCCTAGGTAGCAGATAAATTGTTTGATAGCTGGAGACCAGTGAACAGGTGCTGAAACTGTATTATTAACCTAAAATCTGGAGATGACACCTCAATCTGCTCAGAGTGAAACATGATTCAGGTGCCTGAAGGAAGGATATTTTTTTTTAGGGAATTTTGGAAAGTTACTCTTTACCTGGAAACAGAACTTCAAATTATTTTTAAAATGTTTGTAGCTCCTATCTTGTCTCTTCTGCAGTCTTGAGAGTGAGACAGGCTAACCAACTAATGTTTTAAATTTAAATTGGATGGTAGTTAAATAACTTCTCTTTCTCTCTTTAGAAACTATGTAAGACATCTCAAACTGATTGTGCTTACTTTGAGCTGCAACAATGGGGTTCCTTCTTCTGTTACTATAGTTTGCTAAGTGGGCCTACCCACAGAGGCCTTAGAAACTGTTTTTTCCTTCATCCATGCTAACTAATTAAAATGTACTTTTAAGAATACAATGGTCTACATTTAAACGATTAGATGTGTGGCTCCCATAAGGGCTTGTGCCTGATGGGAGATGGGCTTCCTTAAATAAAGAAAACCACCACATGGCTTGCTGCCATCTTGGCTGATGAACTCATCAGGATGAAAGCAAACATATGGTTGGCCACTTCTTGGCTGATGAAATCATTGATACAGAATTTCTACTCAAATTTCAATTAACATTACAGATTGATTAAAATTACCAAACTGGTACAACTGACCCTCTGAGTGTTCAATAATGATGATTGGAAGGTTAAATCACATGGTCAGAGGAATTAAAAGCTAGGGTAGTCTCTCTCTTGTCCTCCAAAGGCCATCTATGTCCCAAGAAAATATGGAACATCTCTCAAAAATGTCTTATAACTGTGTAAAGTCACCTCTTCTCTTGTTCAGGGAGGCCATAGAAAATGTCCAAAGAGGAGAGTAAGCAAAGAGGAAAAAAAACAATGGTCAAGCAATGCCTTTGGCTTATCCTTATATATTTGGATTAATTGACAAGAAAGAGGCAGGAGGCAGAGGTTCTTCCAAAGTCAAGTAAGTCCTGAGGACCAGATCTTTAACTGATGTTGACAATAAAGCCAAAATAATTAATTTTGGCACCTACATGATCTTAAACACCCAGAAGAAAAGTATAACCAGTATTAAAATGATCACTGTGTTTCTTTAACAGTCCTCAGACATTATACTTAACCATATGAGATGTTATCTGAAACACTATTTCTCACTAATGAGTGTGTTCCTGGTAACACTATCTCTTTCTAGAAGAATAATTCTCACAGCTATAATATGGTATCCTGTGTCCTAACCAATCATGTTCCCTGATTAAAGGAGTCTGTAGTCAAACTTATACATGATGATGTCTGGTGGTAACTTCAATAAACAGTACCTTGATTTCACTCAGGTTTGACTTCTACTGACCACTGCCACAGGACATTACTGCTGACACATGGACAGAGGAATCTCTTGTTGGTAGGGTCTGCCAATAGGTCTTTGATGTGATTCTGGTAAAAAGGTTCTGGTGCACAGTTCAGCCAGCTACAAAATTAATATGTCAACCATGATGTCAAGGGATATTCCTCAATAAGCTTGTCTCTTAATGTTTCCCATAGTGGTATAGTAAAGAAACTTGATGGCTGATGAATGGCTCCTTAAACTCTTAAACCAGAAAAATGGCCTCCTCCATGGCATACATCTAACAGCAGACAATGGTTAAAGAAAAAGCATCAGTCTCATTAATATCTATGAAAAATCCTGCCAAGGGTTTTTTAGATGGTTTTCTTGCCTTTTCTTCCACTAATGGCAAAACTTCCTCAACAATTTTTCTAACTATACTCTTCAAAAGAATTATAAGACTACTAACAGTCTCACTTTTTACCTCACTTGTATGACAAGCTCCAAAGGTACACACTATCATCAAAAAAGCTGTCTTGTGCTCTGAATCATTGCTGTTGGTTAGGTTTTTACTGGCCCCTTAGACAGACCCCCCTCTATTTTTACTGTTGTGCCCCTCATTGTCCCTTTGTCATATAAAGCAGCTAAGAGCCCTTGGAGCTCCAAAAATGATAACAGCAGTTAGGGTGAACTGAGAAAGAGAGAGAAAGAGAGAGAGAGAGACAGCCAGAGACAGAGACAGAGACAGAGACAGAGAGAAGTAGGACTTAGACTCCCTGGTAAGGGGAACTAAGGAGGAGAGGGGCCATGACTAGGCAATAAGTTGGCAAGTTTCCAAGATGGCTGGCTTCTTCCTCATTCTGCTGACTTGAGACTAGAGCCTGGCAACTTAAAACAAAGACCTCTGTAGGTTTCTGTCTCACACCAGCAGGCTCCCTGCTGATGGACTGGCTTAACAAGTTCAAGGCCATCACCCTCCCTGGGAACAGAAAGGATATGTGAAAGGTAGGGCTTTAGTTGAGGGAGGGGTGGCAGGGGAGGAGGGGAGAGAGAGGGAACTGGGATTGATATATAAAACAATCTTGTTTTGCCACACTGAACCTATTAGAAGACAAAGTGGGAAATACCCTTGAATTAATTGGTACAGGAGACTGCATCCTGAACATAACACCAGTAGCACAGACACTGAGATCAACAATTGATAAATGGGACCCCCTGAAACTGAGAAGCTTTTGTAAGGCAAAGGACACAGTCAGCAAGACAAAACGGCAGCCCATAGACTGGGAAAAGATATTCACCAACCCCACATCTGACAGAGGGCTGATCTCCAAAATATACAAAGAACTCAAGAAGCTATTCTCCAAAACACCATACAATCCAATTAAAAAATAGGGTACAAAACTAAATAGCCAATTGTCAATAGAGGAATCTAAAATAGCTGAAAGACACATAAGAAAGTGTTCAACATCCTTAGCCATCAGGGAAATGCAAATCAAAACAACTCTGAGATACCATCTTACTCCTGTCAGAGTGGCTAAAATCAAAAACACCAATGACAGTTTATACTGGAGAGGATGTGGACAAAGGGGAACACTCTTCCACTGCTGGTGGGAGTGCCAACTTGTACAGCCACTTTGGAAATCAGTATGGCGACTCCTCAAGAAAATAGGAATCAGTCTACCACCAGATCCAGCAATTCCACTCTTAGGAATATACCCAAAAGAAGCACATTCATATAACAAGGACATCTGTTCAAGCATGTTCATAGCAGCACTATTTGTAATAGCCAGAAACTGGAAGCAGCCTAGATGCCCCTCAACTGAAGAATGGATACAGAAAATGTGGTACATTTACACAATGGAGTACTACTCAGCAGAAAAAAACAATGGAATCTTGAAATTTGCAGGAAAATGGATGGAACTAGAAGAAACCATTCTGAGTGAGGTAACCCAATCACAAAAAGACAAACATGATATGTACTCACTCATATGTGGATTTTAGACATAGAGTAAAGGATTATCAGCCTACAATCCACACTGCCAGAGAAGCTAGTAAACAAGGAGGACCCTTAGAGAGACAAACATGGTCCCCTGGAGAAGGGGAAAGGGTCAAGATCCCCTGAGCAAATTGAGAGCAAGGGAAGAGGGGGGAGGGAGCTAGGAGAACAAGAAGGGAAGAAGAGGAGGGATGCAGAGGACATGAAGGAGCAGAAAGGTTGAGTTAGGGGAAGAATAGAAGATAACAAGAATGGAGATACCATTATAGGGGGAGATAATTTAGGTTTACAGAGAAATCAGGTGCTAGGGAAATGTCTGGAGATCTACACAGATGATACCAGCTAACAATCTAAGCAACAGAGGAGAGGCTACATTAAATGCCCTCCCCTGATGATGAGATTGATGACTGACTTATATGCCACCCGATAGCCCTCATCCAGCAGCTGGTAGAAGTAGAAGCAGACACCCAGAACTAATCACTGAACTGAACTGGAATCCAGTTGCAGAAAAGAATGAGTGATGGGCAAAGGGGTCCAGACCAAGCTGGTGCAACCCACAGAAATAGCTGACCTGAACATTGGGGAGCTCTTGGTCCCCAGAATGATAGCTGGGATACCAGCATGGGACTGATCCAGATCCAAGGAACATGGGTTTCAGTGAGGAAACCTCAGAAATCTACAGGACCTCCTGTAGTAGTTCAGTACTTATCCCTAGCATAGGTGTGCACCTTGGGAGCCCAATCTTCATAGAGGGATACTCTCTGAGCCAAGACACACAGGGCTGGGCCTAGACCCTATCCCAAAGGATATGATAGACTCTGATGACCCCTGATAGAAGGTCTCACCCTCCCTGGGGAGCAGAAAGGATATGTGATAGGTAGGGTTTTAGTTGGGGGCGAGGGTGGTAGGGGAGGAGGGGAGGGAGTGGGAACTGGGATTGACATGTAAAACAATCTTGTTTCTAATTCAAAAAACAAAAAACAAGTTCAAGACCAGATTAGAGCTCCCCACTCTGCTTTGTAGAGGGTCTGTTGTTCTGTATTTGCTGTCTGAGTGTTTTTTTCCTCACTGCCAATACTTTTCTTTAATTGCTGATGCTGTCTCCTGCTGAAAACAGCTCTGGAAGCCGAAAAGTCCAGACTCTTCTCAGGGGTTGGTGTTTTTAATTTCAGGTTGCTCAGTTTGAAAAGAGACAGGACGGCTGATTGGCCAGCAACTGTTGTGTAACAAACCCTGATCACATGCTCAGTGTGTTGACTAGCTAAACCAACTTGCTGCCCTTGGCCCACAAATTTAAGTAGCTGAAGTGATTTATACACATTGTAAATCTCACTATTTCTTTCCTTGGGTGGCCTGGCTTACAGGACCCAAGTTATACTATGGTAACTGGTCTAGAGACAGTCACCTTTAGTCACCTGATACTCACTCGCTATCTGTCTAGCCTTGTTTATTACTGTTGTCTCTGTTGATGAGCTATGAAAAAAATTCATATCAGGGTCAAAGTTGTAGAAATTGGGATATTTGTTTTTTCTAGTGGTTACTTTGTGTGTTAATTTTAATAGACATGCATATAATACATGCAATGTGGCAGAGACAGGGTGGATGACAGGACAATCAGAAGCAGATATGTCCCTTCCTGGTAGTGTAGCCTTTAGAGAACTTGCTAGGTGTGGGTTTCCATATCACCTCTGGTGGTGAGAATACAATCTCCAAGCCCCAGAATTTGGTGGGAGGGTTAGAAACACAGGCCTGGTACAAATTAAGTGTCAACCAGCATGGGTTGTAATTTTCCTCTAAAATTGTTATACAAAATGCAAAGCCTTTGAGACTAAACAAAAATACTATGAAACCTTGAACTTCCCAAAACAGACAGGAGCCTGGAGGAGAAAAACCTAAGTGTTAGGTTGTTCTTGATGCTCAGTTAAAGTTGCTTAGGAAAATGAACTTTTCCTAGCAAAACAAATACAATACTAGAAGAAAATGCAGAGCTGTCAACATATAATTCTACTTTCTTTGGTTCATGACCCAAACTTCAGAGTTCATGTAAAATGTACAAGAGTCAGGGAAGTTCTTCAGGCAGAAGGAGGCTTCATGCTTCTGCCCCATTATTCTCCTGCTCTGTCTTGACCTATGGATAGCACTGAGAGGTGAGGAATTGAAGGGAAGCCACAGTGAGGATATAGCTTGGACTCCAGAGACATGGTCTGTGTGTCTCCGAGACAGATAATATTTTAGCACATTTTCCTCTAAGTAGCAAACACATGGCTTATTATAGTAGAACCACCTGCCTACTACCAGTAGGAATGCTTTGTATGATAGAGGAGAGAGACCAAGAAAGATCATGAATCTTCCTGCATTCATGTGTATGTAACTGGCTGGAAGCTATACCAATAATTCTTGATCAGTTAGTCACCAGGACTGAAGTTTAATGTCGACAATTACATCATCATTTTATTTAGTAAATTTAGTTTGAACAAAATGACATCATCAAACGCAGCTCAAGGAAGGAAAACAGACTTGGACAAGAAAACACTCTGTGTCTACCTTGTCCCATTGGATGCAATTCCTAACATCTAAAACAGAACAGCTTTTCAGAAGACAAATGTGTGGACTTCTTGTGACCCAAGAAAACCCTTTGACATCTTCACACCTGGTAGTGCCTGCAGAGATTCTGATAAGCCCCTAGACTCATTACCTATCAGGGGAATTTGTTCATGACATTATTTTAAAGTTACTCTTGCTGACTCCATATTGGGGAGAAGGTTCTCTTATGTCTCACAGATGGATGACAGTCAGGGATAGAGGGAGCCTTGCTCTGGAAAGAATGGAGGGAGTAGTGGACAGCCTTTGCCTTCTTCCTGATGCAGAAGGTCAGCCATGTGAAGGTTTTGGAAATCTTCATGCATGTCTGGATGTCCTTGCAGTAGCTGCCCATCTAGAAAATCCACAGATACATAGCACTAGAATAAGGGAAATGAGTCCCTTTCCTGTTGTCCAGTACACTAAATGAATTATTTTGCCCTGCATTTCTAGAATGTTATTTATCAATATGTCTGTCTGCAAAGTTATTATGTTTCTAGGCATTTCATTTATGAGTAAATATCTGCATGTCCCTTAGAATATACTATATTTTCTACTAGGACAGTGGTTTCTGGAGTGGGAAAGATAGATTCCTCAGCTGTTTAGAGTACTTGCTGCTCTTGCAGAGGACCTGAGCTCAGTTCCCAGCACCTACATGGCACAGAAACCACCAGCAACTCAAATTCCAGGGGATCTGACATCTTCTCAACTCTGCTGTCACCAGGCATGCACATGGTGTAATACATATATGTAGCAAACATTCAGACACATAGAACTGTAAAATCTAAAAAGGATAGGAAGAAGAGACATCTTCTATAATTATCCCTGTAGGAACCCTGTTAGATGGAATAATTTTCATATCCTCACTTTTCTCTACATGCCCACTGTCCTTCTGTCCCTGAACAAGGCAGTATTCTCTAAAGCTTGTAGAGATTCTAAAGATAAATTTTAGTACACGGACACTGAAAAGATCTCAAATTTTTAGGGTCAATGTCTCTGTAAGGGAGATGATTATGTGAAGAATGCCCTAGTAACAGCCATCTACCATGCAGCCCGGCTGAGAGGAGCTGTGGCTTCCACCATGATGGTGGACAGGTGGAACAACTGATTTATGGAGGTCATCATTGATTTTGACGTGCCATTTTCAGGACAGGTTATAACTTGGCTTTAATTCCCAGAATACAGACTTAAATCCATTGTGGAAAGCCTCATGTTTTAGTTGAAAGTAGATTTGAGAGAGTTCACAATTATTTTTTCTTTCAGTTTAGCTTCTGACTTCCTGGGCACATTGCCACCTCTTTTCCTGTGCACAGTCTTTCTCTAGATGTAGAGGGAACGCACAAGCAAGGTATTTGGAAAATGATAATCATAAGATAGCACTTTCTTGAGTTACTTGAGACCTTTACCAAGCATGAGAGAACTCTTATCAAAAATTCTGACATTTATTTGTTAGCAAGGATTTATGTTGCTACAAATTCAAAATTTGTTTGTATTTGATCACTTTCTAAAATTAAACAAAAGCTTGTTCCTATTCTGTCTAAATTTTCTTGTTGAGTATGTAAGGAGTATTTGAGTATTTTCACTGTTCTCAATCAGTTTATTTCCACATTATTATCTTTTTTTACTTTAAATGGTCACTTTTTCCTTGTTTTATTTATGTATGTCTTACAGCATTTCCCAAGAGCTCACTATGTCTTGCATTCCTCATAATTTCTGAGTTTTTTGTTTTAATTTTCATCCTAAATTTTCTGTAATCTGTTGTTTCTTCTTTCAAGTCTCATAGTCCAGTTCTATAGTTCAGCATCTATTTTTCTTATGCCACATGCTCTTCCTTATTTCTCAGATAATTCCATAATTCATATATTTTAAACTGATTCTGAGGTAAGTACTCTTATGAGTTATTTTAGCTCCTGATTTGGGGTTATATACACAATTCTTTGCTTTAAACAATGCACTTGTCAGCTTAGTTCTTTAACCTGTCTATACTATGCATTCACTATACCTCATACAGTGCACCAAACAACCTCAGAACCCCCTATACCAACACCTGCAATAGGATTTACATATTTCCATCTCTAAACAATGGTAGGAGTTCCCTTACCTCTGGTAACTGTCACATTTAGACAGCTTCTATTCAAGTATATTCTCAACATATCCAGGTATGATGAATAGAAGTTTTTCTGGTCTGAACTGGTTGGGACACATGCCAAACTGTGTCTTCTAGTAATCTTTTAAGGCTACTATCATGCTGTTCCTATGTGTAATTGGATGGGCTAGGTATTAAAGTCAGGGGTGTTACAGAAGGGATGCACACAGTAGAAAAACAATTATATAACCCAATCTATCGACACAGAGAACCACACAAACCTTGGCTCTTAAAAACAGACCTTCTTCCCTTAGACCCCATGAAAAGATACCCCAGTCTGTCACATTGTTTGAACCCTTATTTAATATTATTTATATGTGAGGTCATGAAACTAAGAACCTCTGTTCTAGACACACAGACCACTTGGAACAATTCCTCCCAATGCTCATTCAGAAGTAGGGTGCTTTTCCTAGCCGTTTGGCTACTTGTTCCCTCTCTGGCTTCCATCCCATTCTGATTTACACCCTTTTCCCCCAAGGCATCCCTGCTACACCCTTCATTAATTTATCTTCTCACATAACATAAATGGAGACACCTAGCTAGCCAGTCTATTTAATTAGCATTCCATGGTAATTGTATTTCTGCAATTTATTGCAATACAAACTCAATGATAGTATATTAATATAAATGAAATCCATAGGAGACCAAGAAATTTGACTTGTATAATTCTATGAAACAGAAACAAAAAATTACTTTTTAATGAAGGTTGCTGAAATGAATACATAAATGTCCTTTTATACACAAATAGTTTTCATGAAGTCCAAAGTTGTCAACCTGTACTCATAACATGTTTGTGATGGTACCATTGTTCACAATGAAGTCTGTCCCAGTGGTCATGGGAGATCTGTCTGTCAAAATTATAGGAATAGAGGTTAAAATAATGTCAGTTACCCCTGGGGAATATTGATTGCAGAAAGGAGGTGTGCCTATGTGCTATGTCATTCTAAAACACAGGCTCAGTAGCTGACTGTGGAATGACAATACCCTCAACTTAAAACTAATGTCTCTGGCAGTGACTTTGCTAGACATTAAGATCGATGGTTCAAGCACTATAGTTGCTGGATTCTTCCAATCAAATCTTGAATCTAGGTTCTCCTGGAATTGATTGTCTGCCATTGGGTCACCAGGGAAACTTACTGGATTCATTCCCAACAAACTGGCAATTGTGTCTATAACTCAGCAGTCAGGTCTCTAAGCCTCCCATTCTTTCAGTGAGTAATGTCTGTATAACCTCAATAATTATATATTGAAGGTGAAAATGGGGAGCACTGGGTCATCCTATTCTGTCGGGCTCCAGGTATGAGGTGATAGTGCTAAGAGCCCTGCTTTCCACTCATCTTTATCCTTGTCTGTCTGCTACTGAAGCCTGTACATCCCTTTGTAATGAGGTGCAGAAGCTGTGAACTGAAAAATTATATCTGTAGGCCATTGGAGGGAAGGCTTTCTGTTAGTGTAGATATGATAACATTTTGGCTTGAAGTCAGGGCTTTCTAAGGCATATCCAAATAAATTAGGGAACAGCTACATAAGCATTTGCTTACAGCTAGTTTTGGCCACAGCTTTTTCTCCTGTAACATTTCAAGGAGGTTTAAAATTAAGTACTATCATTTCATTCCAAATCAGTATCTCTGTGCAAATCTGTGGATACTTTTTTTTACTCTTTCAGATTTCTAGCTACTAAGTTATTTTTACTGTAGAATGTAAGCCATGCCTCATCCCTGAACAAACCCAAATGCCCCACATAAGCTATTATTCCAGAGATAGAATCACCCACAGTGGGCTCGGCCTTCCTCTGTCAATCACTGTTTAAGAAAATGTCCTACAGCTGGATCTCATGGAGGCATTTTCTTTTCGAGGTTACGCCTCTCAGCTGGCAATAGCTTGTGTCAAATTGACATAAAACTAGCCAGCACACCTTAGAACCAAGAATAAATATTGAAAGCTAAAAATTTGTGCCCATTTCACCTTTAAATGTTATTTTCTATATTAGAAGCTTTGTAAATGGTAAATATTAACAACATCATAATTTGTCTTACAGTTCCTATTTATTTATTGCTCCTATATTTGAAAATGCTTATGTTTTTTGAGTGCCAGTATATATTTAAAGAAAAATTGGGCAGAAAGTTTAGAGTTGCCTCCAAAGACACCACCCTCTTATATGGACAGTTTCTCTATCAACAGCTTACATTTATGAATTAGTCATACAGGTGGGGATATTAACCACTTTAACAATGAGGAAGCATGGGGGGAGGGGAGAGGGAGTTAGAAGAAAGAGAAGGGGAGAAGAGGAGGGGAGAGGAGGACAAGAGAGAGCAGGAAGATCGAGTCAGGGTAAGAATAGAGGAGCGCAAGGAAAGAGATACCATAATAGAGGGAGCCATTACAGGTTTAAAGAGAAATCTGGCACTAGGAAAATGTCCAAATATCTACAAGGTTGACTCAAAGTAACAATCTAAGCAATTGTCAAGAGGATACCTTAAAAGCCCTTCTGCATAATGAGATTGGCTACCTTATATGTCATCCTAGAGCCTTCATCCAGTAGCTGATGGAAGCAGAAGCAGACACCCACAGCTAAACACTGAGTTGAACCCTGGAACCCAGTTGCAGAGAGGGAGGAGTGATGAGCAAAGGGGTCAAGACCAGGCTAGAGAAACCCACAGAAACAGCTGACCTGAACAAGGGGTTGCTCATGGACCCCAGACTGTTAACTGGGAAACCACCTTAGGACTGTTCCAGACCCCCTGAACCGAGGATGTCAGTTTGGAAGTTTGATTAATCTATGGGGCCTCTGGTAGTGGGACAGTATTTATCCCTAGTATCAGAATGGACTTTGGGAGCTCAATCCATATAGAGTGATACTCTCTCAGCCTAGACACAAGGGGTAGGGTCTAGGCCCTACTCCAAATGATATGACAGACTTTGAAAATCCTCCATGGGAGGCCTCACCCTCCCTAGGGAGCAGAAAGGGGATGGGATAAGGGGCCTGTGGGGGGCAGGGGAGGAGGTGAGGGAGAGGGAACTGGGATTGACATGTAAAAGGAAGCTTGTTTCTAATTTAAATAAAAAAGGAAAAAAATGAATTAGTCAGAGGTTCTCAGAAAAAGACAGTGTGTGTGGTGTGTGTGTGTGTGTGTGTGTGTGTGTGTGTGTGTGTGTGTGTTCAGGGAAAGAGACAGAAAAAGAAAGACGAGAGAAAGAGAGAGAGATAAATTTACAATGAGACATTGGCTCACATGCTTGTGGAGGCTGAAACATATCAAAATAAACAACTAACATTCTGGAGACAAAGAAAACTGGGTGGAGTGATCTCTGGTTTGAATTCAGCAGGTTCAATACCTAAGAGTGGCACTTTCTCAGTCTAAGCCCTAAGGCAGGATAAGCACCAGTGCTCAGCTCAGGAGACCAGCAGGAGGTGCTTTCTCTTCCTTGGTCTTTTTCTTCTATTCAGGATATCAGTAGATCAAATAAGGAGGGCCATTCTGCTCCATCCAGTGTATCAATACAAATGTTTTGGTCTAGAAATACTTCCAGCTACCCAGACAGAATAATGTTCGAGCAATGCCTGGGCAGCCAGTGCCTCCCTCAAATTGACATAAAATTAACCATCACTATCAATGTAGGCTATACACCAATATCGGTGTGCCATCATCAGCTACAGTGCTTAATTTACATAGTACTTCATCTTTCTGTTATGAAGTACTACAAGTTACAGTCAGTGTTGGTGGCATTAATGTAGCCACAGTAGTGTCATTTAAAACAAAATCTGTTCTCTGCTTATTCAAGCTCTTCTCTGCACACAGACAAGCATGTATGTTTTACTGAACCCATGCTCTTTCCCCCACAAGATATGATACAGTCAGAACCATGTACTTTGTAGTTATTTAATGCCGGACTCTTTCCTCACTAGTAAGATTTATGTTTTGCCCATGTTTTGGCAGTTTGTGAGAAACTTTCAGAGCATCCGTTGGAGTGGTTTTGCCAGAGACAAGTCAAAGTCTCTGCTGTTTTTGTTAGTCTGCACATGGGGTTCTTGATTGTTGGTGATTTTGTCATTCTAATTAGTGAATAGTGTATTCTCATGATAGACTTAACTTGTAACACAGTCTACCAGTGCAATTCTCTAATGACATATGATGTTGGGCATTTTTTTTCATAAAATTAATTGCTGTCAGTAAATCCTCTTTATTAACATATCTGCTCATATATTTCCCCCATTTTTATTAGTTGTTTCCTTACCATTACGATTTAAGAGCTCTGAGGTCAGTAGTTAATACAGAGACTCATAACTCAAAATATGGAGAATAAGAAGGCTGAATGCTCAGTAAATTGCATTACTCATGAGCTAACTGAAGCTGTGGTTACCTGCACAAGACCTGTACAAGATCAAGCCAACAAGTCAGTCAGCATTCTGGCAGGAAGCAGTATTTGGACTCAGGGGTTGAATAATTTAGGCAGGGAGGAAAGTACTTAAAGCTGAAAACAGGATGTGTTGGGGTGTGTCTTGGGGCAGCAAAAGGGGGTTAATGGTGTATTCGATGACGATTCATTCATTGTGTACACGTGTGAAATTGTCAAGGAATAAATAAAATATAGTCTTAAAAAAGAGAACTTAAAATGATTTTTATGAATCCAAGCAGTGGTGGAGAAAATGCCATTGATGCCCTTCCCCTATAATGAGATTGGTATCTACCTTGGCAACCATTCCTAGAGCCTTCATCCAGTAGTTGTTTGAAGCAGCAACAGGCACCCACAGATAAGCACTGAACCATACTCCTGGAATCCAGTTGTGGAGAAGGAGGAGGAATGAGCAAAGGGGCCAAGACTGTGTTGGAGAAACCGGTAGAAACAGTTGACCTGACCTAGTGAGAGCGTAGAGACCCTAGTCATAAAGCTGGGAAAACAGCATTGGACCAAACCAAGCCCTCTGAATGTGGGTGCAAGCTAGGAGGCCAAGACAGTCTATGGGACCTCTCACAGTGGAGCCAGTGTTTATCCGCAGAGCACAGATGGAGTTTGGGAGCCCATTCTCTATGGAGGGATACTATTGCAGCCCAGATACAGCAAGGAGGGCCTAGGCCCTCCCCCAAATGATATGACAGACTTTGAAGGTCCCTGGTGGAGGGCCTCACTATCCCTGGGGAGGAGTTGGAGGATAGGTTGGGGGGGACTGGTGGGGAACACAGGGAGTGGGGGGATGGATATATAAATATAAGTAGCAATTAAAGAATTTAAATAAAAAAAGAAAAAGATGATTTTTATGAGAAAAAGAGTGTAGGTGTATGCATTGTATCAGGACATTCATCTTTTGAGATACTTCTTAGTTTGTGCCTTTCTTTTACTTCTCTTGACAGCATCAACATTAAATTTTTTTACATTTAATCTAGATATGCTTATCCATTTTTCTTTCATCCATCATGCTTTAGGTGTTGTTTTTAATCAATCACCACTCAAAACAGTGTCGACTGTTTTTTTCCTATATTGTCTTCTAAAATCTTATAATTGTAAATGTATTCTAAAAAAATTCTAAGGATATAAAGCACATATTTAGATTTATGCTCTGACATGTGAATGGAAAAATTTTCCAGAATTATTGGAAGATATTCTTTTCCTTTTACTAAAAATCTACTGGCCAGGTCTGGGGATAAGGGAGTTCTCTTCAGTCTTGGTATTTGGTTCTGTTAATCTTTTGTCCACCTTTGCCCAACACCACCCTGTTATATTTGCTGTTATTTTGTTGTTAGTCTTAAAGAACAGGAGTATGAAACTTCCTGTTTTGCACTTCAGGACTATAGTGGCTATTCTAGGCTTTCCTTATTATTTGCTTTGGAATCTTTTTTACGTACAATTGTGTGCATGTACACATTCACCTTTCTGAATTTTGACAGGAACTTCCCTGAGTCCATAGACCAAAAGGGAAGAACTAACATTTAACAGTCGGTCTTTCTATCTACCATGGAACTGTCCTTACTAGTTCTCTTCTTTCATAAGTTTCTGTAATGTTTTCAGATTCTGTAGATATTTTTGTCTTTATTATTTACAATGATTATTGCAAAACACTGACTTTGGAATTCTAAGATCATAATACCATCACTCATTATTAGTCCCAAGATTGTAGTTCTTTCTTTGGGGCTTCCTTTGTGAACTTTCTCCAAGCAATGCCTTTTGTTCTTCTTGCTGTCATAATATGTATGTGCTTTATTGGCATTTGCTTTCTTGTCACACTGAGGAGGGTTTCCTGTGTGATGCTGAATCACAACCCAGAATGCAGTATCCCACTAGAAAGTATGATTGATATCAGTGATAAATTTTTATAAATATGCCTCTTCCTGTTCAGCTGAGGATCTATGTCTTCTAAATGCTGATGAATCCTGTTCATTAAGATCACAATCAGGGGCTAGGTAGTGGTTCAGTCAGTAAACTGCCTGCCACACAGACATAAGAGCATGAGTTTGTAGCTTCAACAGCCACATAAGACTGGGCATTGTGCCATGCATTTGTAATCCATGCACTGGGATGAGAGTAGACAGACAGATCCCCAGGGTTCGGTGACCAGTCAGTTCTCCAGCTCCTTTGTCTTCTTGCTAACAGTCATTCTGATCATGGTGAGGTGATAATCTCTTTGTAGTTCTGATTTGCATCTGCCCTGATTGGTGAAGCTGAATACCAGGACAAGAAATATCCAGAGTGTAGATTGCAGAGTCTATTTCATAGTCATTATTTTGTAGCAGTGCATTTCCATTTTAGTGATTTGTCTTCTTCAGTATTTTGAAGGCAGTGTTTACCTCACTGAAGGGCTCTGATGAAATGAATGGACAGCATCTGAGGGTACTTCTGTGTTTACACTCTAGTGAAATACTGGGGAGACTCTAACGTTGCACTCAAGCCTTCAGATCATGATGTATATGTGTGCTGGAGAACAGCATGGTTATCAGAATGGTAGTCTGTCTGGTAAGAGAATCAGTGGTTTTCCTATAGAGCCCTGTTTGCTTATTTCCCCCCTCCTCTCTCTCTCTCTCTCTCTCTCTCTCTCTCTCTCTCTCTCTCTCTCTCTGTGTGTGTGTGTGTGTGTGTGTGTGTGTGTGTGTGTGTGTGTGCGCGTGTTTTCAGGTAGCCACTCAAACATGCTGTTGTATTTTTTGTTATTGAACTTCTGAGATTATGAATTTTACTTTGTGTATTTCAGAATTTCCCTTTAATCATACTGTCATAAGTTCCTATGCAGTTCTCCTGATTTCCATTATGATTTTGTTAATAGTCTCCTTTAGGTTTTTTGCACATATTTGAAACAGTTGATGTGTAGTTATTAACTCCACACATGGTCTTTATAAGAGATAGTTTCTATCCATTTCTTTCTGTTTACAGTGAATTCACCACATTTTCGTGTGTGTGTGTGTGTGTGTGTGTGTGTGTGTGTGTGTGTGTGTGTGTTTGTTTGTTTTCAGTGGGATTTTCTCAGCTCACTTTCTTTTTATTCAGTCCTGGACTCTAGAACTTAGAATGAAGTTGCTTACAATTAAAGTGGGTCTTCCCATCTCAGTGAACCTCATCAAGATAATTTCTCACAGGTATGTAGCAAAAATTAGCCAATCCAGACAATCTCAATTTCTCACAAATGTGCCTGGAGGTTTATCCTCGAGGTGGTTTCAGATCCTGTTAAGTTAATCAAAGTAATGACCACAGTAGCTAAGAATGGGAAACAAACTAGACCATCTACCCTGAACCTACACTGATACTAATGTGTACATTGCCACTCTTGTAACACAGTATTCTCTACCAATCACATAGGGAGTATATAAAATAGGTCACAGTAACAAAAACATCTGATGGTATTCATACCTCCTAAAAAGCTGGAGGCACTCCAGGATCAGTGATGGCATGGAAGTACAGAAAAGGCCTTTAGTCTGCCTCAGAAGCCTGCAGCTATGTCTGAACACCTGATAATGATCCATAAAGAGGATAAAAACAGAAGTTGTTCATCTTGCTTTCTCAAAATTTAATATGTTTAATAACCTTAGGCTTTTCATGATAGTGAAATATGTCAGCTCTTGGCAGCACCAATCTACTTCAGAGAAGACAATGGACATCAAAGAAACTCTGTATGGAGTTTCTTTATGATAAAAGCTAGCCATTTGGGCAAAGAAACTGCCCTCGCCTCAATTGCTGACAGTATACTGTCCAAACTAGACCAGCAGGATGCAAAAAGGCAACAGCCAAACTTTGCCAAGATAAGGTAGGACAGCTCGTTAAAATTCCCTGCTTCTCAAAAATGTCTGTTAGATATACTAGGTCTATAGGCCAAAGATGGATGCCACAACACTGCCAAAGTAATCTGAGTGACTGTCCAGGCAGCCAGATATTCCTGTTGTTAGTTAACATTACATCCTTCTGTGGCCTTTGTTGAAGTTAAAGACTAAATAATTAGACTTAAAGTTTTCCTTAGTTGTGGTAAAAGGTAAATTACATATAAGACTCATAAAGATAAGAAAAATAATAGAATATTTTCTCTAATTTTGACAAATGCAAATGGAATGCATATTGGCACTGTAATTCTTATTTTTGTTATATATAGTTTTACTATGCTAAAGTTAAGACCTTCCTTTTCAATCAGACAAAAGGGGGAAATGCTGTGGAATAAATAAATCCCTTTGTACATTGTGAAGATTTGTCACTGTGATTGGTTTAATAAAGAAGCTGACTGGTCAATAGCCAGACAGGATAAGGTTAGGTGGGAGAATCAGACTAAGGACATGGGAAGAAGAGAGGTAGAATCAGGGGAGTCAAGAGAGACACAGAAAGAAGCAAGATGAATATTCTGTTTTAAAAGAAGGTACCACAATGTGGCAGAAGGTAGATAAAAATAATGGGTTAATTTAAAGTGTAAGAGTTAGCAGCAAGCCTGAGCTATTGGCCAACCATTTATAATTAATATTAAACCTCTTTGTGGTTATTTGGGAACTGGTGGAAAGAAAAGAAAAGCCCACCTACAACTCCGATCATCAGTCCCATAAACTATCCACTGACTGGTCAACTGTGGCCTTGGTTTGTTTATAAAGTTGTAAAACTCCCATTACCTAATCTTTACTCTGTATCATTCAGGTGCTCCTTTGAATGGGTCAACAATTAGTTTAACTTTCTAAAATTTGCAGCTGAGTTTGAGTTCCCTGTGTTTATCTACATGGTGAGCCAAAGTTGTCTAAAATTGATTGGTTTATGCCTCCATGCCTGATGTTGGCCATAATGAAGGCCTTTTGATAGATGGTATATTCAGTCAGGGTTAACAAGAACTGAGGGTTATTGGAACTTCCATAGCCATCCATGGGGCCACAGGTTACAGATGTTACTTATTATAATGTACCAGGACATGTTAAGAAAGGTAATCATGGTTAAGTTAAAGAAAGATTGAAATACTCCAGTCTTAGGCATAGGGGAGGGAATGTTTGATGAGCAGAAAGAAAGAAGTTAACTTCCTGGGCCTGGTCATTCATAGATGCAGGAATAGGATACGTTCTATCCACTTGATTGATGAAAGTGGAGAATGCTGGACAAGGGCCATATCCTGGGGATTGCACTGTGGTAGCTCTGTGACTCTAAGAACTCAGAGGTAGGGGCTGAGGAAGGGTTATGCTCCCAGGACAGCAGTTTTCTACTTTCACTGTTGGCCCTCACTGAGATGTTTATAAAAGACAAGACCAGGTACTTTCAAGTGTGGCTTCCTGAGACATCAGAAAGCCTGATTGCTAACCCTGATTTCTACTCCTGCTGTTGCACTCCGGTCATGACCCATTATCTGCTCTTCTCACATGATAGATCCGTTTTTGTCACTAGGTCTATCAGCTTAGCTTCCCACCTACTGTATGAAGTATAGTCATGGGGCTTTATTCAAAGTAGAAATGTATTGGACCATTTTCTCTAACCATGATTGAAAACCAACTGAAAATGGATTAAAGACTGGAAACTTAAAACCATAAACCCATGAAAGAGAATAAGAGAAAATTTCCAAGACACTGATACTGAGTTTTTTTTAATATGACAAACATTTTAAAATGTGGCCAACAAATGCAATGAAAGGTGCCCAACATCACAAGAAAGTTATCTATCTCCCCATACCTCCTGTGGAAATATCTATTTTAAATAAACACAGTAGCTGAATGTCAGATGTGGAAAAATTGTTGTTCTTTCGACTGTTGGTAGAAACAGAAAATCTATTACAGAAAATAGCACAGAATTCCTCAAAGATTAAAAAGGAGAAGTATCATGTGATCCAGAAGTGAAACTGTGGACATTTAGCCAAGATAACTGACACAGTAACCTGACAGGATGCCTGCATTCTCATGTATCCTGTGGCATGATTCACAATAGCCAAGATATAGAACAAACTAAATGCTCATTGGCTGATAAATAGATAAAGAAAATGTATATATGGTTCAAACTTACTCAGTCTTAAGTGTATCTCACCATCTGCAACAGCATGGATGAATATGGAAGATGCTATACTAACTGAAACCAGTTAGTCCCAGGCTGTGGGGATGAGGAAGTTATAGATTATCTGGTGAGAACAGAATGAATTATGCTAGCAAATTACATACTAGAGATCTACAAGTATCCCATAGCCAAGACTATACAGTATGGTGGCAATAGTTGCAAATAATCATCATGGACTTGGCATTTTGAAATAGCTAGCAGAGAGGATTTCTAATGTTCTCATAAAAATAAGACATGTAGGAAATGATAGACAACTAACTATCCTGATGTAACCATTCCACAGTGAATACATGTCTCCAAAAGGCATGCTGAGCTGCAAATACATGCCACTATAATGTGTCAACCAGGACACAAAGAAAAGATTGATTTGCTGTGCACAATTTTCTTAGCCCTTAAGATCTTTAAAATATGGTCCTGTTTGGTGATTTCATTTAGAACTATTAATTCTCAGTAGTAGTTATAGGACAAAATCTACCCCTCGGGCATTTACTTTGCCTACGTGTATTTTTCTTGGAATGGCTAGCTACAATTTAAAGACATTTGCAAACACCATTCTCACAGTCTTGTTGTGGTATAACTGACTAAAATGGCATGCAGCAACAAATATTTTTTTAGTGCTTAGTCATCAAAACCACCAGTTTTATGCTGAGGAGGGGAGAAGCAAGTTAGTACTCTGAGGTGAGAGAGAGGAATAGAAAATCTCTCCACAGCAGTGAGTCTTAAGGTATCTTTTGAATCATTCAGTAAATCAAAGGCAGATGTAGAGAAAACCACAGGTCCATGGAAAAACAGACACCACTCACCTCTTCCTTCTCGTATTGTTTGGGATTTTCCAAGACAAAAACCAACTACTTGTGAAATAGCTTAACTTTCAAGCTCAATATGGATGAGCTTCCAGCCCAAGATGTCAAGACTCCAAGAGAAGCCCTGAAAACTGTGATTCCCATTGCTGTTCTGAGTCATCCAGTGTGGTCTTCAGTGATCTTTATAGAGTAGTATACTCATGACAGAATGTATGGCAGGAGATGTATACAGGGTTCAATACAACACAAAGTTCAGGGACCATGGGAAAGGATATCTGGAAGTCTTTTGGAAAGGGCTGCAGAGTTCGACTGGGAAAGAGATTTCCTGTCCATAAGCGGAACTGTGAGAACCTGTAGAATTGTCTAGTAAGGATTGAACCCACACAAGCTCCCTGCAGCACTACTAAAATGTTGCTAGATATTGATTTGGTAGGTGTTTTGAAGGCTTAAGAGAATAGGCTGCTGCTTCAGTCTGAATCAGCTGCAATACTTCTCGGTGCTCAGGTTTAGAAAAGGATCCTTGAGAAATGACAGTGTTGGTCTTATGTGAATCAGTGGACATGAGTCTTTCTATAGGCAATTGGGTCTGTGTCCATCCTGGGAACTGGGTTGGACATCAATCAGGCTTGGCAGTCTCAGGACTCTGGGGCTCCAGGGATGGTCTCTATTAGGGAGTGGAGGTCAGGGAATATGAATTGGTCCAGGGATAGAATGCAAAGGGAGGAGCCAGGCAGAGAGTACTCACAGGTGGATACACTACAGAGTAAGTTAGCCTGTGTTCTCTGCTTTGCAATGACCCTGAAAATGTCTCTCCCCCACCTGAACCCCATTCTCTAGAAGTTTCTGAAAGTCACATAAAATTATATTTTTGAATAAAGCAATTTAAAGTTGACCTTTGAAGTACCTGTAGTTGGAGAATTAATTTGGATGCTCTGGGGAGTACTGGCACAATTACAGGGAGATTTTTAGCTTATTCAACTTTGGACTTTTATAATCTTAAAGGCAAAAGAAAGCTAGGCCACCTTCCATTTAGTATCCCCATTAAATTGTTGGAGCCACCAAGCCCATAAACAGGATAGGAGTAAAAAGGTTTGGATGGGGAAGTAAGTAAATATTTGACTTTGTCAACTTGATCTGAGAAATTGGTTGGAGTTGCATGATCGCATGATCTAATGGGTGTTCTGGCAAAGATATTACAATATCTTTTTGTTTTAGGGATGCCAAATAAGGGGATGATTTGTTTTGTTTCCTCTGCAATTACCACAATGATGAGCATGTTTTCCAGACCAGATAGGGTTTTAAATGGCTGTGAGAGTCATGTCCAGGAGAGGATCATAGTGAAGAAAGGGAGAGGAGAATGTGGGAACAGGCTTGCTTCTGGGAGGCCCCAGCCTTTCCCCCTTCTCCTTCAGGTAGAATCCCATTCTCTGTCAGTTGAAGGTGTTATTCCAGGTGATGTCTGAGTGTCCCCTGGAGGTTACATCTTTCAATTTTGGTTAGATAAATTTTACTGTAATAATAATGAAACTATTATGACTTTATAACTAAAAAAACCCATGTTTGTTTCAATTCAGTTTCATTGCTTTGGAGGGAATGAGAGCAGACCCATCAAGAGGTACACTAGTGCTAAAGGAGATAAACTGTAATGGTGAAGGGCATATTTTAAGTTAAGTAAAATGCAATGAGGATTTAATATATACCAGAGAAACTTAATGTTCTAGAAAAAACAATACATCTTCACTTATATTGCATATGCTATATAACAAACATGTTTCCATCTTAGGACACATCATGAATTAATATGGTATATAATTACACTGAAACATCATGAGGACTACAGTTCACAACAGAGCAACAAAGGCATGCAAATGCTTGTGACTTGGGCTCTGGGGCATCCACAAGCCTGCTTCAAATGCACAACTCTATCACATCCATGACTGTGTGTCTGTGGGAAGGACATTTGATACCTACTTTATCACTACATCTTTAAGTAACAGGACCAACCTGATGAACTGTCCCTTGATGTCCACTAAATCAATCACCTTTATTTGCTTATCTTGTCATTGAACCAAGGTCTCCCTCTCCATTCCCTGTCCTCCATCACTAGCCAAGAAGCCCAAAACTAGTCCACTACCTGCTTCAGCTTTTCTTTTTTTTAGATTTAGCATGTAAGTAGAATCAAACAGTATTTGTTTTTCTCTATCTTATTTTCATTTATTAAATGTTGTAATTCATTGTGCCAAGTGATTGTAGCACCATTCCTTTTTATGACTGAATGATATCTCATCGCATCCAAATATGTTATGCATAAATGTTTCATTTCCTATCTATGGAGAGATGGATTAAAAGCAAAGGCCAGCTAGGTACAGGAGAGTCTGAAGCTTTGTCAGTTTCAAGTCCCTCACAAAGAAAAGACTATAGAATGGCAAACATGAAGATAAATATAAAGATCAGTATTTTATAGTAATAAAGAAAAGGATGTCAGAAAACACAATTAAAACAAAATGATAAATGTCAAAAATGGTAGAATTCAGAACATAACAAATATGCTTTTTTGATACAACACTAGAATGTTTTTCTTTGTTTCAAAAATATGTTTAACTTATTTATGCTTGTACACATCTGTGTACCTGTGTAAATATTTACACCTGTGTCCATGGGGAAGTCAGAAGAGATTATTGAATGCCCAGAACCAGAGTCACAAGCATTTGCAGGCCATGGGTTCTGGGAAGTGAAATTTGGTTCTCATGGTGTCACAGCAAGTGGTTAGCCCAAAAATACCTTCTCATGTTTTTAAGTATTTGAGTATTTCATGTATTTAAGTCCAATGGAGAATCTTTGTTGTGCTAAAACTCCACCATGCATTTGAATTATTCTTTTTAAAATGTTGTTTAATGTTTTTTTTAAATGTTTATTTATGCTTCTCTCATATAAGACAGCTGGTCGGGGAAGTGCTTCTGTGTATGTGTTTGTCTTACTGGTTGATAAATAAAGTACTGTTTGGCCAATGAGGCAGCAAGTTAGGCAGGACTAGGAGTCGAGGAGGATTCGGGGAAATGTAGTAAGAAGTGGTGATACAGGCAGGAAGTGACATAGCAGGGAGACTCATATTTAAGGAAGGACAACCAGGAAGTGGCCCTTTTTACCACTCTGCTCTTCCTCCAGCAGTGCAATGTGATCCACCGGCAAGGGAGAAGGTGTCCTATAAGATAAGTCTTATAAAATATACAGACTTATGATAAATAAGACTGAGCTAACAGATGAAAATCCTAGTCATTGGCCAAGCAGCATTTGTACATAATATAAGTCCCTGTATTATTTTGTCCATCCATGCAGCAGGCAGAACTCAGGGCGGCTGGCAGAGACCACCCATGTGGCGGTAGGGCTCAGGCGGATTCTGGCAGTAAGATTTATCGTAACAGACAGCCTTCCTCCATGCTTCTCAGACTCCCTCCATCAGACACACACACACACACACACACACACACACACACACACACACACACACACACACACGGCACAATATGGTGCAAGAACTATCATATCATCTGCAAATAGTGAAACTTTTACTTCTTCCTTTCCAGTATGTATCCCCTTAATCTCCTTTTGGTGTCTTATTGCTCTAGCAAGAAATTCAAGTACAATACTGAAGATATATGGAGAGAATGAACAGTGTTGTCTTTTTGTGTTTTTAGAGGAATCTCGTTGAGTTTCTCTCCATTTAGTTTGATAATGGCTGTTGGTTTGCTCTGTATTGCCTTCATTATGTTTAGGTATGTTCTTGTTATCCCTGATCTCTCCAAGACCTTTATCATGAAGGGGTTTTAAATTTTGTCAAAGGCTTTTTCAGGATCATGTGGTTTTTCTTTTTCAGATTGTTTTTGTGGTACATTACATTGATGGATTTTCATATGTTGAATCATCTCTGCATCCATGAGATGAAGCCTAGTTGATCATAGTGTATGATTTTTCTAATGTGTTCTTGGATTTGATTTGACAGTATTTTATTGAGTATTTTTGCATCAATATTCATGAGGGAGATTGGTCTGTAGTTCTGTATCTTAGTTGTGTCTTTGTGTGGTTTGGGTACTAATGTAATTGTAGCCTTGTAAAAAGAGTTTGGTGATGATCCTTCTGCTTCTATTGTGTGGAACAAGTTGAAGAGTATCACTATTACCTCTTTGAATTTTTGGTAGAATTCTGCATTGAAACCATCTGGCCCTGAACTCTCTCTCTCTCTCTCTCTTTTTTTTTTTGGTTGGTAGACTTTTGATGACTGCTTCTATTACATTAGGGGTTATAGCTCTATTTACATTGCTTATCTGATCTTGATTTAATTTTGGTAAGTGATATCTATCTAGAAAATTGTCTATTTCCTTTAAAGTTTTGAATTTTGTGGAGTAAAGGTTTTCAAAGTATGACCTGAAGATTATCTAGATTTTCCCAGTGCCTGTTGTTATGTCCCCCTTTTCATTTCTTGTTTTGTTAATTTGCATGTTCCCTCTCCCCTTTGGTTAGGTTGGATAAATGTTTGTCTGTCTCGTTGATTCTCTCAAAGAACCAACTCTGTTTCATTGATACTTTGTGTTGTTTTCTTTGTTTCTACTTTATTGACTGCAGCTCTGAATTTGATTATTTCCTGGCATCTGCTCCTTCTGTGGTTTTTTTGCATCTTTTTGTTCTAGAGCTTTCAGTTGTTCTGTTAATTTTCTATTGTGGCTATTCTCCAGTTTCTTCATGTGGGCACTTAGTACCATGAACTTCCCTCACAGAAATGCTTTCAGAGTGTCCCATGAGTTTGGGTATGTTGTGCCTTCATTTTCATTGACTTCTAGGAAGTCTTTGATTTCTTTCATTATTTCTTCCGTTACCCAGGAGTATTTCAATTGAACTTTGTTCAATTTCCATGAGTTTTCGGGGGTTTCTGCAATTTGTGTTGTTGAATTCTAATTTTAAGGCATGATAAGATACATGGGGTTAGTTCAATTTGTTTGTAACTGTGGAGGTTGCTATGTTGTCAAGTATGTGGTCAATTTTAGAGAAGGTTCCATGTGGCTCTGAGAAGGTATATTCTTTTGTGTTTGGATGGAATGTTCTATAGATGTCTGTTAATCCCAACTGGGTCATAACTTCTGTTAGACCCTTTGATTTTTGTTAAGTTTCTGTCTGGTGGTCCTGTCTAGTGGTGAAAGAGGAGTGTTGAAGTATCCTACTATAAGTGTGTGTGGTTTTATATATGGTTTGAACTTAAGTAATGTTTCTTTTACAAATGTGGGTGCCTTCCTATTTGTGGCATAGATGTTCAGTATTGAGACTTCATCTTGATGGACTTTTCCTGTGATGAGTATCAAATGCCCTTCTTCATCTCTTTTGATTGATTTTAGTTTGAAGTCTAATTTGTGAGATATTAGGATTGCTACACCAGCTTGTTTCTTGGGTCCATTTGATTGGAAAATCTTTTCCCAACTCTTTACTCTGAGGTAATGCCTGTCTCTGAAGTTGAGGTGTGTTTCTTGTATACAACAGAAGGATGGATTCTGTCTTTGTATCCATTCTGTCAACCTGTATCTTTTTATAGGCAGGTTAAAACCATTAACATTGAGGGATATTAATGTCCATTGATTGTGGGTTCTTGTTTGTTTTGGATTTATTGTTGGTGGTGTCATTGTGTGTGCATTTCACCCTCCTGTTTCTTTTCCTGTTTGGTAAATTTGGATAATCTATTACCTATGTTTTTGTGAGTGGAGTTACCTTCGTTGGGTTGGAGTTTTCCCTCTTGGACTTTCTGTAGTGCTGGATCTGTGGATATGTATTGTTTAAATCTAGTTTTGTCATGGAATTTCTTGTTTTCTCCATCTATAGTGATTGAAAGCTTTGCTGGGTACAGTAATCTGGGTTGGCATCCATGTTCCCTTAGTGTTTGTAGGACATCTATCCAGGACCTTCTGGCTTTCAAAGTTTCCATTGATAAGTCAGGTATAATTCTGATTGGTCTGCCTTTAAATGTTACTTGACCTTTTTCCTTTGCTGCTCTTAATATTTTCTCTTTATTCTGTATGTTTGGTGTTTTGATTATTATGTGGCGAGGGGAGTTCTTTTTGTGGTCCAGTCTATTTGGTGTTCTGTAAGCTTCTTGCACTTTCATGGGCATATCCTTCTGTCAGTTGGGGAAGTTTTCTTCTATGATTCTGTTGATTATGTTTTCTGTACCTTTGAGCTGTATTTCTTCACCTTCTTCTATACCTATTATTCTTAGTTTTGGCCTTTTCATAGTGTCCCATATTTCCTGCATATTTTGTGTTAGAGATTTGTTGGACTTGAGATTTTCTTTGGTTGATGACTGTATATCCTCTAGCGAGTCTTCAACAACTGAGATTCTCTCTTCCATCTCTTGTATACTATTGGTTATACTCACATCCTTAGATCTTGGTTGTTTATCCAGCCTTCGTATTTCCAGAATTCCCTCATTCTGTTTTTTTTTTTATTGTTTCTATTTCAACTTTCATGCTTGAACTGTTTCCAGTGCTTCCTTCATTTGTTTGGTTGTTTTTTCTTTAGATTCTTTACGAGAATTACTTATTTCTTGAATTTTTTGTTTGTTTTTTCTTCTATTTCTTGAAGAGATTTTCATGTTTCCTCTTTAAGGGTTTTGAACATCTTCATGAAGTATATTTTTAGGTCTTTCTCTTCTTCTTCCTCTGTGTTCTGATTTTCAGATCTTGCTGGTGTGGAGTCCCTAGATTCTGGTGGTGTCATATTGATCTTCATTTGAATGTGTTCTTATTCTTCCTTCTTCTCATCTCTTCTTCCAGTGGGTGCTTGTGGGGTCTCTCTATCTCCTCTTATCACCTGGTGGTGTGTGGGGGGGCCAAGACTTCAATGTCTGCAGATATGGATGGTCTTGTGTCTCCCGGTAAGTCTCCTCACTCAGGAGAGGTTGGGGTGGCAGAGGGGGAAGGAAGAGTGAGATGTTTCCAGACTCAGGTAAGTCCTTCCTGTCTGGGCAGGTCCACTCTATGCAGCCACAGGCCCAGAGAGATCCTGGGGTGATGGGAACCTTGGGCAGGAGTAGGGCTCAGGAGAGGTCAGGGTGATTTTCTTCCATTTCTTTAAGGATTTTTTCATATCCTCTTTGAGGGCCTCTATCATTTTCATGAAGTTGTTTTTAAGGTCATTTTCTTCTGTTTCATCTGTGTTGGGATGTTCAGGTCTTGCTGGTGTACAGTCCATAGACTCTGGTAGTGTCATATAAATCTTTCTTCTTCCAGTGGGTATAGGTGGGGTCCTTTGCTCCCTGGTGGATATGAGTTCAAGGTTCTATCCTCTCCTCTCTCTCTCTCTCTCTCTCTCTCTCTCTCTCTCTCTCTCTCTCTCTCTCTCTCTGTGTGTGTGTGTGTGTGTGTGTGTATGTGTGTGTAGGGGCAAGCCTGGAATGGCAGCTGATGATACTGTCTGCTTTGTACTGCCTCCAGGTACTTCTGTGGGATTCAGTGGCAGGAAGGGTCTGGTGGTGGAAGATCAGGGGGAAGAAGAGGGGGAAGTGGGCTAGAGGAGCTCCTGGGACTCAGCTCTCTACGGGGAGGGGAGGAGCAAGACCAGAATGGTGGCCGATGATGTGTAAGCCACATTTCTTATTTCTACCTCCTCTTTAATCATGTAAATCAAAGATCTTTTTAAAGAATCCAATCTGAAGAAACCATGTTGCCTTTATACCCACTCCCAAGGTCCTATTGGCTCAGGTGGCTGACTCTGCTGTGTTGTCCTTTCCTCATTGTTATCTCTGGGTCAGATGCCTCTCCATGAGCAGTCTCTGGGCATTGAGGTAGGCTTGGCTTGTTGAACATTTCTTTAAGTGTTTCTCATTCTTTTGAGATTCCTCCATTGAGAACTCTCTGTTTAGCTCTGTATCCCATTTTTAATTGGATTATTTGGTATTTTGATGTCTACTTTCTTGAGTTCTTTATACATTTTGGATATTAGTCCTATATCTGATGTAGAGTTGGCAAAAACCTTTTCCCATGCTGTACACTTGTCTAGTTGATATTGTCCCTTGCCTTACAGAAGCTTCTCAGTTTCATGAAGTCCCATTTGTTATTTGTTGATCTTAGTGCCTGTGCTATTGGTGTTCTGGGAGAACTTTAATGACTGCTTCTGTTTCTTTGGGGGTTATAGATCTATTCATCAGATCTTAATTTAACTTTGGTAAGTTGTATATAACAAGAAAATTGTCCATTTCTTTTAGATTTTCCTATTTTATGGAGTACAGGTTTTTAAAGTATGAGGTAATGATTTTTTTCAGATTTCCATGGTGTCTTTGGTTATGTCCCCCTTTTCATTTCTGATTTTGTTAATTCCGATATTTTCTCTGTATCTTTTAGTTAGTTTGGATAAGATTTTGTCTATCTTGTTGATATTCTCAAAGAACCAATTCATTGTTTCATTGATTCTTTTTGTTGTTCTTTTTGTTTTTATTGATTTCAACCCTCACTTTGATTGCTTCCTGCTGTCTATTCCTTTTAGATGTGCTTACTTCTTTTTATTTTAGAGCTTTAAAGTGTGCTGTTAAGTTGCTATGATAAGATCCCTCCAGATTTTTTTATGTAGGCACTTAGTGCTATGAACTCTCCTTTTAGAACCACTTTCATTGTATTCCATAAGTTTATATTTGTTGTGTATTCATTTTCATTAAATTCTAGAAAGTCTTTAATTTATTTATTTCTGTCTTGACCTAGTTTTCATTCAGTCGTGAGTTGTTCTTTATGTTATTATTGATATCTAGTTTTAATCCATGGTGGTCAGGTACGATACAGGGAATCATTTCAATTTTCTTGTATCTGTTGCTTTGTGACCAAGTATGTTGTCAGTTTTGTAGGAAGTTATGTGAGGTGCTGAAAAGAAGATATATTCTTATGTGTCTTGGTGAAATGTTTCTGTAGATCTGTTAGTTACATTTAATTTATAATGTCTGTTAGCACCAGTACTTCTCTGTTTAGTTTTTGTCTGGATGACCTGTCCATTGGTAGGAATGGGGTATTGAAATCTCCCACTACCAGTGTGTGATATGAGTTTTAGTAATTTTATTTGTTTGTGGTTTTTTCAAATGTGGGTACATTTTGGGAATAGATGTTAGGAATTGAAATGTCATCTTAGTGGATTTTTCTTTTGATGAGTATGAAGTGTCCTTCTCCATCTATTTTGATTAATGTTAGTTTGAGGTCTATTTTGTTAGACATTGGAATAAATAGACCAGCTTGCTTTTTAGTTCATTTGTTTGGGAAATCTTTTCCAACCCTTTACTGATATTGAGGTGCATTTCTTGTATGAAGCAGACAGATGGATCCTGTTTTCACGTCCATCTGTTTGTCTGTGTCTTTTTACTAGGGAAGTGAGACAATTGATATTGAGAGATAATAATTACCAATGATTGTTAATTCCTGTTATTTTGTTGTTAATGATGGTGGTGGTCATGGTGTGTGTGTGTGTGTGTGTGTGTGTGTGTGTGTGTGTGCGCGCGCGCGCGCGCTTCCCCCTTTTTCACTTTTAATACTGTGAGATTATTTCCTGAGTTTTCACGGGTGTTGTTAAACCTATTTGGGTTGTAGTTTTCTTTCTAGTACCTTCTGTAGGGCTGTATTTGTAGATAGATATCGTTTAAATTTGAATTTTACCTTGGAATATCTTGTTTTCTCCATCTATGGTGATTGAAAGTTTTGCTGGATATAATAGTCTGTGCTGGCAACTGTGGTCTCTTAGTGTCTGTAGGATGTCTATCAATGTCTTTCTGACTTTTAGAGTCTCCAGTGAGAAGTTTGGTGTAATTCTAATAGGTCTCCCTTTATATATTACTCACTCTTTTTCCCTTGCAACTTTTAGTATTCTTTCTTTGTTCTGTATGTTTAGTGTTTTCATTATTATTTGGCACAGGAACTTCAGTTTCTGATTTGGTGTTCTGTATGATTCTTGTACTTTATAGACATCTCCTTCTTTAAGTTAGGAAAATTCTATTCTATTAGTTTTGTTAAAAATATTTTTGGGGTTTTTGAGCTGGGATTCTTCTCTTTTTATTCATATTATTCTTAGACTTATTCATTTCATAGTGTTCTAGATTCCCTGGATGTTTTGTGCCAGGAATATTTTAGATTTAACATTTTCTTTGACCAATGTGTCTATTTCTTCTATCATATCTTTAATGTCTGAGATTCTTTCTTCCATCCCTTGTAATCTGTTGGTGAAGCTTGCTGCTATAGTTTCTGCTTGCTTACATAGACATTTTTTCATTTCCAGAATTTCCTCACTTTGTGTTTTCTTTATTGCTCCACTTCCATTTTGATGTTTGAAGAGTTTTATTTGTTTCCTTTAACTATTTATTTTTTCTTGGCTCTTTTAAAGGGATTTATTCATTTCCTCTAATTTTTTGTTTGTTTTTCCCCTTGATTTCTTTATTATTATTATTATTATTATTATTATTATTATTATTATTATTAGTTCTAGTTAGGGAACAAGCTTATTTCAAGTCCCTTCTCCCTCTCCCTCCCCTCACCCCCAAACTTCCTCCCCCACCCCCAGCCCACCCCCACCCCATCCACCCACCACTCCCCAGGCAGGGTAGGGCCCTCAACGGGGGCTCTGCAAAGTCCACCAAGTCTTCCTATGCTGATCCTGGGCCCTTCCCCATGTGTCCAGGGCCAGAGTGTAACGCTTCGTATGGGATGGGCTCTCAAAGTCCCTTCTTGCACCAGGGAAAAATACTAATCCACTACCAGAGGCTCCCTGAAGTACAGAGGCCTCCTTATTGACATCCATGTTCAGGGGTCTGGATCAGTCTTGTACAGGCCTCCTGGACAGCATCTGGGGTCGATGTGCTCTCCCTTGTTCAGGCCAACAGTTCCTGTGGGTTTCTCCATCCTAGTACAGACCCCTTCGTTCTTCATTCCTCCCTCTCTTCAACTAAATTCCCGATTTCGGCTCATTGTATATCTGTGGATGTCTGTCTCTGTTTCCATCAGCCACTGGGTGAGGGCTCTAGGATGGCATAAAGAGAAGTCATCAATCTCATTTTAGGGGGAGGGTTTTTAGGTTATCCTCTCCACCATTGCCTGGATTGTCAGATCGTGTCTTCCTTGTAGGTCTCTGGAGATCTCCTTGGTTCCTGATCTCTTCTCGGGCCTACAGTGGCTCCCTCTGATATCGTATCTCTCATCTTGCTCTCTTTCCTCTATTCTTCCCCCAACTCAATGTTTCTGCCCCTCCATTTCCTCTCCTCTTCTCCTCTTCTCTTGCTCTTATTGTAGCAGCTCCTTCCCCCCCCCACCCTCATGCCCCCAATTAGTTCGGGAGTTCATGCCACTTCCATTCCTGGGGACCATTTAACCCTTAGAGTCCTTCATGTTTCCTAGTTTCTTTGGTGAAGAGCATTATATACTGGTAGTCTTTTGTTCTATGTCTAAAATTCATATATCAGTGAGTACATACCTTGCTTGTCTTTTTGTGACTGGGTTACCTCACTCAGGATGGTTTCCTCTAGTTCCATCCATTTGCCTGCGAATTTCAAGATTCCGTTGCTTTTTTCTGCTGAGTAGTACTCCATTGTATAGATGTGCCACATTTTCTCAATCCATTCTTCAGTAGAGGGGCATCTAGGTTGCTTCCAGGTTCTGGCTATTACAAACAATGCTGCTATGAACATGGTTTAACATATGTCCTTGTTGTAAGTACATGCCCTATTTGGGTATATACCCAAGAGAGGAATGGTTGCATCTTGAGGTAGACTGATTCCCATTTTTCTGAGCAACCGTCATACTGTTTTCCAGAGTGGTCTTACAAGTTCGCACTCCCACCAGCAATGGAGGAGTGTTCCTTTTTCTCCACATCCTCTCCAGCATAGATTGTCATTGGTATTTTTTATTTTAGCCATTCTGACAGGCGTGAGATGGTATCTCAGAGTTGTTTTGAGTTGCATTTCTCTGATGGCCAATGATTTTGAGCACTTTGTTAAGTGTCTTTCAGCCATTTCAGATTCCTCTGTTGAGAATTCCCTATTTAGTTCTGCACCCCACTTTTTAATTTCGTTGTTTGGTGTTTTGGTGGCTAGCTTCTTGAGCTCCTTATATATTTTGGAAATCAGTCCTCTGTCAGATGTGGGATCGGTGAAGATCTTTTCCCATTCTGTGGGTGGTCGTTTTATCCTCCTGACTGTTTCCTTTGCCTTGCAGAAGCTTCTCAGTTTCAGGAGGTCCCATTTATTAATTGCAGACCTCAGCGTCTGTGCTATTGGCGTAATGTTCAGGAAGCAGTCTCCTGTGCCAATTTGTTCAAGGGTAATTCCTACTTTCTCTTCTAGAAGATTCAGTGTGGCTGGATTTATGCTGAGATCTTTGATCCATTTGCACTTAAGTTTTGTGCATGGTGACAGGTATGGATCTATCTGTAATTTTCTGCATGTCCGAATCCAATTGTACCAGCACCATTTGTTGAAGATGCTATCTTTTTTCCATTGTATAGATTTAGCACCTTTGTCAAAAATAAGGTATCCATAGGTGCGTGGGTCGATATCAGGGTTTTCAATTCGATTCCATTGGTCTATCAGTCTATTCTTGTGCCAATACCAAGCTGTTTTCAGAACTATGGGTCTATAGTAGAGCTTGAAGTCGGGGAGGGTGATGCCTCCAGAAGATCCTTTATTGTAAAGAGTTGTTTTGGCTATCCTGGGTTTTTTGTTTTTCCATATAAAGTTGAGTATTGTTCTTTCAATGTCTGTGAAAAACTGTGTTGGGATTTTGATGGGGATTGCATTGAATCTGTAGATTGCTTTTGGCAGGATTGCCATTTTTACTATGTTAATTCTACCTATCCAAAAGCATGGGAGATCTTTCCATTTTCTGGTATCTTCTTTAAATTCTTTCTTTAAAGTCTCAAAGTTCTTATTGTACAGATTTTTTACTTTTTTGGTTGGCGTTACCCCAAGATATTTTATGTTGCTTGTGGATATTGTGAAAGGTGATGTTTCCCTGATTTCTTTCTCATTGGATTTATCATCTGTATTTAGTAGGGCTACTGATGTTTTTGAGTTAATTTTGTATCCTGCTACTTTGCTGAAGGTGTTTATCAGCCGTAGGAGTTACCTGGTAGAGTTTTTCGGGTCACTAATGTAGACTATCAAGTCGTCTGCAAATAGTGAAAGTTTTATTTCATCCTTTCCAATTTGTATCCCTTTGATCCCCTTTTCTTGTCTTATTGCTATAGCCAGAACTTCAAGTACAATATTGAAGAGATATGGAGAGAGTGGACAGCCTTGTCTTGTTCCTGATTTTAGAGGAAATGCTTTGAGTTTCTCTCCATTTACTTTGATGTTGGCTATTGGTTTGGTGTATATTGTGTTGATCATGTTTAGATATGTTCCTGTTATTCCTGTTCTCTCCAAGATCTTTATCATGAAGGGATGTTGGATTTTGTCAAAGGCTTTTTCAGCATCTAGTGAGATGATCATGTGGTTTTTCTTTTTCAGTTTGTTTATATAGTGGATTACATTGATGGATTTTCGTATGTTGAACCATCCTTGCATCCCTGGGATGAAGCCTATTTGATCATGGTGGATGATTTTTCTGATATGTTCTTGGATTCGGTTGGCCAATATTTTATTGAGTATTTTAGCATTGATGTTCATGAGGGATATCGGTCTGTAGTTCTCTTTCTTATTCCTATCTTTGTGTGGCTTGGGTATCAAAGTGATTGTAGCCTCGTAGAAAGAGTTTGGTAATATCCCATCTGTTTCTATTGTGTGGAACAGTTTGAGGAGTGCTGGAATTAGCTCTTGTTTGAATTTCTGGTAGAATTCTGCAGTGAAGCCATCTGGCCCTGGGCTTTTTTTGGTTGGGAGGCTTTTGATTACTGCTTCTATCTCATTAGGGGTTATAGTTCGATTTAAACTGTTTATCTGATCTTGATTTAATTTTGGTAAGTGATATTTATCCAGAAAGTTGTCCATTTCCTTTAGATTTTCCAATTTTGTGGAATACAGGTTTTCAAAGTATGACCTAAAGATTCTCTGGATTTCCTCAGTGTCCGTTGTTATATCTCCCTTTTCATTTCTGATTTTGTTAATTAGCATGCTCTCTCTCTGCCTTTTGGTTAGTTTGGCTAGAGGTTTGTCTATCTTATTGATATTCTCCAAGAATCAACTCTTTGTTTCATTGATTCTTTGTACTGTTTTCCTAGTTTCTACTTTGTTGATTTTGGCTCTCAGGTTGATTATTTCCTGGCATCTACTCCTCCTTGGTGTGTTTGCTTCTTCTTGCTCTAAAGCTTTTAGTTGTTCTGTCAATTCTCTAATGTGACTTTCCTCCAGTTTCTTCATGTGAGCACTTAGCACTCTTAGCACTGCTTTCAGGGTGTCCCATAAGTTCAGGTATGTTGTGTCTACATTCTCATTAAATTCTAGGAAGTCTTTAATTTCTTTTTTTATTTCTTCCTCAACCCAGGAATGGTGCAATTGGGAGTTATTCATTTTCCACGAAAATGTAGGTTTTCTGCAATTCATATTGCTGTTGAATTCTAGCTTTAATGCATAGTGGTCTGATAAGATACAGGGGGTTATTTCAATACTTTTGTACCTGTGGAGGTTTGCTTTGCTGCCAACTATGTGGTCAATTTTTGAGAAGGTTCCATGTGGCGCTGAGAAGAAGGTATATTCTTTTGTGTTTGGATGGAATGTTCTATAGATATCTGTTAAACCCAGTTGGGTCATAACTTCTGTCAGATCCTTTGTTTCTTTGTTAAGTTTCTGTCTAGTAGTTCTGTCCATTGGTGTAAGGGGGGTGTTGAAGTCTCCTACTATAAGTGTGTGTGGTTTTATGTGTGGTTTGAGCTTTAGTAATGTTTCTTTTACAAAAGTGGGTGCTTTCGTATTAGGGGCATAGATGTTCAGGATTGAGACTTCATCTTGATGGACTTTTCCTGTGATGAGTATGAAATGCCCTTCTTTATCTCTTTTGTCTCCAGAGTCTTTGAGCTACAACTAGCTTGTGTCAGTTATCTCTGTGGTTTTCTTCATCATGATATTGACCCTTCATATGATTTCTCCTCCGTGTCTTCAACTGAACTTCAGGAGCTCAGCCCAGTGCTTGGCTGTGGATCATTGCATCTTCTTCCATCAGTTACTAGATGTAAATTTGTGTCATCTTTCTGGGTATGGGTTACTTTCTTTCTTCCTTTCTTTCTTTCTTTCTTACTTTAAAATATTTTAATTGAAGCAATCTGATCAAATAGGAATGAATCCAAAAGGAAATGATATTGAAAATCCAATAAAAATAACAAAAAAGAGTGAGTGTCCCAAAACAGCATTAGATAAAACAAAGAGAAGTGTCTGCTTTATTCGAGGGATGGTTAATCTGAGGAAGTTGAAAGCAAGGAAAAATTACGTTAATACAATAATCCATATTTCCCTGTGTGGAAAAGTAACCCACCATAAAGTTTTAGTCATTCTCTCCTCTGCCTCTCCCTCTGTTACACACAATAAGCCTGTAGAAATTATTGAGTTAAGATTTTCATGAGAAATAAAGAATGTATGGGGACAGAAAGAAAGAACAGAAGATAAAAAGTCTTTAAAAGATGAAACAAAAACTTTCAAGTTGTACTGGGCTTCAAAATTCTGTATTTTGCCTGACTGTGGTTTTCGGTAGTAGTCTCTGTCTGTTGAGAAGATAAGGAGTGAAAATTACACTTCTCTGTGGGCATAAGGATAAATGTTTATAGGTTGTTGTTAGGAATTATACTTGCTTAGTAAATTAGTGGTTGTAGATTCTCGTCCATTAATTGTGATTTCACTACCACTAAGTTAGCTCAGTTTCTGAGGCCAGTCATGTTCCCCAGGTCTTAAGTCTAGCTAGTGAGGTTTTGTTACTACCAAGGTGCATGTGTCACTACTGCACCATTTTAGGTACCATGCCATGCTGGCCTGGTATACAGGCAAGTTCCAGGGCAGCCAAGTCTACACAGAGAAACCCTGTTTCAAAAAACCAATACAAACCAAACAAACAAAAAGTCAGTAGATGTTACCATTATGTCTTTTTCTTGTGCTTCAGCTGTGTTGGGATATTCAGAGCTTGCTGGGCTCTAGTGGTGACATATTGCTTTGGATGTTATTAATTATGCTTTTATGCTATTATTTAAGCATCTGGGTTTGGGGTGATTATAGGTCTAAGTGCCAATTTCTGAGTTTGTCTTTGTTGGGTGGGTGTTTTGTTCCTTGGTTTCTGTTTCCTCTCTGGTCTTTTGGCTGTTATAACTTATGGTTGAACAGAGGATCACCATCTGAGTTGGAGGCTGGACTTCTTGTGTCTGGGTAACCTCTTGTCAAGCAGGGAGTGTCTGTTTGAGTTGGGACATGGAGATGAGGAGGGGAGGTGGTATTGGGGATAGTGTCAGAGGCTGTGTGAGTGGGAAGTTCCATGGGTGGGCAGCCTATCTGGAGTTCTGGTAGTCAGTGTGGCCTGAATTCTCCTTAAACTGTTGAAACAGTGAGCACTCATATTTCCAGCCTGCTTGGCTGTCCAAGAACATGGCTGCATATTCCTTCAGCAGGAATAGTCAGACATTTTTGGAATATGATATTTCTGATCTTGCTTATTAAGATGTATATACAACATAAAATATCCTAATAAGTATATGCATTTTTAAAGGTCTGTGCCCTTCAGACAAAACACATGAATGTTGTATTCTTATCACCATCAAAGTAACTTTTGTACATTTCAGAAACACATCCATATGACTATTGCTTCTTTCTGTGTTTTGGAAGGTTCAGTACCACCATTCCCATGTGAAGCTATTGCTTCAATAGCTTCATGCAAATCCACTCTGAGGACTGGGAGTAACCTGGAACTTGCTAAGTAGGCCAGCAAGCCTTGGGGATTCACCTGTCTTTGCCTCCCTAGCCCTGAAATCTATTTTCTATCATCTTAAAACTAGATTTACATGCCATTCCAAATCACTCAGGTCTCCCAGAGTCTCTCCAACATTGTAAAGGTTGTAGGCCCATAATAGCCTTAAGATCCCTGCTAAATTAATCCTGTGAACACAGTGCTATCTGAACCAGTGAAGTAGACATCAAACCACATCTTTCATTACTTTTACTACTCATATGATGTGATTCCCATCATGCCTCAGATTCTGCATTCTTTGTCATGGACAAACAGAAAGCAAACACCTTCATCTCATCCTGCATTTCCTTCACTTTCCTTCCAGATCAGATATTGATTCACAGGAGTGGTGTCCTCCAGTCCTTTCTCCTTTACAACTGCTTCTTTACATGGGAAAAATCTTTCTAAGAGAAAGCACCCTTCTGTTCTGTACCTTATTGCCCTACCTAGCAAAGGTGCTCCAATGGTGCTGTTTCATCGTGTTTCCATGCTTGTACTTCCATACTACATTGGGGGATTGCAGTGTATTCTATAGCCCATCAGCAATTAGGGGAGAATTTTCATGCTCATGTGGGGGGCTCATTCATTAAGAAGATATGCTAGTTCGTATGACATAGAGGAAGACACCACCCAGGATCACCCCTAAAGATGCTTTAACCTTAGACAAATAAGCTCCAGTCCCATGTCTTACTGCTCATTGGAGGAACCATACAACTCTTCCTGTCCAACCCTTCTATGGCTCATTCAGGCTCTGCTTCCCAGGGGGTTCCTGGGAAGATGTGGATAAGTAAGAGTCTGTTTACTTCACTTAGGGCATCAACAACAAATCAAAGAAACCCATCAAAGTTTTGTCTGAGAACTGCCCAGTTTATTGGGATCATTAACAAAAACATGGCTGAGGGGCTGCTTAGAAGATCATAGGTGATTCACCAGTGCCTGTTTTACTAAAAGGCGTACCACAGCATGAATAACAACCCACAAAAGCCATATTCCTGCAGTTTCCTGCACAGATTGTAGGCAACTACACCAAAGAGTCTCCTCTCCTCTGGCAATTGCTCGGTGGTATAACATTGGGAAAGGGTCTCTGAAGTCTTCTGAACTGAATTATGAGTGTCTTGTAAATGCTGCCAGCTTTCTGGAGCCTATAAATTTCATCAGCTTCCTGAGTTTGTTTCCATTTTGGTGGAAACAGCTACCCAGCAGTAAACAGCTACCCACTGATGCAAATGTTGACTTCATTCAGAAACACCCTCTTAGACACATCCACACATATATTTGACCAAAGGCTTCAATGTTTCATAGTACAGTTAGGTTGACACATAACATTAGCTACCACACTGACCCCATCATTAGTCACACTATCTTTGTGATCACACAGGAACCCCATCCTTTTTTTTGGTCTAAAATTTTTCCATATATATTGCAAAATCCAAAACTACTTCATTCCACTCTGGAAAAATTAAAGCAATGCAGTAAATCAGCCAGAAGTAGGGATACCACTCTGATTCATCATCACACTTGCAACACAGCTACATTTGGAATACAAGACAACAAACAGGCTGAATGGCTGCCTCTCTATTAAGCCCATCTTAGTTCTGAAAGATGAGCATGCTCCAGGTTTGATACTGGAATCTGCTTTCAGGACATCTGTGACCTGCTGAAATGGCTTCCTGAGATAAAGGCTAGAGAGGCTTCTCTAAGGACCTGCTGCATTTGGAGTGGAGGTTCAAACTTCTTTAGTAAGGTGAGCATAGAAATAGACATTAGATAGAGATGTAGAGTAAACAAATGTCTGTGGTGCATGTCATACACATAAACTGATAGTAGAATGGAAGTTAAAAGCCATGCTCTTCAGCTGTGGGATTCCATGATCACCTATAAAACACAGTGTCTTTGCCCTAAGAACTCTTCTTAAAATAGTAGTGAACATGGCTTACCTCTGATAGTGAGGACAAAAATCTGTGGTCCTTGAATTTTTTTCATTAAAAAATATAATATGATTAGATCTCTCCTTCCCTTTCCTTCCACATACTGTCCCCACCTTCCTTAAAATTAATAGCCTCCTCCTTATCCTCTCTGTGGAGCAGATGGGAGGAGGGAGGAGTGGAGGGAGTGAGAGGAAAGAAGGGAGGGGGAACTGGGATTGGAATGTAAAAAAATAAATTATTAAAAAAAACTAAAAAGAAAATGTATGGCTTCCTTTTTCAACTGTTACTGAAAACATGTATATATGCATATACACATATATTCCTCAATATAGGCTGCACAGTCTGTAAATCTCTTGGGATTTTTTTATAGGGGTGACACCCTTCATGAAAAAGACTAGGGCTGTATAACTCACACCCAATGACAAATAGTTCAATTTCATATTCAGTAGGTAAAGCAAAGCAATTTCTTTTTGAACTTTTAACATCTGGCATTTGTGACACATCCTGAGTAATGATGTATCTAGTCAGTGTCTACTCAAATTAGTGATAGCTTATGACTGGTGTGTTTCTGTACATTAACTGTTACAAGCCTATTGAAATGAAGGCATTCATCATATCAGTTACAAACATAAGGACAGGGAAATGCCTTCCCCATCATTAACTGGAGCTACTGTAAGATTTAGCACTATCTTCTATTTCCTGAACTTGTAGATCAGGATTCAATCCCCCCCCAAATAATTTCTAGAGGTATTCTATCTCTCAACTGATTCAGTAGTTGGCAGAAGTGAAAACTCCCTCTAGCTTCCTCAGCCCTGCCTCATCTTTTGAAGTACTTGAACATCTTACAATTCCTAAGGTGCTTAGACCTTTCCAAGAGGAAAGAACTGGAGAAAACAAGAAATCTGGCAGCCTTCCTGTTGTCTTTGACTTCTGCCCTGCTTCATAATGTTGACTTCCTAGAGAGAGAGGTTTTTTTTCTGACCATAAAATGTACTTGTTTTGTGTGACTCCTGGGATCATAGAAATTACACTCTCATTTTCTGTGCACAGTGTATTCACAGGAGGGCCTGCCCATGTCTGTGTAAATATTGCTAAATGCTCTGTTTTCCTAAAATTTGTGGGTCTGAATTTCATATCAGTAATGACATTGCCTCTGAAGTAAACTCTTAGGGGAGTTATGAACTCCATAAAACAAAGGCTTTAGTTAAACCTTTACTTTTGTTTTGTTCTTGTCAAAATTAGTGTTTCCAGTAAGAAGTTAAAAAGTAAAAACCATCACTCAATTCAAGAGAGGCACCTGGGAGGTGGCAACTCTGGCTTGAATTGGACCACTGTGTTCCCCTGGCACCAAAACAGCTGCCTAGTACTTATTAGAGAATGGGCACGTCTGGAATCACTATAGCTTTGTCTACCACACGGGTGCTGTGCAGTGCCTTTTAACCCCACCCCTCCTCTTAGAGAGTCTATTACAGCTTTTCCTTTATCTACAGAAGTGCTTACCTTCTCCTCCCATGTTCTATTATGTACAGCAGAATGATGAGAGTCCTCCTCACTCAGTCTCTGAGCTGTGTGAGAATGGTCATGCTTTGTTCACAGCTCAAAGTGACACCAACATTTATTGTAGGGTTCCTTTTTGCATCACTTGCTGTTAGCATGACTATACAAAGAACAGTTGCTTCTTCATGGAGAAAAACCGAATTATCTAGAAAAAAGTTGTTTAACCAATTACACCATTAGTTCAGTAAAAGAAATGCTAGTTTTTCTATATGCCATCAATTTGTAAAATAAGCATTCTATATCTATAGCACCAAATGATGGGCTTTTTCATAGTAGTTTCATATATGTATATAATGTGTTGTGATCTCATGCACACCCAATTTATTCTTCTGTTTCTCACTTTTTCCTGCCTCATTCTTCCCAGGCAGTCTTTTCAGACCTCAACTTTGTTTTTCTTTCCAGATTTTTAAAATTTAAATTAGAAACAAGCTTGTTTTATGTGTCAATCCCAGTTCCCTCTCCTTCCCTTCCTCCCCTGTCCCCCACTGACCTCTTATTCCATCCCATTTCTGCCCCCTAGTGAGGGTGAGGCCTTCTATGGGGATCTTCAAATTTCTGTCATAACATTTGGAGCAAGGCCTAGGCCCTTCCCATGTGTCTAGGCTCAGAGAGGGAATCCCCCTATGTGTAATGGGCTCCCAAAGTCCATTCTTTTGCCAGGGATAAATACTGATCTACTACCAGAGACCCCATAGATTGCCAAGGCCTCTGCACTGACAACCATGTTCAGGGGGTCTGGATCAGTCTTATGCTGGCTTCCCAGCTATCAGTCTTTGGTTCATGAGCTCCTCCTTCTTCAGGTCAGCAGTTTCTTGTATGTTTCACCAGCCCAGTCTTGACCACTTTGCTCATCAATCCTCCCTCTCTGCAAATGGATTCCAGGAGTTCAGTTCTGTGTTTAGCTGTGGGTGTCTGCTTCTGCTTCCATCAGCTACTGGATGAAGGCTTTAGGATGGCATATAAGGTAGTCATCAATCTCATTATTGGGGAAGGGCATTTAAGGTAGCCTCTCCACTATTACCTAGATTGTTAGTTGGGGTCATCCTTGTAGATCTCTGGACATTCCCCTAGTGCCAGAATTCTCTATAAACCTATAATGGCTCCCTCTATTATGATATCTCTTATTTTGCTCTCCTCTATTCTTCCCCAGACTCAACCTTTCTGCATCCTCATTTCCCCCTCTCCCCTACTCTTCTTCCCTTTTCTTTCTCCTAACTTCCTCTACCCTCACTCCTTCCCCAAGCTCCCAATTTGCTCAGGAGATCTTGTCCCCTTTCCCTTTTCTAGGGGGACCAAGTATGTCTCTCTTAGGGTCCTCCTTGTTTCCCAGATTCCCTGGTTGTATGGATTGTAGGCTGCTACTTCTTTGCTCTAGTTCTAAAATCCAGATATGAGTGATTACATACTATGTTTGTCTTTTTGTAACTGGGTTACCTCACTCAGAATGGTTTCTTCTAGTTACATCCATTTGCCTGTGAATTTCAAGATTCAAGTTTTTTTTTTTTTTTCTACTGAGTAGTACTCCAGTGTGTAAATGTACCACATTTTCTCTATCCATTCTTCAGGTGAGGGCATCTAAGTTGATTCCAGGTTCTGGCTATTGCAAAAATGCTGCTATGAACACAGTTGAACAGATGTTCTTGTATGAATGTGCTTCTTTGGTTAATGGTTAAGAGTGGAACTGCTGGACCCTGTGGTAGACTCCCATTTTCCTGAGGAATCTTCATACTGATTTCCAAAGTGGCTGTACAAATTGGCACTCCCACCAGCAGTGGAGGAGTGTTCCCCTTTCTCCACATCCTCTCCACATAAACTGTCTTTGGTGTTTTTAATTCTAGCCATTCTGACAGGAGTAAAATGTTATCTCGGATTTGTTTTGATTAAGTGTCTATCAGCCATTTTATACTCCTCTATATTTAGTTCTGTACCCCACCTTTTAATTGGATTATTTGGTCTTTTGGTGACTAGCTTCTTGAGTTCTTCATAAATTTTGGAGATCATCCCCCTGGCAGATGTGGGGTTGGTGAATATCTTTTTCCATTCTCTAGACTGCCATTTAGTCTTGTTGACTGTGTCCTTTGTCTTTCAGAAGCTTCTCAGTTTCAGGAGGTCCCATTTATTGATTGATTATCTCAGTATCTGTGCTACTGGTGTTATGTTCAGGAATCAGTCTCCTGTACCAATTCATTCAAGGGTATTTCCCACTTTTTCTTCTAAGAGGTTCAGTGTGGTTGGATTTATGTTGAGGTCTTTGATCCATTTGGACTTAAGTTTTGTGTATGGGGATAGATATGGATCTATCAGCAGTCTTCTACATGCCTGCAATTATGCCAGTGCTATTTGTTGAGGATGTTTTCCTTTGTATAATTTTAGCTTATTTGTCAAAAATCAGGTGTTTGTAGGTATATAGGTTTAAGATCAGGGTCTTCAATTCCATACCATTTGTCTACCAGTCTGTTTTTTTTTTCCAATACCAAGCTGTTTTAAATTATTATATCTCTATAATAGAGATTGAAGTGAGGGAAGTTCCTTTATATACAGCGTTATTGTGTGTATCCTGGGTCTTTTGTTTTTCCATATAAAGTTAAGAATTGTTCTTTCAAGGTCTGTAAAGAATTGTGCCGTTATTTTGATGGGGATTACATTGAATCTATAGATTGCTTTTGGCAAGATTGCCATTTTTAGTATGTTGATTCTACCTATCCAAGAGCATGGGGGATCTTTCCATTTTCTGATATCTTCTTTAATTTCTTTCTTTAAAGGCTCAATGGTCTTGCTATACAGGTCTTTCACTTGTTTGGTTAGAGTTACCCCAAAATATTTTATGTTGTTTGTGGCTATTGTAAAGGGTGATGTTTCTCTTATTTCTTTCTCAGTCCATTTATAGTCTGTATATAGTAGGGCTATAATTTTTTGAGTTAATCTTGTATCCTGCCACTTTGCTGAAGGTGTTTATCAGCTGTAGGAGTTCCCTGGTAGAGTTTTTTTGGGTCACTTATGTAAACTATAACATCATATGCAAATAGTGAAAGTTTGACTTTTTCCTTTCCAATTTGTATCCCTTTGATCTCCTTTTGTTGTCTTACTGCTCTAGGTAGAAGAACTTCAAGTACAATATTGAAGAGACATGGGAACAGTGGACAGCCTTGTCTTGTTCCTGATTTTAGAGGAATTGCATTGAGTTTCTCTCTATTTAGTTTGATGTTGGCTTGTTGTGTATTGCTTTTATCATGTTTAGGGATGCTCCTGTTATCCCTGATCTCTCCAAGATCTTTATCATGAAGGGGTATTGGATTTTGTCAAAGGCTTTTTCAGCATCTAGTGAGATGATTATGTGGTTTTTCTTTTTCAGTTTGTTTATATGGTGGATTAAATTACATTGATTGATTTTCATTTGTTGAACCATCCCTGCATCCCTGGGATGAAGCCTACTTGATCATGGTGGATCATTTCTCTGATGTGTTGTTTGATTCAATTTGGCAGTATTTTATTTACTATTTTTGCATCAATGTTTATGAGGGAGATTGGTCTATAGATCTCTTAATTAGTTGTGACTTTATGTGGCTTGTGTACCAAGGTAATTGTAGCTTTTAAAAAGAGTTTGGCAATGAACCATCTGCTTTTATTGTGTGGAAAAATTTGAGGAGCAATGTATTATCTCTTTTTTGAATTTCTGGTAGAATTCTGTACTGAAGCCATCTGGCCCTGAGCTTTTTTTTTTTTTTTTTTTTTTTTTTTTTAGTTGGGAGACTTTTGATGACTGCTTCTATTTCTTTAGGGGTTATAGGTCTGTTTAAAATTGCTTATCTGTTCTTGATTTAATTTTGGTTATAGGATGTTAACTTATGATGTTTGCAAAAGCCTGTGGCTAACAGCCACTTTTCAGTGTCTCTGAAAGAATGCAAGGCAGAGAGTTGACTCACATAGGAGGACAGTTAAAACTTAAGGGAATACAATACAGAGGGTCCTATAGAGGCAATAGTTAGAAACTGTTCCATTGGTCTATGTGCATGGTTTTGTTGCAGTACTATGGTGTTTTATTTACAATGGCTCTATAGTACAATTTGAGATCACAAATAGTGATACCTACATCATTGCTGACAATTTATTTGATGGTTTTGCTTCCATATGAATTTCAGGGTTGTCTTTCTTAGTTCTGTGAAGAATGTCATTGGAATTTTGATAGGGATTGCAGATTGCTTGTGACAGTTGAGATATTTCCACAATAAGTCTACTGATCCACATGCATGGTATATGAGTATTCTTTCTTTTACTGTCTTCTTCAATTTCTATTCCCAGTATCTTAAAGTTTTCATTGTAAATATCTTCCTAATCTACACTTAGGCTTATTCATAGCTTTTTGTTGTTGTTACAGTGCTTGAATGGGGTTTATTTGCAATATCTTCTTCATTATTGATGATCTTTAAAATATAGGACTATTATCAACTGCAAATAGAGATAATTGGATTTCTTCCTTTCCTATTTCTATGCCTTCTAGTTTTCCCTTTCCTTTATCCCCATCTATGAATTCTAGCACTACACTGAACAAGAATGGGAAGAGTGGAATTCTAGTTTCATTCATGATTTTAGGGAAAATGACATTTGCTGTTTTTGCTACAGGTTGAATGTGTATACTCAGTATTATGTTGAGACAGTTTGCTGATATCCCTACTTTTCTTGGGATGTCTATCATGAAGGGATGATAAACTTTCTGCATCTATGATGATCATGAAATTTCTGTCTGCATGTCTATTTATGTATTATTGATTTGCATTAGTTGAACCATCCTTGTGTCCCTGGAATGAAATCAGCTTGATTATGGTATATATTTTTCTAATGTGTGGTGTTCTATTTGCAAGTGTTTTATTGAGAAATGTCATATGTATTTTTATGGAATAATTTCATCTTTAATTTCTGAGATGGCTAATGGTAATTGTCAACTGGACAAAAATCTGAGATGACTTGGGAGCTAGACCTCTTGTCTTGACTGTACAGTATAAACTTAATTACATTAACTGATATGGGAAGATGCATCTTTTCAATAATTAGAACATTTTCATAGGCTATATTTTGATTATATTCTTTCCCTCCCACAACTCCTCCCAGATCCTCTTTATCTCCCTACTCGTCCAACTTCATGTTCCTTCTTTCTCTCAAAACAAAAACAAAAATAAAACCCCCAAATCAAAACAAATAAAAAACCAACAAGACAAACATTATCAAACCAAACCAAAATTAAACAAAACGTCTCTCTCTCTCTCTCTCTCTCTCTCTCTCTCTCTCTCTCTCTCTCTCTCTCTCTCTCTCACACACACACACACACACACACACACACACACCATGGTTTCAATTTTGTGTTTGCTAATTGTTCTTCGACATGGTATCTGCCTTGACCTGTGGTTGATATACTCAGTGAGACTCTACTGAAGAAAACTGATTTTCCCTTTCCTAGCAAGTAACAATTGCACATAGCTTATTGTTAAGATGGAACTTTTTGTCCACTTCTCAGGGTTGGGTTTTTTCTGGTTTGAACCTGTGCGGGTCTATTATGTACTGTCACATGTAAACCTCTGTGAATTCATGTGTGTCTCAGTCCTGCTATATCTGAAAGATGTTAGTTCTTTGTATTCATCCACCACCTCTGACTCTTGCAATTTTTCTGCCTCCTCTTTTGCCTATACCCTGAGCCTTGAGGAGAGAGGTTTGCTAAAGACATCCCACGTAGTATGGGGTGTTCCAAATCCTGTAACTTTCAGGATGTTGTCCATTATTATTATTATTTGGTGTCGGTGTTAGTTACCATCTACCAACAGAAAAATCTTCTCTTATGAGGGTCAGGCAATGCATTAATCTATGGGTATATCAATATGCCATTAGGAGTAGATTTATAATCATATTCCTTTAGTAAAATAATAGCAGTAGGCTTTCACCTAGGGTTCATGAAATATCTAGTCTCAGGTTCTTGGCAACTTCAGAAATGTCAGCCATGGGTTACATCTTATGTAGTGGGTCTTAAATAAAAAAGTGATTGATTACTTCCATATCATCTTTGTCACCATTACACCAGTATATCTTACAGGCAGGTTGCTATTGTAGGGTGCGTCATTTGCAAGTAGTGATACTGACGATTAACTGTGTCCTCTCATAGCATACAGAGTTCTTTCCAGAACCGTAAATGTTAGTCAGTAGACGTAAAGATTCTAGTTGACACTTTCTCAATTTCTTATATTAGATAACATAAGCTTTAGGGAAGACCTACCTTAAGTGTAAGTGGAATCAGTTCTTGAGAAGGGCATCCTGGACTGTATAAATGGAAAAAGGGAGCTAAGGAGAAATATGCATTCATTGCCTGCAAATACTTCTTGTCTGTAGATAGAGTGTGACCAACCAGCTACTTCAACTCCCTTCTGACTTGACTTCCCTGTCATGTTGGACTATGTCTTGAACTATGACCCCAAGTAAACCCCTTCTCATTCAAGTTACTGTGCTGAGGATCTTATCACAGGGACAGGAAATGAAAGGAATACAGTTTCTTTTTACCTAGTGTGTCTTTGTTTGGTTTTCCTATCAGGGTAATACTGGCCTTATAAGTTTGGTAGTGTATTTTCGCTTGGTATCTTGAAAGATAATATAAGGAACATTGGTTTTACTTCTGCAGGAATGTCTGATAGAATTCAGCATTTAATCTATACAGTCCTGGGCTTGTTTGCTCACTTGGGGTTGTGGTATGTTTCCTCACATGTGACTGGTTAGAGTTCCTGTGGGTGTTTACAGGATCATGGAGATAAGTAAGTGAATATGGTACATAGGTCTCTGGCCTTTCAAGGTGGCATTCAGAGTCCCTGTTAGTTTTTGCAGGATCCTGGATATAAGTAAAGAAAATGGTCACATTTCATTGGTCCCTGACATCACACTGTATTGTGGGTCCTTGCATGAGTATAGTGAAAAGTGAGGGATTAAAAAACTGAATTTCTTCTCCCTGAATCCATAGTGGTTTTGTCAGGATCTCTCTGAGTCCCAGCAGGAATGTGGAGACAGTATGTTTGATAGATTTTGTGAAATTGGGTCTATCAATGTTTAATGCATAAGTGTTTACTATTGCCATATTTTCTTTGTGTATTGTTGCCTTTATTAATACATAGTACCTTCATAATATGTTTCCATTATGATTGGCTTAAGTCTAATTTGTCAGCATAAGAATGGCTGCTCCTGCTTGCATCCTGCTTTTTCTTACTTGGCACATAATTAATTCTCCATCCTTTAACTCCACTTTGTATATTTCCTTGCTGCTGAAGAGTGCCTTTGTGAGACAACAAAGAGTTGGTTCTTTTGTTTTGATACAATGGCTCAGTCTATGTCTTTTAATTACAGAATTTAGACTATGTACATTCAGGATTATTGAGTACTATTTACTGATTGCTGTAATATGCTGGTAACACCCCAATTAGTTTCACTATTGTTTGTTCTGATTTTTCTCTCTTAGGAGCTTGCAGGATTACTAAGCTGCGCATATTTGCCTCTTTCCTATTTCCCATTTATGTATAGTTCTAATAAAGCTCATACTGGCTCTTCATTATTTGTGACTGCCTTCCATCTTCATCATCTATTTATGGAACTAAAGCACTTTCTGCAGTTCTGCACAGTAGTCAGACTGTTTAAGTTTTTATATTTTTTTTATGGGAAGTCTTTGTTTCTTCATTTAAAAATTTAAAGATGGCTTTACAGTATATAGTAATCTTGGTTGGCACTCATTTGTTCTCTGGACTCAGATTATATTAACTCATGATTTTTTGGCTTTCATGGTTTTTGTTGAGAAGTCTCATTGTTACTCTGATGGTTTTGGCTTTGTACATAAGTTGGTAGTTTGTTTCTTGCAGCTTTCAAAATTATTTCCCATTCTGTAATATTAGCATTTTAACTATTATTCAATGTAGATGTTTTCTTTTCTAGCCCTTTAAGAATTCTGCACATATCCCATAACCATGCATCCGTATCTTTCCCTGGGTTTTGGAAATTCCTGCTATACTGTCACCAAATAGATTTTCAATACCTTTAGTTTGAAATTTAACCCCTTCAGATCTATGGCATCTTGAAGTTGATCTACTAACCATGCCCCAGAACTCTTGAAAGTTGTGGACATTCATGGCTAATGTTGTCTTTATTGCTTGCTTGTGGTATTTCCTTGATTTTTGTCTTCCATTCTCAAGATTCTTGTTTTCTCTTTAATATTGACAATTGATGGTGCTTTCTGCCTTGATTTTAATTTGACTTACATGCCTCTCATTTAAATTTCCCCTCCACAAGGAAACAACACAGCAACAACAAAAATCAGAGTCTTAATTTCTTTGCTTGAATTGACTTCCTTTATACATTCATCTGTTTATTTGTGTCCCCTTTGAAATCATTTCTCAAAGTAGGCTTTTGAATTCTTCTACTTCACTTCATTATCGTTGGTTCCAATTATTGAAGTGAATGACAGTGGCTTGTTTGCTTATTTGTGTGTTTCCATATTTGTTGTGTATTGGTATGGCTATCTGCATGGTAATATTAGATAGCTCCAGGGTAGCTACTCCTTCTTAACTAACTTCACTGAATTGGATGGGCTCATTCTCTGCAATTTTCAGTTTATAAGAAATCCTCCCCTTCCAAACACATTTCAGTCTCTCAAAAATATGTTTATCTCTTAAACTATGATATTTTAAAAATATGCTCCAAAACTTTTAGTAATTGACTGAATTCATGTCAGTCATGAAACTTCTTATGAGAAATCACCACATAAATGATGTCATTATAAGAAAGGGGCAAACACACAGTAAAGCACCTCAACATTGCTATTTTTCTCATTTTAAATGTAATATATAACCTAGGTTGCAAATTTTTTTAACAAGTTATTTCGTGTGTGTGTGTGTGTGTGTGTGTGTGTGTGTGTGTGTTGTGTGTGTGTGTGTGTGTGTGTGAGAGAGAGAGAGAGAGAGAGAGAGAGAGAGAGAGAGAGAGAGAGAGAGAGCACATTGGTTTAGGAACCCACAGTGGCCAGAAGAGGGTTCTAGGAATTGAACTATGATCCTTGCAGAAGCAGTAAGATCCTTTAATTACTGAGCCATATCACAATCCATCTTGATTGCAATTTTAAGAAGCATACAAAAGAAAAACATGGCAAAAATATAGCTTGCCACATTAGTAATTAGAATATTAGTAACTACTAATATTCACATGTGTATTTATCAGCCTTCCAGTTCTTATAACTGCTGGAATACAATTCTGTCTTTTGTCTACATGTATTGATTTCCTTTTACTATTCAAATAGGGACTTTTAAAAGATGTGTACCTGACCTTTTGCATTCACAAAGCATTTATTTAAAATTAAATATCAACTTAGAATATGTGTTTGTTTCCTTATGCTCTTAAGTGGACTTTTGTCTTCTATTTTGTTTTGTTGTTTTTACTCAACTTTCATAAATTCTTGAAATAATAACAACCTTACATTTACACTTATATTCTAGTTACTGCTAATGTTTTGGGAAATTTATACTGACTTTATCCAAGTTGTTGCTCATGTTAATTTTGAAGTTGCCTTAAATTTTTTCTATTCAGAACTTAGGTTTTGTGGATGTGCAAGTGAATACCCATAATGCTTAAAGAATGAAGGATACTGGCCTGTTGTCCTAAAGGACAAGTCGTTATTTCCTGCAAATGTCATATTTTCTTTTAATGCAGAATCAGATAATTCCTTGTTTTATTTGCTTGAGCATTTCTCCTTGACTTGAGTCTTGACTGTAGTATGACATCCCTGAAAGTTCTTTGAGATTCTGGCAGACTGAGCTCAGAATGATTATTGCATTGACTACTACTCATCCAACTGTTATGGCAGAGACATCAAAGCTTTGTATTATACCTGGCCACAATGGAATAAAACATATATAAAATATATATATGGTTGTGCACATGAATTCAATGTCCATGGAGAAGAGAGAGTTTGATTCCCTACACCTGAAGTTAGAGGCAGTTATAAGCCACCTGACATGGGAAATCCATTCTTTTGTAAGACTATCATGTGTGCTTAACCATGGAACCATCTCTCTAGCCTCCAACAACACAATATTTGAATCATGAATGGGTCAATGAAGACATCAAGAAGAAAATGAAGAAAAATTCTGTTTCTTTTGAATAGGTAACTAAGATCAGCAAATCATTAGCCCAAATAACCAAAAGAATAAAAGAGAAGATCCAGGTTAATACAATTAGGAAAAATAAGGGAGCCATTCACTACAAATCAAATTCAGAAAATTCTCAATGAACTGTAGAAAATCAGTAGGACATACTTAAAAATATTTCATTAAATTGGAAAATATAAAAGAAATGAAGTTTTAGATCCCTATAAAATACCGGTGTTAAGTCAATATGAGGTCAGAGATTTAAACAGATTTATTAGAAATAGTTAAGGTTGAGGAAGTAAATAAAAATGTCTCCCAACTAAAAATGTCCATGCCTTGATGAAGTCAGTCCTAAATTCTATGAATCCTTTAAAGAATTAAAACGTAGGAAAGGAAGGAACAATATCAAACTCTTTTCATGAAAAGAGTATTAGTACAAAATCCAAACCAGATAAAGACAAAAGGAGGGAGGGGGGAGAGACAGAGAAAGAAAATCATAAACAAAGCTCCATGTGAAATACATGCATCCGACATTTCCCAACAAAATACTTGCAAACTGAATTCAAGAACATATCAGAAAGATGCTTTACTATGGTCACAATCAGTCTGGGTTGCTCTTAGAGATTCAGGAATTGTCCAACATGTTCAAACCTATAAACATAGTAAATCACAGTAATGATAAGAATCACATGATCATCTCAGTAGATGCAAAAAGGCTTCTGCCTACTTCACTTCATGATAAATGCTCTTAAGCAATTGGTAACAAAGGGACAAATGTCAACATAATAAAAGCTATATATGACAAGCATATAACTAATATTGCAGTAACTAAGGAAGAATTTCAAGCATTTACACTAAACTGAGAAATAAGAAAATCTGTTCACTTTCTTCCCTCTTATCCAATATAGTACTGGATGTCTTAGTTAGCATAGTTTGGCAAGAGAAGCAATTTAAAAGATTCAGATAGGAAAATAAGTGGCACACAAAATCTATCTTTTTTTATATACCAATGAGAAATATGTCAAACAGGAAATAACAGAAACAATCCATTAGAGGTTGAAAAATCTCCAAGGACCTTGGAACAGGCCTAACTAAGAAAGTGAATGACCTCTTCTATGGAATATTTAAATACTCAAGAATGAGATTGAGGATGACACTAGAAGATAGGAAGACCTGCCATATGTGTGAACTAGAAGTATCAATACTGTGAAAATGGCTATCTTAAACAAAGCAATCTGACTTATGACCCAGGCTGGATGAAGACAGTCACAGGCCTGTCTGGGTCTTCCTGGCCTGGGCTGGGTGAAGACATGCACAAGCCTTTTGCCACCAGGTGGGTAAGTACCCTTGTGATGAATGAATAAATAGTGGAGAAATGGGAGAGAAAGATTAGTGATCCAGATCATGTGCTGTGGAAAGAGTTGAAACCGAAGAAGTAAAGCTGATGAGGAACAGGCTGATGTGGGTGGCCTGCTTGCCACTCCAGGCCATGGTGACATCCAAGCCAGAGCTGCTGACAAGGGCCATGTCTGGGTCTATGGTCCTACCGTAGCTGGGATCTGTGTTGACATCCATGGCTCATATTCCCTCCAAAGGTCATACAGATGCCTGGGGTCTTGGTTGCCATGTATGGTTGTGTTAGTGTCCAAGGGTTGTACTGCAGCTGTGACATACTGATCTGAGTGGCCTGTGTCACCCAGTGCCATGGTGACATTCGGGCCTGAGCTGCAGCTGAGGGTCATATCTAGGTCCATGTCACTATTGCAGCCACGGTCTTTTGTCCATGATCCATGGTGCCACCAAAGGCCACATGGATGCCTGGGGTTTGGACCACCACCTTTGGCCACTTTGCTTTCCAAGGGCATGTAACACTGGTGCCATGCCAAGTTGAGTGGCCTGCTTTGCCACCTGGGACCATGAAACTGTCCAGGCTGGGGATACTGCCAAGGACCATGACTAGGTTTGTTGGCCTAAAGCAACCAGGGTCTGTGTTGATGTTCATGGCTTCATTTGCCACCGGAGACCACCTCAGGAACCAATGCAATTTAGATGAATGAAGACATGTTGGAGAGGTAGGAAAAATAGAGGAGAGAAGTGGATTTGTTTGTTTGTTTGTTTTTAATTAATATTATTTAAATTTTTCTTTGGGGAGACCCTCTGGGGGTGAGGGTGGATATGAAGGGATTGGGACATGAGTGGGATTGGGGTGCATGATAGAAACAACTTGAGAAAGGAATAACTCATTTTGGATGATAGTTCAGGTGATGCAGCTCACCGTGGCAATGAAGGCATGATCCAAGAGCAAGACCCAGCAGGTCACATTGTACTCACAGTCAGAAATCAGAGAGTGACCAGGAAGTTGTCCTGGACCATGAAACCCTATGTACTCACTTTCTCCATGGAGACTCCTGCAAAAAACCACACAACCTTTCAAATCAGCAGCAATAGCTGGTGACCAATTGCAAGACATTTCACATTCAAACCATAAAATCTCACAGAGGATTAATATCTAGAATATATGAAGAATTTTTAAAAACTAAGCAGCAAGAAAACAACTCAATAAAAAAATGTACTAAGGGTAGTGGTGGCACACACCTTTAATCCCAGCACTAGGGAGGCAAAGGCAGGTAGATCAATGCGAGCTGACTGATCTATACAGTGAGTTCTAGGATAGGCTCCAAAGCTACACAGAGAAATCCTGTCTCAACTCCCCCCCCCCCAATGTACTAAGGATAGAACAGAGACCTATCAAAAGAAGACCTATAAATGGCAAATAAACACTGAAAAATTATTGAACACTCTTAGCCATTAGTGAAATGCAAACTGAAAATACTTTGAAATTTTATAACACTCCAGTCACAATGATTTAGCCTAAATAAAATTAATGACTACAAATGTTCTCCAGAATGTAGGGAAAGAGTAATCCCAATTTTCTATCAATAGGAGGATAAAACGGGTATAGCCACTATGGAATTCAATGTGGTTTTTCAAAAAAGCTAAAACTAGAAATTCCATGTGACCCACCTGTTCCCCTCTTGGGCATATACCTAAAGGAGTCCTTAGCCTACTGTACAACTACTTGCTTATCCATGCTTATTTCTTTCACAATAATAATGGAATCAGCCTGAATGTTAACCAACGATAAACGGACAATGAATGGTGCATATACAAGATGGAATTTTATTAAGCCACAATGAACAAGGAAGTTATGATGTTTTTCAGGAAAATGGATGGATGGTAAAATACATTCTATTAGGTGAGATGACCCAGAAAAGAACTATGTTCTCTCTCTCTCTCTCTCTCTCATATGCAGATTCTAGCATTTAATTTTATATATGTGTATTTATGTGAGGATGTGTCTATAGAGGCCTGAAAACCAAAAATGGACTGAAGAGGGGGAAAAGAGGTGTTAGGGGAGAAAATATGAAAGTAGAAGGGTAGAATCCTGGGAGTAGAGAGGCATGAGATGGGTTGGGGGACAAGGAGATGAAAAAAGGAGATGAGAGAGAGGAGGTGGGAGGAGAGGGTCAACCAAAACTAAATCTGTAATAAAATGCTGTAAGTAAACTTGATACCATGTAAGGAAATTTAAAATGAAATTAAAATTGAGGAAAAGATATGTTCTAAGGGACATAATTTTAAGGAGCTCCGTTACATTCTGAAGGAACCACTTCAATGTTTTAATTTGCTGGAACATAAATCTGGGGAGCATATGTGGAAATGCACTGGAAGAGTGTGGGATAATGGTGGAAGGAACATAGATTTGGATCAGGACACATATGGCACCGGCTCAAGAAACATAAGTTCTGCATTTGGTGCTTGCCACCTAGGGAGGCAGAAAAGCCTGAGCTTGCTTTGAACATGTCTGGAACATGGACCTCTGGTGGCTAACAGTAGGTGCACTTAAAAAGGTGATCTTGCACTGGTCTAACATAAAGGAAGAACTCAAAAATCTTAATGGTTGCTCTGGTAGAGAACATGCTTGTGATTTATGATCTAATCACCACACAAGGAAGGTCTAAAATGCGCACCTTCCTTTGTATCTTAGAAATAGCTTTGAGAAAGGAGCCTGAGAGATCCGTGATTGCTCTTAAAGGTATACAGTTAAAAACGTTGATGGGAACTTCTCTCACAATCTTCCCCAGATATATGTAGGCTTTTTGTCAAAGGAAGTAAGCATCCGGCAAAGGACAAGACTCAACCTTTGAAGGTTTACTGAACCCTGGCTCTAAAATGTAACTAATTCTCCATTCACCTCTCCTATTTGGCCTTTGTGGATGGGCGGTGGAGAATGGCAAGAAAGGACTGTAAGCCTGACTCAGAGACAAGTATAATTACAACTGCTCCACCAGATACTTCTATGCTCAAGCAATTGAACACATCTGTCTGCAGTTGTTGAGGTGGCAAATGTCTGTTCTCGGTGCTTTCCTATAAGGCTCATTAGAAGGGATTATTTTCAGCTGGCAAGCCATGCACCTTCACTGCCTGAGAGTCTATCATCTTCCCAGCCCTAGGTCACACTTGCATTCGCAGGTGCTTGATTGCCTTTCTCTTTTATACTATGCCATGTAGGTTCCTTGTAATCTACACACTGTAGTGGCTGGATACAGTGAGCAAGAGTTAATATCTACTCTGGAATTATTGGTAAGATATTTATGGGAGGCAAGGTGAGACGAAAATGACTAAAATTTAGGAACCTCCACCATAGTGTAATCTGTAAGAGTCCAGAGTTGTTGGGAGTATTGAAATACCATGTCTAAAATAAAGGGCATGGTGGTGTATCTGTCCCCTCTTTCAACCAAGAACATAATACCTAGAAGGTCTATGCAAATTCTGAAGGCAATATATTCCTCTTTTAGGTGCTCATGAAACCTGTTAATGTTTCCTGGAGCTCATAACAAGGGAAGGCTCTTTGATAACTGATGGTTTCTGTACAGCCTACTGCTATGATAAATCTTTCCTCCAAAAGCTGCCTGAGCCCCACCTCCATGTGTGAGCTTTATGCTAGCCGCCTGCCCAAGTTAGGCCCAAATACACAGAAATTTGTATTAGGTTTAAAGCTGCTTGGCCAATGACTAGGATTCCTCATCTGTTAGCTCAGTCTCAATTATCATGAATCTATATACTTTATAAGACTTATCTTATCGGACGCCTTATTGGCGTCCCTCCTTGCTGGTGGCTCACATCCTGCCGCTGGAGGAGGTGAACGGGAAAAAGAGACCCTTCCTGTTTCTCCTTCGCTTAAATATGAGTCTCCTTGCTATGTCATTTCCTGTCTGATCATCACTTCTCTACTACATTTCCCACAATCCTCTTTGACTCCTAGTCTTGCCTAACTTGCCGTTTCATTGGCCAAACAGTGTTTTATTTAACAATGAATAAGATAAACATACACAGTAGTACATTCCCCATCAGCCTACTGTGATATTTAGGCAATATGGTCCAGCAGATCCAACATATCTGAGATGTCAGTAACTGATAAGGATGCTGTTTGAAGATTTTGGCAGGTTCCCATACATGGATCAGAGAAGAGGCAGTTGGGACTTGGGAACAAGTTTCTGCCAACTTTCTTTTATTTTATTAAATAAAAAATAGTTTTGTTAGTTCTTAGGTTTACTATTCCATGTTTTTCTTATTGGAAGTTTTAACCAGTCATTCATAATTTGACCAAATTATAAAACAAAACAAAACATTTTGTAAATGTGTCACAGACACATGGAACAGAATCCTACTTACTGGAGAGGACTTGAATCTGAATAAAACAATGAGGTTTTCAGTATTTCTTCCATGAGTTTCTTGGTAATTATACATAAAAAAGCCCACCACTGTCTGGGGAAATGGACTAGACAGATAAATGATCTTTCAGTTTTTCCATGATTTCACTTATCTTGTCATCTGGAATTAGCATCACAGTTCACAAGGACTTCATCAGCACATCATCAAAGTACCATCTGCCACCCAGGCAAGTATCGGTCTCCTGCACAGAGTAGCTCAACCTCAGAATGGGCTTCTCATGGATGGTTATGCACAATCAGTTTCACTGTATGTAATGCCAACCCTGGAAGGTGGTCCTGGGTTCTATAAGAAAGCAAACTGAGCAAGCCATTGGGGAACAAGCCAGTAAATAGTGTTCTTCTTCAGTTCCTGCCCTGACTTCCCTCAGTAATGGAGGGTTATCTGAGCATTGTAATCCGAAATAAACTCTTTCCTCCCAAGGTTGCCTTTGGTGATGGTGTTTATCACAACAATAGAAAATAAACTGAGGCAGATGTCATGCTATGTTTGATATGTCTCTGAGATAATAGGCCACATGTCACCCTGCTGACATTCCTAATGAGCAGCCTGACTTGTCATTCACAAGTTTGACACTTTCATAATTTAACTGCATCAAATGCTTCTAGAACTCCCATAAGAGACTTTTCTAACTCATCCCTCTTTCCAGTCTTCATTAAAATACTTTTGTCCTAAACATTGGTTATTCTTTATTCTCCAAAAATCTGTTGTTACTATTTGTCAGTATTTCTTCTTTCTGCATAATATCTTCCTTTATCTTTTAAGATGTATGTTAAACTCTGTGACATGTTTCTGAGTAATTTAAAGATTTCATACAAATCAAAAACTCTTTCCTTGTTGATATGAATACCATTAATAACAAAATGTTAGCAAATATAACTCAGCAGGATATAAGAATGATTATACATTATGACTAGAATTTATTTCAGAGATTCATGACTGGTTCAGAATCTGGCAGTCAATATAGTCTACTATTTTAACTAGTTAATAAAAACTGTATGCCCACAAACAAAGCATTTTCTAAAACTTACAACAATCTTATGACAGACCTCTATGAAAACAGTAGTATTTGCCTCAGTTTGGTGAAATGCTTCTGTAAAAATCTATAGTGTACATTACACTGAAGGCAATGAGTTCCTTGGCTTGTTATTAGCATTTAGAGTTCTAGCTAGTACAAGGCAGGGAAAGGGAAATAATACAGATGAGAAAGATAAATAAAGCTCTTTCCATTCTCAGATATTATTTGCATAAAATTCCAATGAGTCTAAAATTACTAGAATTATTAAATAAATTCAGAGACTTTACAAGGTAAGCAAAAATAACAACTGTGTCTCCAGACTCTGGAAATGAATAAATAGACATAGAAATAAATTCAATATCATTCCTAGCAATTATAGAAACATAAATAATTAGGAATCTAACAAACTATGACAGGACTTACATTCTAAAAGGCATGAAGTTTTCTCTATCAATGAGAAAAACCATCAATGGATTATGAGGCAAATGTTCTACCCATGAACATACATATGAGGCAGTTTCCATGAAAAAAAATCACAAAATACACTTTGCAGAAGCAGAGAAAGTTGATTTAATCAGAATTTTGAGGACAATATTTTATACTAGAGAAAGAGTACTCTATGCTGTATTAGGGTGTATTATAAGCCCAGTCATCCAGATTCAAAAGCACTTGAACTGCAGTCAGTCATCACCAAGGTGGCAAACTCTGTGGGTGCGATGGTTGACAAGATTATTATGAGGTTAACCAACCACTCTGATCAGATTTAAGTCCTGATCCACAAGAGGAAACACATGCCTGGCATGGCAAATCTGGTCAAGGATCCATGGTTTGGGAGCTCACAGGCCCAAGGGGTAAACTCATAACTACTACTTTGCTAAATGAATATGGTGGCAAACCATCCCTTAAATTCACATTCCTCTATCTGTATTTTAGTGCAGCTCTCAGACTCTATCAAAGAAATGTCTTTGTGCAGTGGATGGTTTCTGATACAGAAACTCAGAACTGGTCATGGTGAAGAGAATAAATGACTGTGGAGTGCTCAACCACAAATGAGACATCTATATCACATCCCTTCCCACGGCTCAGAGAACATTGAGGAAGAGGGGGCAGAAAGACTGCAAGAGCAGATGTTGGGGAAAACAGAAGTGAAAGAGTGTCTTCTGGACTTGATAGGACAATGGCATTCATGAACTCAGGGCAGCTGTGGTTCACTGTGTAATAGTTGCACAAGGTTAAGCCAGTCAGCAACTCTACGGGAAGCGGTGGGGTGGGGGTGGGGGAGTTGTCATGAGTCTGCAACCATAACTGAGGAGCTATGGACAAGATGGCTTCTGAGGGAGTGAGAGTCAGCCTCTAAGAGTGTGGTTCCTGGTATGCTGACCACTTTCCAGTGGACAGCCCCAAACCCAGAAGTATATTGACAGCACCAATGAGAGTTGACAGGTTATTAAACAAATAAAAGTAAAGAAAGAAAGGAGATATAGATTTGGACTGGGGTGGGAAAATGAGGGTACTTCTGAGAGGATTATGGGGGAGGAATTGGAATGATCATGATCAAAATAAACTGCATGGATTCTCAGACTTAATGAGAGAGAGAGAGAGAGTGTGTGTGTGTGTGTGTGTGTGTGTGTGTGTGTGTGTGTGTGTGTACATATTAATATATGGAGAGGCACAAACATGCACCATAGGACAATCCACCAACCAGGGGTTGAGTCCACCTGGAGCAGCCTTTCTCTAGGCCATGTGGGTACATCAGCTTTGCTTCTGGGGGTCATGTGTGCTCCACACACCTTCTCAGCTTCACAAGTCACACACAGGATGGGGTAGAAACACTGACCTTTCTTTATCCAACTAAGCAGGGGCCAGAAATTACAGAAAGTTCTGGAACAAAAACCTCCTAGCTGCACTGCTTATTAAAATCCATCCTTGCATTGAATGTATTCAAACCTTGTAGCTTGCACTTGAGGGCACACCATATACTGCTAAGTCCCATCCAGGGAGAGAGTGTCAGGCCTTCATGCAGGTTCTAAGGCCACCCTACCTGTATTCATTTTCAAGCTACCTCCAAGATGGGGAGGATTTCTTTTAAGCTGTACAGGCCCAAAGTTGACCTTTTTTTTAAAAAAAAAAATTGTTTGTTTGTTTTCCTGTGTTTTGAATTGAATTGGAGAGATAATACCCACTTGAACAGTTCAGATGATGCTTCATCTCAGGCAGAGCCATTTATGTCCAGAGGGCTCTTGTGATCCAGTTCCATTGTAGTTCAGGGCAGGACAGGAAAATGGCAGTCTGAATGCCTGAAAGACAGAATCCAGTGATTGCTCAGTCCATGCTGCTGGGTGTCTCAGCATCTGATGCCAAAGGCCTGGAACTCCCTGAAAAGTCACTCATAGTTAGTCCGTGTTGGAAGAGTGAAGAAGCTGGATCCAATAATGTCAGCAGAGGATGGTGGCAGCAATGATGGATATACTCAGGACAAAACAAAGGCAGGTCACATTGCGCTTTTCTCAGACCTTTCCATATTCGGGCTACCAACTGGAAGTCTCTTCCCACTTAGAGGGTGGGTTTCCCTGCTCCCCCTCCACCAGCGAATCCTCTGAAAAAGTCTCTCACATGTCATTCTAAATTGGGTCAAGTGGCCCATCAGGACAAACCTCACACTAGATAAGCATCATGGCTGTTTCATCTCAGTGGGATGAGCTTTATCTCATGGGAGGGAATGCTCTTAACATTTCCATTTTCCTGCTACAATGAGTCTGTTTATGGGAGAGTTGCTTAGTGTAGACAGCTGCCAGTATAGGGAAGAGATGGGGGAGCCCAATGATGCCTCTTTGTGTTCAGGATCCGGCAAGCTCATGTGCACTCTTCAGCATCACCTGATGTTCAGAATTCCTCACTCCTTGCCAGTACTCATAAATTGAGACTTCCAGAGAATGCATGCATCCAGAGGATGTGTCAGAGACATAAGAGCTGGAGAAAGAAGTCTATAGCCAGAGGACCCAAAGCAAGGCTGAGGAGGCCAGAGGCCAGGACCCACACAGGGCTGCAGAAGAATGGTCACAAGGAACAAGCTGGGTCCTGACAGCAGAACACCAAGCTGGTTCTCCTGGATCTCTAGGAGTGAGGCATTTCTTATTCTCCTGGACTAGCCAGAGCTCTTGAAAGAGGGCCACCTGCCTTGGCCAAGAGTCTCCCAGCTTTGGTGTCTCAGAGCTACCTCACCTGAAGGCCTGGTCTAGTGGGCTCACTCAACCCAAAGTCTTGCTGTCCCTGACTGTGGGCTCTGTGATATCCTTTCTCCCTTCATACATGCCAGATGCCTGCACTGTGATTTACAGTTTTAAATCCTAAAGTTTGCGGCCAAGATGCGTGTCTCTGAATAGGAACCTTAGCCTTCCAGAACTGTGGAGTAAGTGATTGGCCAGTTTCCTCCTCTTGTCTTTTGAGGTTACAGCTAGTGTGAGAGTCTTTGTTACTGTCTTTTGTTGACTTTGTTTTTGTATTTTCATAAAGCTCTAAGGACTCTTTAAAGTGGTTTATTTTTGTTGTTTGTTTTTTTAAGGACACTATAGATCATGCTGTGATGAAGGTAAGGAGGAAGACAAAGCTTTAGGTGTTGCTTGGAGACAGGGGATATATAATTTGGAGGTGTTTTGGATGTTGAAGGCACACAAAAAGCAGAAGAGAAGCTTTGTGTACAGCTCAATGGGAAGAAAACCCAACTGATCTAAAAAGGCCCTCGAGGTTTTATCTTGTTGGCTGTAGTCCTAGATTTTATCCCGGGTTGGCTACAGACTTCCATGAGGCAGCCAAGAGGCTCCTGCATGGATGCAGATCACTGCCAAGGGATGACCTTTCCAATCCAGTCAATTTCGGATAGCACAGGAGTCTCCAGGAAGTCACTATGACCTGTGCTGGCTCACAGGTAAGGAGTGGGAAGAAAGTAGAAACAAGGATGCCTGGTGCTTTCAGGGCTGAGACACTGTGAACAAAATCCACACATTAGACAATAGCTAACACATCGACAGGTACCATACCCACAGATACTACACACTGCAAGCACTATACACACCTGCAAATACCACATAGCACACAATACCCATCACACAATACCACCCACAGCCACAAGCACCACACACAACACTGAACATTAGACAGAGCATACTACACCCACAGACACTATGTACTACAAATACCACAAACCACACATTAACTATCACATCCACATAGAAATACCACTCAAAAATATCAGACATTTTACACACCACGTACATGAACACACATATAGACCACTTACATCATCTATCTCTCATCCGACACAAACATACACTATGCACCTCATGCATAATTTTTGTCAGATCATTTGAATTTATCATTTGTGCACATATTGTATGACATACAATGACATGTATGTGGACTTTGTGCATTTAGATGTGAATATTAACCAGTCTTTTACATAAATATTGAAATGCTGGCATCTCTTTCTCCTGCCATGGCTCTTTATGGGCCCAGGTTCTGTAGCTAATAGGAGTAGTTTGGGGTTAGTTATTGTTATTTTCCTCATTTCAGCTTTGGCTTTGATGTCTTTCACAGAAACAATCGAGTTGGACTAGAATATGGTTATCTAGTGTGGCAGAGAATGAGGAGGCCAGAGGTCAACCTTCCGCTCTTCCGTTGTCACACTGAGTGACCCTGCCTGTCAGTCCTGCCCTGCTTAGTGGCTCTATCACATTATGACAGCATGCTCAGAAATGAAGTCTTAGACCTTGAACTCTAAGAAGCATCAGGCAAAGATGCTACATTCAGTGGCCTTTTAGATTGTTCACCATGTGGGGTGGTGGTGGAGGGACACTCATGAATGACCTTTCGCTGAAGCCTGTCAATTCTCACAGCTCTGGTGACCCAGCTCAGAGCCTGGTCTGTTGGCACAAGAGGCTTCTGTGGAGGAAGGGCCTTCCTGCATCTC